>NW_006408889.1:1534818-1543354 GCF_000296735.1 Chrysochloris asiatica | reverse complement strand
GTACAGATTTCTCAGAAGTACAATTAAGTGTTCTGGAATACTCATACTTCTCAATGTTGTACATAGCTTGTCATGATCCACACAATCGAAAGCCTTCAAGTAGTCATGAAAGCATATAAAGTCAATAAACCTTCGGTAGTGGTGCCATATAATTTTCCAGTGTGGTTTGTCCCTTTTGCAATCCCACCAGCAATGTAGTAGGGTCCCAGTCTCTCCATATCCTCACAAACATTTGTTGTCCTTTTCTTTTGTGATCTTTGCTATCATTGCTTGTATGAATGATATCTTATTGTTGTTTTAATTTGCATCTCTCTAAAGGAGCTCTGGTAGCGGTAGCGTAGTGGTTACAAATTGGGCTGCGAACCACAAGGTCAGCAGTTCGAAACTACCAGCTGTTCTGCAGGAGAAAGATGAGGCATTCTGCTCCCATAAAGATTTACAGCTTTGTAAACCCTGTACAGGGTTGCTATGAGTTGGAATCGACTCCACGACACACAACCAACAGCTAGTGATAGTGAATATTTCTTCATATGTATGTTGGCTGCCCAGATCTCCTCCTTTGTGAAGTGTTTATTTATGTTCTGTGCCCATTTTGTAATTGGGTTATTTGTTCTTTTCTTGTAGAGGTGTTGTAGTTTCCTATATATTTTGGAAATTAGTCCCTTGTCTGATCAAAAGATTTTACTCTTTTGATGAAGTCTTTTGATGCATATAAGTTTTTAATTTTTAGTATAGCCCATTGATATATTTTGTATATTTTTGTTTGCATAATTTTCAAAATGTTTGGTAGTCTTTGTATGCCCTGTATTAGAGCCCTCACATTTGTCCCTATTTTTTCGTTGATGGCCTTTGTAATTCTGGGATTCACATTCAGGACTTTAATCCATGCTGAGTTGCTTTCTGTGTAAGGTGTGAGGAAAGTATCTTGTTTCAGTTTTTGCATATTGCTTTCCAATTCTACCAGCACAATCTGTTGAAGAGACTATCTCCTCCCCATGCAGTATACTTAGATACTTTGTTGAAAATCTGTTGGCTGTATGTGGATGGGTTAATTGCTGGATTCTCAATTTTGTTCCATTGGCCAACATATCTTTCATTGTACCAGTACCAGGCTGTTTTGACCACTGGAGTCGTGTAGTAAATTTTGAAATCAGGAAGTGAAGGGCTTCCCACCTTGCTTTTCTTCTTAAGCAGTGATTTGTTTATCCTGGGTATTTTTCCTTTCCATATAAAGTTTGTAATTGTTTTTTCCATCTCTTTGAAGAATGTCGTTGGAATGTGGACTGGAATTGCATTATATGTGTAAATTGCTTTAGGTATTGATATTTTCACGATGTTGTCTTACTATCCAGGACTATAGTATATTCTTCTGTTTTTGTAAGTCTCATTTGGTTTCTTGTAGTAGTGTATTGTAGTTTTCTTTGTAGGGTGCCTTTGTTTCTCTGGTTACATATTTTCTAGATATTTCATCCTTTGGGAGGCTATTGTAAATGGTATTGTTTTCCTAATGTCCTTTTCAGCACTGTCGTTATTGGTATAGAGGAATCCAACTGACTTTTAGATGTTGATCTTATACCCGTTATGTCATATTGTCTACAAATAGAGAGAGTTTTACTTCCTCTTTTCCAATTTGGATGCCTTTGATTTCCCTATCTTGCCATATACCTCTGGTGAAGATTTCCATCACAATATTGAATAGGAGTGGTAACAAAGGGCATCCTTGTCTGGTTCCTTTTCACAGAAGGAAGTCTTTCAGTTTCTCTCCATTGAGAGTAATGTAGGCTGTTGGTTTTGTATATTTGCTCTTGATTATGTTGAAGAATTTCCCTTCAGTTCCTACTTTCTTGAGTGTTTTTATCAGGAATGGATATGAAATTTTGTTAAATGCCTTTTCTGCATCAATCCATATGATCATGTGGGGTTTTAAAATATTTTTCTTGTTTATATATATGGTGGATTACATTGATCATTTTTCTAATGTTGAACCATTCTTGCATCCCTGCTTTGAAACCCACTTGGTCATGATGTATCATCTTTTTGATGTGCTGCTGGATTCTGTTGGCTAGGATTTTGTAGAGAATTTTTGCATCTGTGTTCATGAGGAATATTGGTCTTTAGTTTTCTTTCTTAGTGATGACCTCCCCTAGTTTTGGTATGAGGGTTATGCTTGCTTCACAAAATGTATTAGAAAGTTTTCCATCCTCCTCTATATTCTGGAATAATTTAAGTACCATTAGTGACAACTCTTCCCTGAATGTCTGGAAGAACTCACCAGTAACGCCGTCTGAGCCTGGTCTTCTTTGGTTGGGAGTTTTTTGATGACCTGATCAATTTCTTCTATTATTATGGATCTGTTCAAGTCTTCTGCTTCACTCTGTGCAAATTTAGGTAGGTCGTGTTTTTCTAAAAATGTATCCAGCTCTTCTAAGTTTTCAAATTTGTCGGAGTACCACTCTTCATAATATTCTGTTATTATCCTTTTCATTTCCTTTGGTTCCTTTGTTATATCGCCCATCCAATTTCTAATGCATATTATTTGTGTCTTCGCCCTCTTTTCTAATGTTAAGTTTGCCAATAGTTTGTCAATTTTACTATTTCTTTCGAAGAACCAGCTTCTTGTCTTGTTGACTCTTCCTATAGTTTTCTATCTCATTTATTTCTGTTCTGATCTTTATTATTTCTTTTCTTTTGTTGACTGTTGTTGTTGTTAAGCACCATGGAATTGGTTCCTACTCATAGTGACCCTGCACAGGGTTTCTGAGGCTGTAAATTTTTACGGGAGCAGAATGCCTCATCTTTCTCCTGAGAAGCTACTGGTAGTTTCGAACGGCTGACCTTGAAGTTGGCAGCCCAACTCGTAACCACTATGTTACCACAGCTCCTGGTAACTGTAGATTCCCTCTTTTTGTTTGTTTCTAGTTTCTGGAGATACTGTGTTAATGTGTTAATTTTGATTCTTTCTTCTTTTTGGATGTGCGCATTTATTGCAATAAATTGTCCTCTCAGCACCGCTTTCGCCATGTCCCAAGGATGTGTTGTGTTTTCATTCTCATTTGTTTCTAGGAACTTTCTGAATTCAGGTTTTATTTCTTTTATTATCCAGTCACTCTCCAGCAGGGTGTTATTCAGCTTCCATGTACTAAACTTTATTTCCTTGGTCTTCTTATTGTTAATTTCTAATTTTATGGCATTGTGATCTAAAAAGATGGTTTGTAGTATTTTGATGTTAGTAAATTTATGTAGGCTTGCTTTGTGACCTAATACATGGTCAATTCTGGAGAATTCTCCATGTGCACTAGAAAAGAATGTGTATTGTGCTGTTGCTGGATTGAATGCTCTGTACACATCTATGAGGTGAAGTTGGTAGATTTTGCTATTTGATTCTTCTGTAGCTTTGTTGAGTTTCTTTCTGGTTGTTCTATCCCTTTTCAAAAGTGGCATATTAAAATCTCCCACTATAATTATAGGTTTATCTATTACTTTCTTCAATTCTACTATGGTTTGCTTTATGTATCTTGGTTTTCTTTCATTTGTACCATAGATATTAATTATGGTTGTGTCATCTTGCTCAATTGACCCTTTAATCATGAGATAGTGTCCTTCTTTATCTCTTATGCTGGTTTTTGTCTTAAATCTTATTTTATCAAAGATTAGTATTGTCACTCCTGCTTTTTTATTATTGCTATTAGCTTGGTATATTTTTTTCCATCCTTTAACTTTTAGTCTGTTTTTATCTTTGTGTATAAGTTGTGTCTCGTGCAGGCAGCAAATTGAAGGGTCTTGTTTTCTTATCTATTCAGCCACTCTCTGTCTTTTCACTGGTTCATTCAATCCATTGACATTTAGTGTAATTTTCGGTAGGTATGGATTAACTGCTGTTATTATGTTAATTTTTGTGGTGCTGTTTTTTCCTTTGTTCTGCATGCCTTCTTGTGCTGAGTTCATGTTTTTTTGTGCTATTTCTTGTCAGTTTCTTCTTAGTTTTAATGTTTCCTTGGTCTGCTTGTATCTTCATTTTCATGGTAAGTTGTGAAATCTTAATTTTCTTTGGGGTTACCCTATAGTCTATTATGTTTCCCCTGCATTTAAGAGTCTATCGTATCCTGCCATCTTGTCAACCAGCTCACCACCTGGATCTCTGTTCTTATATTTTCCCTTTGTTTTACATTGTTAATATTTTGATTATTGGTTGTCCTCAGAAGTCCTCTGAATTAACTGCCTAATTTATTTCTGTTCTGAACTCTGCTATTTGTCAACTGAGTTCCAGGTGGTGTTGCCATGTCTGCTAATCCCTGGTTGTTTTCTGTTCTTGGTAGTTTTCATTCCAAAGAACTCCCTTTGGGATTTTTTGAAGTTCTGGATTGGCTTTGACAAAATCTCTTAACTTCTGTTTATCCTGGAATATTTTGATTGCACCATTATATTTGTTTGACAATTTTTCTGGATAGACGATTCTTGGTTGGCAGTTTTTTTTTCTTTTAGGGATTTTTATATATGTCTCCCCATTGCCTTTTTACCTGCATGGTTTCTGCTGAGAAGTCAGTGCTTGATCTAATTGCATGCCTTTGTAGGTAGAACTTCTCTTTTCTCTGGCTGCTTTTAGGAACTCTCCTTATCTTTGATTTTGGAGATCTTGATTATGATATGTCTCAGTAATTTCTTTTGGGGTCTATCTTTCCTAGGGTTCATTCAGCTTTTTGAATGTTTATCTTACCATCCTTTATGATATTAGGGACATTGTTTTCCAGAAGCTCTTCATCTATCTCTTCTGAGGACTTCTGTGATTCTTCCTATTCAGGAATGCCAATAATTCTTAAGTTATTCCTTTTCATGTTATCCAGCATAAATCTTAGAGACTCTCTTCAGATTTTTTAACCTTTTTTTTCCTGCTTGTTCTTCTATCTTAGCAGTATTGAGAGATTTGTCTTCCAGCTTCCTTGTTCTGGCTTCCATCTCTTCAATTCTACTCCTTTGCCCTTTCAGTATATTGTCCATTTCTGATATTTTATTATTAATCATCTGGACTTCTTTTTGCAGGTTTTGGATTGTTTCCAATGCCTTATCTATCTTGTTTGATTGCTCCTGTAACTCTTTCCTGACTTCTGCCTTATTTTTCTCCACCCCTTTTCAGAGCCTTTGAATTTATTTCCATAGCATTCTTCTGAATTCCTTCTGAGGCAGACCCAGACCCTGCTCTTCTTCTGGAAAGTCTGTGTCTGCTTCCAACTCATTTGTCTCTGTTACTTTTGTCTGTTTTCGGACTTGTGTTGAGATCTTTAATTGTGCTTTCTTGGATATTTTCAGTAGTTATATGGGGTTTTAATGCTTAAATGGATGTATGTTGCTGTGTTGTTAAGCATATTGAGCATCTCCTGGTGGATATGACCTGGAGATGGTCTTCCCTTTTCATGTGTAATGCCTAGAAGCTGGTATTGGTCCTTGACCAGATGGTAGGGTAGTATAGGGTATGCTTGTAGCTTGGCTATATGAGCACAGTTGCTATCTCTTCTTGGATAAGGCAGGGGGAGAAAGCTCCATCCCCTGGGAAAAGAGTGAGGCCAAAAGAAACAGAAAACAGAAACAATATAAAACCACCAATCAAAAACAAAAATAAAATTGTGATTGGCTTTCCAGTGGCTTTTGTTGTGCTGGCAGGGATAAAGTATCCCACCCAGGTCAACTTTGGGGCTGGGTCCTAGAGGCAGACATCATAAGAAGCAGCCTGTGGGTTTCCTACCTGTGGCATGGGAAACCTGTGGGTACAATACTGGACCCTATTGAGGGTGTGCTTCCACCCGCCTGAAGGCATCTGGGCTGGGCAGTGAGGGTGCAATCAGAGTGAAGAGGAAAGATATGTGAAAAATGAAAAGTAAAAGATGAAATATTGGTTACATCTCTCCCTCCAGACATGCAGCTTTGCGACTTCAAGGGCTGGGTCACTGTCTCCGCTTACTTGTGGCTCTGCTCTCCAACCTCAGGTCCTCTGACCGCTGGATGACGCAGATGCCTGACCAATTCAGAAATTGCCATATTTTGCTTCTGCAGTTAGATTTCTTCAAAACTGGTCATGGTAAACTGGTGCCCGGAACCTTAAACAAGATCCAAAACTCTGCAGCTGTTCTGTGGACTGCTCTTTCTCTGCTTTTTCTGTGCTTTAGAAGAGGAGCTGTCAATCTCTGTCTCTGTTTACCCGCCCCAAAACAGGAAGTCCTAATCATCATAATATATGGGGAAGTCATTAATCCCATTTCTCAGATGAAATAGTTGAAGGATAGGAGGAGAAACGAGAAAAAGACAAGATGAGAGAAAATCAATATAACAAAAAAAATATGTTGTTTTTGAACATATAACTATGTTCAAAAACATGTGAAAACTAATTTAGGGCTGTTACGCTATTCTTTCAAGATGAATACATTCAAAGCTGATTGTTTCTTTTCCAAACAGCTCATAAAATACATGTCTATCTATCGTAGTTGTTAATAATCAGGCTGCAAACTGCAAGATCAGCAGTTCGAAATTACCAGCTGTTCCGCAGGAGAAAGATGAGGTGTACTTCTCCCGTAAAGATTTATAGTCTCAGAAACCCTGTACAGGGTCGCTATGAGTTGGAACTAACTCCAAGGCACACATCCACCACCATGTATAAATAATATTCCTTTAGCTCTTGGGATCTTGTTGTAGTTGTTAAAGGTTTTCGAGTCAGTTCCAACTCATAGTAACCCTGTCTAGGGTTTCCAAGGAACAACTGGTGAACTTCAACAATCACCTTGAGGTTCAAATTGACCTTGCAATCTAGTACATTAATATACAGTGCCACATCAAGACTCACTACCATTTAAAGTATTTACTGAAAAGTGAGCCAATTAATATCTTGGAAAAAGTGCATGAAATTAAATATTGAGATGCTGGCTATTGAGTGCCACTAAGTCAGTTCTGTCTCATAGCAACTCTGTATAGGGTTTCCAAGGTTGTAAATCTATATGGGAGCAGTTGGTAGAGTAAAACTACTGACCTTGTCATTAGCAGTCCAGATCATTATCCACCATCATACCAGAGCTCCTGAATTAAATATATGAATCACAAAGTAGTGACAAGATAACTGATATAAATATTTGTCACAGCATACTCAGGATGACACCTGTGCTATGTCAGAATGTCATACCATCTTTTTGCCAAAAATATTTGTGAACTTTTTACATTTAAAAAATACCTTAACAGCCCTTAATAATAGTCACCTTGATTTAAATGAAAAAAGAATAAAAGTAGCAATCTAACTGCTTCTCCAAATAGTTGCATACTGTAATCTCATATTTAGATTATATATATCAAATCACCACCACTCGTCTGTCAGTTTGTCATACTGAGGTGGTTTGTGAGTTGCTTTGATTGTGGAAGCTATGCCACAGGTATTTTAAATACCATCAGGGTCACCCACAGTGA
This sequence comes from Chrysochloris asiatica, assembly GCF_000296735.1. NCBI lineage: Eukaryota > Metazoa > Chordata > Mammalia > Afrosoricida > Chrysochloridae > Chrysochloris > Chrysochloris asiatica. The sequence goes on along the minus strand of NW_006408889.1, from coordinate 1,535,914 downwards.
ACAGGTTTCAGATGAGCTTTCAGACAAAGAAAGACTAGAAATGAGAGAAAACCTACTTCCAAATATTTAGTCACTTAAAATCTTATGAATGTCAGAGAAATATTGTCAGATTCAGTGCCAGAAAAGGAGCCCCTCCAGATGGAAGACACTCAAAATGCAACTGAGGAAGAGCTGCCTAGTTAAAGTAGAGTTCACCATGATGACTCAAATGGAATTTAGCTACTGGAAATAAAGCCCTCCAGAGCTTCATTTGCTGATGGGGCAAAACTCAAAATGAAGACAAACATATAAACTTCCATTAATAATTGGAACATGGAATTTACGAAGTATGAATCTACAGAGAAGGAATGCACAGAGTCACTGTACCAAAAGGAAAATTAGAAATTGTCAAAAATGAAATGTAATCCATAAACAGTGATATCTTAGGCGTTGGTGGTGGTGATGGTTATGTGCTATGGAGTCAGTTCTGACTCACAGTGACCCTCTACAGGGTTTCCATGGCTGTAAATCTTAACTGTAGCAGAAAGCCTCATTCTTCTTCCACAGAACAGATGAGCGTTTCGAACTGCTAACCTTGAGGTTCACAGACCAATTCATAACAACTACACTACCAAAGCTCCTTATCTTAGTCATTATTGAACTGGTATTGTCCATTTTGAATCTGACAAACTCATGGTTTATTATGTTGGGAATGACACATTGAAGAAGACTGGTATTGCATTCATTATCAAATAGAACATATCAAGATCAGTCACGAGGTACAATGCTGTCTGTGATAGGATAATATCTATGTGCCTTGAGGGAAGGCCAGTTAATACCACTATTATTCAAATATATGCACCAATCACTAAAGCCGGTAAGGATTAAACAGAAGCATTCTATAAACCTCTTTATTTTGAATTTAATCAAATATGAAATCAAGATGTATTGATCATTACTAGCGATTGGAATGCAAAGATTGGAAACAAAGAGGAAGTATCAGTAGTTGGAAAATATGGCCTTGGTGATAGAAATGATGCTGGAGATCACATGGTAGAATTCTGCAAAACTAATGATTTCTTCATTTCATATACATTTTTGAGACAGCATAAGAGAC
>NW_006408889.1:1528196-1534150 GCF_000296735.1 Chrysochloris asiatica | reverse complement strand
GAAGGAGGAAGTCCAAGGTGCATTGAAGGAATTGGCAAAGAACAAGGCACCAGGAATTGATGGAATAAAAATTGAAATCTTTCAACAAAGTGAGGTGGTATTGGAGGTCCTCACTCATCTATGTCAAGAAATTTGGAAGACAACTATCTGGCCAATTGATTGGAAGAGATCCATATTTGTGCCCATTCCAAAGAGAGGTGACCCAACAGCATTAAGCAATTATTGTACAATCTCTTTGATATCCAATGCAAGTTAAGTTTTACTAAAGGTAATACAGAAACAGCTACAATCATACATTGAAAGAGAACTTCCAGAGGTTCAAGCTGGATTCAGAAGATGCCGTGGAACGAGAGATATCATTGATGATGTCCAATGGATCTTGGCTGAAAGCAGAGAATATCAGAAAGATGTTCACCTATGCTTTATTGACTACGCAAAGCCTTTCAATTATGTGGATCATGACAAGCTAAGGACAACTCTGTGAAGCATGAGTATTCCAGAACACTTAATTATACTTCTGAGAAATCTGTACCTGGACCAAGAAGCAATTGTTCAAACAGAGCATGGGAACACTGTTGAATGTTTTAAAATTGGGAAAGGTGTGCGACAAGGTTGTGTTCTTTCACCGTACTTATTCAACTTGTATGCTGAGCAAATAATACGAAAAGCTGGGTTCTATGAAGAAAAACGTGGCATCAGGATTGGAGGAAGACTCATTAACAACCTGCGATATGCAGATGATACAACCTTGCTTGCTGAAAGTGAAGAGGACTTGAAACATTTACTGATGAAGATCAAAGAGCACAACCTTCGGTAGGGATTGCATCTCAATGTCAAGAAAACAAAAATCCTCTCCACTGGGCCAATAAACAACATTCTTATCAATGGAGAAAAGATTGAAGTTGTCAAGGACTTCATTCTTCTTGGATCAACTACTAACATTCACGGGAGCAGCAGTCAAGGCATCAGATGACATCATGCATTGGGCAAATCTGCTGCACAGGAACTTTTTAAAGTATTGAAGAGCAAGGATGTCAGCTTGAGGACTAAGGTACACCTGACCCAAGCTATGGTATTTTCAATAATCTCATATGGATGCGAAAGCTGGAAAGTGAATAAGGAAGATCTTAGAAGAATCGATTCCTTTGAGTTGTGGTATTGGAGGAGAATACTAAAAGTGCCATAGACTGCCAAAAGTATCAATAGATCTGTTTTGGAAGAGGTGCAGCCAGAGTGCTCCTTGGAGTCCAAGATGGCTAAACTTTGTCTCTCATACTTTGTACATATTGTCAGGAGGGAACAGTCACTAGAGAAGGATGTCATGCTGGGTAAGATGGAGGGTCAGAGAAAGAGAGGAAGACCCCCAACGAGATGGATCAGCAAGGTGGCATCAATGATGGCATCAAATGTAGCAGCGGTAGTGAAGTTGGCCCAGGATCGGACATTGTTTCATTCTGCTGTGCTTGGGGTCGCTATGAGTAGATTCTGACTCGATGACACCTGACAACAACAACAACAAAGGTAATACAGTAATGGCTGCAAGCATACATTGACAGAGAACTTCCAGAGGTTCAAGCCGGATTCAGAAGAGGCTGTGGAACAAGGGATATCATTACTAATGTCGGATGGATTTTGGTTGAAAACAAAGAATATCAGAATGATGTTTACTTGTGCTTTATTGGCGATGCAAAAGCTTTCAATTGTATAAATCATGACAAGTTATGGACAACATTGTGAAGGATGAATATTACGGAACACTTAATTGTGCCCATGAGTAATCTGTACACGGACCAAGAGGCAGTGTTTGAACAGAATGTGGGAACACTGAATGGTTTAAAATTATGAAAGGTATGCGACAGGGTTGTATTCTTTCACTAACTATATTTATCCAACCTGTACGCTGAGCAAATAATCCGAGATGCTGGGTTATATGAAGAAAAACATGGCACCAGGATTGGAGGAAGACTCATTAACAACCTGTGATATGCAGATGATACAACCTTGCTTGCTGAAAGTGAAAAAAGACGTAAACTATTGACTGATGAAGATCAAAGAGCAAAGCCTTCGGTATGGATTGCATCTCAATATAAAAAAACAAAAGAAAAATCCAATAAACAACATTCTAATCAACGGAGAAAAGATTGAAGTCGTCAAGGACTTCATTCTTCTTAGATCGACCATCAACACTCATAGAAGCAACAATCAAGAAATCAAATGACGTATTGCATTAGACAAATCTGCTGCACAAAAACTTTTTAAAGTGTTGAAGAGCAAAATGTGAGCTTGAGTACTCAGATGTCCCTGACCCAAGCCATGGTATTTTCAATAACCTCATATGCATGTGAAAGCTGGACAGTGAATAAGGAAAACCATACAAAAAAATGACACATTTGAGTTATGGTGTCCAAAGCAAATATTGAAATTGCCATGGACTTCCAAAATAACAAACAAATGTGTGTTAAAAGAAGTGCAGCCAGAGTTCCTTGTAGTACAGAATGGCTCAACTTCATCTCTCATACATTAGGAAATATTGTCAGGAGTACCAGTTGCTGGGGAAGGATATCAGGTTTGCTAAGGTAGTGCGTCAGAGATAAAGAGGAAGACCCTCAGACAGATGGATTAGCAAAGTGGCAACATCAATGGGCTTAAGTGAGGCAAGAGTTGTGAGGTTGGCCCATGACTGGGTAGTGTTTCGTTCTGTTGTGCATAGGTCACTATGTGTTGGTACTGACTCAATTACACCTAAAAACAACACACAACTAGATTATTCTGAAATAAATATGATAGGTTTTATATTCAAATGGAAAAATGTCTACTTGAAATATTTTCCCATGTTTTCTTCCTGAAAGAATCATTTTCTGCTTATTTTTTACCCTCTTACATTTGTTTTTGAAGAAAGGATAGAGTTGTGCTTTATATGAAAAGGTCAGTTTAGGTCAATTACATATGATTCACCTACATACACTGTTCTTCCTTTTTTCATGGAAAATGCTAAATATTGATAAATACCATAAGTTCTGAATAAATGCTTGGTAATTTATTTTCTTCAAATAATTCAACATATAAATAAAAAAATGTGTTCTCTTTGTCTCAGTGAAATTTGAAGAAATCTTAAAATATGGAAATGCCATGAGACATTTTAAAATATTTTGATTGGGAAAATGGGAATTTAGGATTCAAACTGGTTACCCTAATAGGTGTCCTGGTGTGGAACTGCAGGATCATATGCTAGAACAAAAGGTCAGTTTTTGCAACTAGGTCAGCAGTTGAAACCCACTAGCTGCTCCTCGGAAACCCTATATAGGGTCGCTTGTTGGCACTTAACAAAAAATTTGTGTAAATGCAACTTTCTTGTTTAGGGTTCATATTAATATTACTCATTTCTATTCTGTTCTATAACTTATCTTAACTTCAATAGCCCTGACACAGTTTTGTTTTTATGTTTCAAACCTTGCTTAAAGAGAATTCTTAATCTTGGAGTCATCCAATTATCAATATTGTTGCTGTGTGCTTTGGAGTTAGTTCTGATTCAGGGCAACCCTGTATAGATAAGGTTTCTGAGGAGTGGCTTTTGAGTTTGAAACTGCCAAGCTTGCTGTTAGCAGTCCAATATGTATCTTATAGCTTCACACCAGGACTCTCCAATTATCAACACATTGGTGGTGGTAGTGGTGGTGGTGGTTGTATGCCGTGGAGTCATTTCCAACTTATAATGACCTGTATAGGGTTTCCTAGACTGTAAATCTTTATGGGAGCAGAAAGTTTCAACTTTCTTCTGAAGAACCACTGGTAGGTTCAAACTGCTGACCTTGAAATTAGCAGTCTGACGCTTAACCACTACTCTACCAAGTTCCTTTCATTATTGTCCATTCATAAAGGCACCCAAATTATCTTTTCTTGTTTTGTTTTTGTATGCCGTTAAGTTGATTTTGACTGATATATTGTTGTGTGTTGTTGTTGTTGTTGCTAAGTGCAGTCGAGCCAGTTCACACTCATAGTGACCCTGTATAGAGTTTCAGAGGAGTGGCTGGTGAGTTTGAACCATCCACCTTGCAGTGCAAACTAATTTTTAGAATCATATAGACCTTATAGAACAAATTGGAACTTTCCCATGGATTTTCCAAGGTAGTAAACCTTAGAAAAATAGACTGCCAGGCGTTTTGTCCCAGAGAAGCATTGATAGGCTCAAAACACCAAATTTTCAGGTATATTTCAAATGACTAACCACTGCGGATTCAGAATTTTCTTGTTTAGAAAGCAAAATAATTATATATTAAAAGATAGGTGCATACAGCTTAAGGTGACACTATCACACTTGCTTGGAAAATTCATTGCCAATTATTTTCTACTTAACCTGTACAACTCTAATTGTTTTTATCTTCTCCATACCCTCCCTACCCCTTCACCATATTATGCCCACCTCCATAACCTCTTACCCTATCAACTGCCTAAAAACAAGAATTTTTTGTTGTTGTTAAATAAGACAGAGGCAGGAGCTTTCCACCCCTTGGTTATCAAATTAGTTGAAACTGAGCCTACCCCCATTTTTTATATTTTGCTTATTAGATATCTTTTAATGTGTGTTCCTCCATTCTTGTGGTGAATTGTTCTGTATATATATATATACACCTAACCAAACATCATATATATATATCATCATAATACTCTACAATGTAAAATAAGTCTGAAACCAAGAATTTTATTCTTCATATTTCTTTCTCATGAGATCTATTTATCAAATAAATTCTTCTTTTGGTTTGAGCAACAAATTAATCTTTGGGAATGATTCTGTTTTTGTTTGTTTTTCTAATTTACCACATTGAATTCTAAAACAATTGCAAAATAATACAGTACTACCCTGTCTCATATTCAGTCACAGAGGTGGAGTTTTCCACCTAGCCACTTTGTTATACAGTGCCCATATTGGAAACTCATTTTTGTTTAATGTGATATAAACTGGCCTCAATAGGAAGTGAATATCTTCCCTTAGACAACTTGGCAATCTCATTTGTCTGCCTACACACACTAATCAGATTATAATCATGTTACTTATCTTTTAATTTCTTTTGAGGCTGATGCACATCAGAAGTGGCATTCAGCTGGGAGTCACCTAGGTAAAATTGATTTTTATCACATTTAAATGTTTCAAGGCAGCAGCAATGGGCTCAAGCATAACAATGATTGTGAGGCTGATACAGGACTGGGCAGTGCCTTGTTCTATTGTGCACAGGTAGCTATGAGTCCAAAATGACTCAATTGCATCTAATAACAACAGTTGGATATGAGAGTCCAACCACATGCATAATGTCAATTGTGACATATAGCAACACTGTAATAATGCAAACACAATTATAAGTAAGGTCCTGGTGATTCTGATCCATATTGATTTTTGTCAGAGCAATTGGCCAGATAATAATAAACAAATGCACACAAAATTTTATTATAGAACTAGAAAAGCTTTTATTCAAATAATACCTGTGTACAATCTTCCTTATGAAAGGATTTTGCCTGCAATATGAAAAATAAAAATTAGCAATACTGATAAGAGCAGCAAATAAAAAACAAGAAATTTAAAAATGTTGCTCATGGACATAAGATTTTATTTGATAAACAGTAGTAGTTGAGCATGAAAATTTGAAATCATAAATGTTATTGTTGTTATTTACCATTGAATTCATTCCAGGTCATAGTGACCCTGTATAAGATTTCCAAGGAGTGGCTGGTGGGTTTGAAGGGCTAACCCTGAGTTGTCCTGCAGCACAACACCAGGAATCTAGTTGTTGTTATTGTTAGGTGTCATCGAAATTGTTGTTGTTGTTAGTTGCCATTGAGTCGGTACTGACCCTCAGCAACATTATGCACAGCAGAACGAAACACTGCCCGATTCTGGGCCATCCTCACTATTGTTGCCATGCTTGAGCCCCTTGATGCTGCCACTTTGACAATCCATCTTG
>NW_006408889.1:1524483-1525666 GCF_000296735.1 Chrysochloris asiatica | reverse complement strand
TGTTGTTGTTGTTGTTGTTGTTTGCTGTCAAGTCAGTTCCAACCCATAGCAACCCTGTATAGGGTTTTCGAGGAGCAGCTGGTGAGCTTGAACTGCCAACCTTGCAGTTCAATCCCTGTAGGTGCATGGATATTATCCTATCACAGACAGCATTCTACCGCATGACTTACCTGGATATGTTCTTTTGACAATGAATGGAACGCCATTCGTCTTCAATTTGTCATTCCCTGCATTGTAAAACATGTGGTTGTCATATTCAAAATGACAAATACCAGTCCATTTCAGCTCACTAATGCCTAAAATGCCAATGTTTTTGTGTTCCATTTCAATTTTGCCAATTTCTAATTTTCCTAGATTCATTCTTTATACATTCTATGTTCTGATTATTAATGGATGTTACAGCAGTTCTTCTTCATTTTGAGTTGTGTCCCATCAGCAAATGTCAGTTTGTCATACAGTGGCAGCTTATGAATTGCTGTGATTCTGGAAGCTATGCCACCAGTATTTTAAATACCAGAAGTGTCGCCCTTGATGGACAGGTTTCACGTGAGCTTCCAGAATAAGACAGACTAGGAAGAAGAAGTGACAAACTACTTCTGAATATTTAGTCACTGAACGCCTTATGAATAGCGGAGAAACACTGCCAGATAGAATGCTGGAAAATGAGCCCCTCAGGTTGGAAGGAACTCAAAATGCAACTGGGTAAGAGCTGCCTCTCCAAAGTAGAGTTGAGTGTGATTACATGAATGGAGTAAAGCATGCAGAAGAAGGGACTCTAGAGATCATACTGCATGCTAATAATTTTATTTAATAAATTGTTGTCATTGTTTTTGTTTTTGTTAAGTTCCATCAAGTTAATTCTAACTCATAGCAACTCTTAAGAGCACCTGGTGGGTTTTTACCACCTTGTGGTTCACAGCGCAGTGCTTATCTATAATTCATAATTTTACTTAATTCATTATCTTTATTTTAATTCAGGAACTTTAAGATAATTAATTGAATAATCTCTCCAAAATCCTTTCAGGAGTGCTGATAGCATCTGCCATGGCTAGGTAGACCCACTGAGTAGAGGTCCAGGTAAGAGATAATAATAGAAGGATAGTCTCCATGCAATTATAGAGTATGATTCAGAACCAGGATGACAATTATCTAATGATAGAAATCATAGCAAATGCTAAACTCA
>NW_006408889.1:1522295-1523700 GCF_000296735.1 Chrysochloris asiatica | reverse complement strand
CCATACCAAAGGCTTTGGTCTTTGATCTTCATCAGTAAATATTTTAAATCCTCTTCACTTTCAGCAAGTAAGGTTGTATCATCTGCTATCATTAGAGGAATAGATACATAGAAAGTGAAATGATAATAGAACAGCTATCAAAATACTACATATAGGCAGATGGAATTATAGCTAGACAGAAAGGGAGATGGATTGAATATATAGAAAAAAAGAATGAAATTTCAAAGACAAAATAAAAAGTGTGGGGAAAAACACATCACTATTCATATTTGTCTTAGGCTGGGTTTTCTAGTTTTCAAGGAAAAACTGGTGGGTTTGAACAATGAGGATTTTAGTCCAATGCTTATCCTACAGCATCTTGCCAGGAATTCACCATGCCTTTATAGCCCCTCTATTTTTGATAGTCAACATCTAAATTGCCCATCCCTAATCAACCAAATAAACTGAGGAGACAAGCATGTTCCTAGGTCTGAAGAATTTTCCATTCTGGTTGGAATTTTTGGCAACAGCATCCAGAAGCAAAAATCTAATTCATCAAATTGTAGCAACTGACACTTGCTCAGAGCATCAAATGTCTTTATCTTCATCTGCTCAGCTTCTGTTCATCTCAACCATAGCCTTCCAAGCTAGGTCAAATGGGTACCAGCTACAACTTTGGGAATGCACACATATCTCCCTGTATTTCACATCAGCTGGCACCCTCATTCTCAGCCCTAGCGTCCATGGGCTAGGTCAGTGCCAGTGGGCTCAGGAGTTCATGCACGCCATAAACTTCAGACCAGTTAGCTTTCCCTTTCTTCTCTCATCTCAAGGTCAAAGGGTGCTAAGAGAACACGTTCAAATTCAGTCTGGGTCTTCAATGCTGCATTTTCCCTAATTCCGCTCTCACATAGATCCACATGGTCACCATCAAGCATACAGTTTGCTAGTTCCCTTTAACTTTCAGTCCTAGTGATAGATAGTATGGATCTACCGGCCTAAACAAAATGGAGTCAGTTTAGTTATTAGGTCTCAATAAGTAAGGACCTTGCAAAGGAGGAAGTTAGTTTTAAAAATTAGCTGAAATGATCTTATGGTCCTAGAAGGAGAACAGGACAAGGAGATTAGGATGAGCTAAAGCCCACCCAGATAATTATCTCAGAAACTAATCAGCTGAGACGCTAAAAGTAAAATGTTTTAGGAGGTTTGTTGACTAGTTTCTTTTTCCCTAAAGTCTAAATGTTTGAGGACGTTTACTGCCTTATGGCTTCTTTTTCCAAGGAATGCTGTGTTGATGTTAAAATAGATTAAATGCACATTTAAATTAATTTACCCTATATAATGTGCCTGCTCTTTGTGAAGGGTGGGGCAATATTGAGAGATCATTCTCCCTGTACTCCAGACTGCTGGTTTTCTGTTGATAAAG
>NW_006408889.1:1518621-1520732 GCF_000296735.1 Chrysochloris asiatica | reverse complement strand
TAAGTATGGTGAAAGAATACAACCTTGTCACACACCTTCCTTAATTTTAAAACATTCAGTGTTCCCATGTTCTGTTTGAACAACTGTCTCTTGGTCAATGTACAGATTCCTCATGAGCACAATTCAGTGTTCCGGAATACTCATACTTTGAAATGTTGTCCATAGCTTGTCATGATTCACACAATCAAAATCCTTGTGTACTCAATAAAGCACAGGTAAACATCTTTCTGATATTCTCTGTTTTTAGCCAAGATACACTGGACATCAGCAATGATATCCCTCATTCTATGGCCTCTTCTGAATCTGGCGTGAACCTCTGGAAATTCTCTGTCAATGTATGATTGTAGCCATTTCTGTATTTCCTTTAGAAAAACTTTACTCACATGGGATATCAAAGAGATTATCCGAGGATATCTGCATTGCATTGGGTCACCTCTCTTTGGCATGGGCACAAATATGGATCTCTTCCAATCAGTTGGCCAGATAGTTGTCTTCCAAATTTCTTGGCAGAGATGAAAGAGTGCCTCCTGTGCCGCCTCACTTTCTTGAAAGATTTCAATTTTTATTCCATCACTTCCTGGTGCCTTTTTCTATGTCAGTCCTTCAATGCATCTTGGTTAGGGTTTTGTACCAAGTGAGGGATGGCTCAAAACAGCCATGAACTCCTGACAGAACAGTGGAGATATAGGTGTGGTCATTCTTTATTTTTTTATATCTGTTAATTGGCCTCTCGCTGTCTGTGCTCCTCCATTCTGTTGACTAGAGTGGATGCCTGAATGAATGGAGACCCCACCCTCACCCTGGAGGGTTCTATTATGCATGTGCACATATCTCCTTGAAATTTAAAGTTACAGTCTCCACTTACACCAAATGGCCATCACTCGTCTGTTAGTTTGTCTTACTGTGGTGGCTTGTGAGGTGCTGTGATTCTGAAAGCTATGCCACCGGTATTTTAAATACCATCATGGTCACCCATGGAGGACAGGTTTCAGATGAGCTTACAGAAAAAGACTAGGAAGAAAGAGTGACAAACTACTTCCGAATATTTAGTCACTGAAAACCTTATGAATAGCAGAGAAACACTGTCAGATATAGTGCTGGAATATGAGCCCCTCAAGTTGGAAGGCACTCAAATGTAACTGCGGAAGAGCTTCCTCCTCTAAGTAGAGTTGACTGTGATAACACGAATGGAGTAAAGCTCTTAGGAGAAAAGCCTTTGGGACCTTCATTTGCTGATAGAGTACAACTAAAAATGAAGAGAAATAGCTGAAAATAGCCATTGAAAATTTTATGGCATTAGACGGACAAAATCAATATCCATAGAGTCAAACAAATAAAATTTTTAAAAACATTCAAGTTAAATCTTTTCTTCTCCCTTGGACTAACCACTTCTGTATTCATAAGGTCTTGGGCCTCTGGCAGGGTGGATTCCAGTAGGCCCAGATCCTGTATCCTTTTTAACAAGAAAGTCATAATGTCATCAACTCCAGGCAACACCAAAAGCTGCTGCCCTCCCTTCTCCTGAAACATCTTATCCCATGTCCCTTCATTTTTCTCTTAAAAATCTCATAATGTCTTATGTCTGCAGCTATTGCAATGAATCCTGCTCATAATGCCAACTGCTTAAACTGAGTGGGAACCATGTCTGACTCCACAAAAAGAAAGAAGACCAAATTCAAAATCAGCCCAAGGTCAATTTCTATAAAGTATCAGACATGCCTCCACCCTATATCAATACCTTCAAAAGTAGTCAGACTTGAGAACCAATTTTGAAAACTCATTTTTATGGATTTATTTCTTTAGAACCCACTCTCTTGGCAGCACATGTCTTAGGCCAAATTTTCTAGAGAAACTAATCCAGAGAAATATATATATATAATTTGTTGTTATTGTTAAATGCCATTGAGTCTGTTCTAACTCATAGTGGCAACCTATGTATATATATATGAGAGAGAGAGAGAGAAAGTTGTCTATTATCAAGGAAATAGCTTAAATTGTAAAGTCCCTGGTCCCCAGTGGAAGAAAGAGAGGGAGCCTATCACGAGCCGTCAATTAAATTGGAAACAGGCCACACCCCAAGGAAGCATTTGATTGGCTGCTCATAACCACTC
>NW_006408889.1:1515696-1518021 GCF_000296735.1 Chrysochloris asiatica | reverse complement strand
TTGTTCCTTTTTTTGTTGATACAGTTACATGCCATAAAGTGTATTCCAACTCATAGCCACCCTATGTATTATAGAATGAAATACTACTTGGAACAGAGACATCCTCACAATTGTTTCTATGTTTGAGTCCATTGTTGCAGTCACATTGTAAATCCATCCTGCTAAGGGTCTTTCTCATTTTGCTTTCCGTCTGCTTTACAAAGCATAATACTGTTCTCCAGAGATTATACCTGATAACATGTCCATAGTACTAGAGTACAACACACTAGCTGTACTTCACAGATTTGTTCTTCTGGCAGTCCAGATTTTTGCCAGGATCATAAATCAAAGGCATCAATTCTCTGTCTTCCTTATTCATTGTCCAGCTTTCACATGCATAGAAGGCACATCTAGTCTTCAAGGTGACATCTTTGTTTTTTAACACTTTGAAGAAGTATTGCAGCAAATTTATCCAGTGCCAATACTCTGTTTGATCTCTTGACTTCTGCTTCTTTGAACATTGATTGTGGATAAAAATAAAATTCTTGGCAACTTCAATCTTTTCTCAGTTTTCGAGATGTTGTTTACTGGCCCAGATTTGAAGATTTTGTTTTTCTTATGCTTATATGTAATCTATATACTAAATACTGCAGTGTTTGCTATTCATTGGTAAGTATTTCAGGTCTTCACTGTCTGCAAGAAGAGTTGTATTATCTGCATATCACAGGTTGTTAATGAGTCTTACTGATGTTGAGCTATGGTGGTTGGACAAATTAACAAAAAATGTTACTGAGTAAATTAGTTACAAGAGCAATATAATCAGTGGACAACATTATTGCATGGGTTTTATAGGAAAAGTAGAAATATTTTAAGAGAAAATGGCTAAGAATTATCTAAAATAAATTAAATAAATTAGCTTATGCCCAGTGAACCCCATGCAGAATAGATTTTTTTTAAATTCTGACTTAACATATATAGTTAAACTGCTAAAAAAAAAACAAAGATAACTAGAAAATGCCATTAGCAGCAAAGACAGAATGACATGTAACATGTAGGAGAAGGATAAGAAGAAGCAAGGCTGACTTCTCATAAGAAACAATTAATGTAAGAAGATAACAGCTATGAATATTTTAAGTGCTTAAGGAAAAATAAATCTGTCAAATAAGAATGCAATATCTAGTGAAACTATCCTTCAGAACTGAAAACTAAATAAAAACATTTTCAGACAAAAATTAAGAGACTATGCTTCTATCTGATTTACTGCAGTAAATGTTAAAATTAGTATTTCATGCTTAAGGTAAATTAAAATGATATAAAATGGAAGTCTGAATGTTCAGGAAGGTGTTAAAACTACCAGCAAGATTATCTATGTGAATAAATTAATCAGCTCTTTATTCTCTTATGTTGTTGTTTTGTATAAAAATGTCTGTGTGTACATGTATTGTTTATGTGTATTTGCATATAGAATATATGTATCTATGTAAGAGTACATATGTGTGTGCACATATATTTATTTGTATGTACAAGCATAATTTTTTTAGAGGTTAATTTAAGACTATTTTTTGTTTATTTTTATTTTTGTTTTTCTATTGTGAATTGAGTGAATGTTTCCAGACAAGATTCATCAGTTTTACATACAACAATTACACTTTGTTTCATCTCAATGATTGCAATCCCCTCCATGAAACAATACTTGTCACATTTCCACCCTGTGGTTACCCATGTACGAATATTCTCTTTCAAATGCACATATTTGTAGTGTATAAAAATATATATGTCTTGTTCTTCCTCCCTTACCTGTGCCTCAATCCATGTAGCTATGCCCAGAACACTGTTGTTCTAGGGATGTATATATATCACTATTTACTTCTATCCCTAGTATCCTATGCAAATATCCATGTATTTTCACCTGTTTTCATTATTGGTCTGCCACCCTCCCTCTTGTGAGTAACCATCCCTCTTCCTGTATATTGACCTCTCCATTACCAAAGTTAAAATGTGTCTACCCTCTAGCCAGTGAATTACTCTCCCCTTCCTCCCACCTTGGGTAGGCATCATATATGCTTCTTTTAGTATGGAAAGCTTTTCTTAAGTTTTTACAGTTAATGGTCTTATATAATATTTGTCCTTTTATGATTGAATTTATTTCATTGAGCATAATGTCCTTGAAGTTCATCCATGTTATGAGGTGTTTTGCAGTTCATTGTTATTCTTCAACATTGAATTGCATTTTATTGTGTATATGTACCAAATTTTGTTTTTAAACTATTCCATCAATGGGTATTTAGGCTGTCTCAGTCTTTTTGCTGTTTTGAATAATGCTGTGATAAACATCAGCGTGCATAT
>NW_006408889.1:1513092-1515005 GCF_000296735.1 Chrysochloris asiatica | reverse complement strand
AGCTTGAATTTATCCCTTCTGAATTTAGAGATCATCTGAAGAACAGATTTGATGAATTGGACACTGAAGACCGAAGACCAGAAGAGTTGTGGGATGACATCAAGAATATCATACATGAAGAGAGCAAAAAGTCATTGAGAGGACAAGAAAGAAGGAATCTCAGGTAGCCCCGTAAAACTGTTGGCCCCTGGTAACCAATCCCAAATGAATTCATATATGCACCCCTATTTCCTATAAAATATCCCCACACTGGGAAGATGGGGCTCAGCCTCTGGATACAAATCCTCTGAGCCACATGCTAGCACAATAAAGCCCTTCCTTTGTTACAACCCATGTGGCATTGGCAACTCCTTCAGAGAGACTCAGATAACATTTCTGGTGCATTGGTCAGGAAAATTCTCTTCTCTGCCTCGAAGGACTGGTCACATAGATCTTGCTGCCCAGGGAGCAACAGATGCCGAGGTGGAGCCTTGTTCTGCAGGTGACTGTCTACTGAGCTGGTGATATTTCTTGCTGTGTGGACCCTCTCCTCTGGGGCAGAGGTTCATTATGGATCCTCATCCCTAAGGGATCAAGCAGGTGAAGGAACTGCTAAATCCTGGACTTCTGAACCACTGTAAGGGTGTGGGCCCACAGGTATCAAACCTGATCAACTTCCAGAAGGGAGGCCTGATAACCTCCACAACCGTCCAAATACCAACAACTAGGGAAACCATGGTGGACCTCAGTCAGTTTGGAAAGTGAGGTCTTGTGTGCAGGATGTGTGGTGAGAGTGAGTGTGTCTGGCACCAGGCCAGTGGTGAATCTGATACAGCTTAGGGAGATGGTACTCACTGCTAGTGCAGAGTTTTGAACTTCTGGTTCAAAACTCTCAAAAGCCAAGAGGTGCTTGAAAATCTTCACAAGAGGAAAAGTTTGGATGCAATCTACCTGTTGTGAACTTGCTGTCATGGGAGGCAAACAGGGGAAGGAAACACCTCTAAAAATAATGCTCAAGAACTTCAAAAAAGGATATATTCAGAATTATGGAATCAGACTCCTTAAAGGGAAGGTGAGGGCTTTCTGTGAGGTGGACTGGTCTGATTTTGGGGTATGCAGACCCGTGGAAGGGAACTCTAAACAGACCCACCATACAATGTTTGTGGCAAGTAGTACTGGGGAACCAGGTCACCCTGACCAGTTTCCCTACATCAACACCTGCCTCCAATTAGTTCTACAGCTACCTCCTTGGTTGCAAGGGCTGAACAGCCATGTCCTAGTTGCATGGGCCAGTAGCTTACCTGAATCATCAGGTAGCACTGAAAAGGCTAAAACCACAGGGGGGCCAGTCACATCTTCAGCCCTGTGTCTCCTGCACTCACTCTAGTCTTCACTTTTGGAGATTCTCTTGCTTTATTCTGGGTGCGCACATTGAGGCATGGTAGGCAGGAAGTAATTTCCTAAAAGTGTCCCTTCTGTTTCCTTTAAGGTTAACCTCTGTATCTGAAATGGGAGTATAGGCTTCAATCCCAAGGAAAGGGCATAATTCTGGTGGGTTTCTGTATGGGTACCCTCTTATGACAACAAAGGAAATGATGTTTTACTGAAATACAGCTTGGTCAATGTACGATCTAGATGATGGGGAAAATAAACTATAAATGGATCCTTAAATTATTATACCATCTTACAGTTTGAATTATTCAACCAAATTGTTTATTTGTTTGTAAACTTACTTTGTTTTGTCCTGTATTTATGTTTAAGAAACTGAAAACAACTTGGAATCCCAGGAACACATGTTATATCACATATATATACTATAATGCATTTATACAACTAATATAAAAGCCATGCAGAGGAAAAATGAATACAGATAAGTATTAGGTAAAAACAGAGTTCTAAACAGACCTGTACATGAACATACAAAGAACTGAATG
>NW_006408889.1:1510793-1511842 GCF_000296735.1 Chrysochloris asiatica | reverse complement strand
AAGGATCAATAGTTGAAAAATATGGCCTTGGTGATAGAAATCATGCTGGAGAACGCATAATAGACTTCTGCAAAATCAGTGAATTGTTCATTTCAAATACCTTCTTTAGACAGCATAAGATACGACTATACGCATGGATCTCACCAGATTGAATAGAGGGGCAAACTGCAGAACAGACTATCAATTACTGATATGCAAATTCAAACTGAAGCTGAAGAAAACAAACACAAGTCAATGAGAACATAAATAAAATGTAAATATATCCCACCTGAATTTAGAGATCATCTGAAGAACAGATCTGATACATTAAACACTAAAGACGAAAGACAAGAAGAGTTGTGAAATGACATGAAGAACATCATACATGAAGAGAGCAAAAAGTCATTAAGAAGACAAGAAAGAAGGAAAAGATCAAAATGGATGTCAGAAGAGACATTGAAACTTGCTCTCCAGCGTAGAGATGCTAAAGCAAATGGAATATATGAGGAGGCTCAAAAGCTGAACAGATAATTTCAAAGATCAGCTCGAGAAGATAAAGCCAAATATTACAACACAATGTGCAAATATCTGGAATCAGAAAACCATAAAGAAAGAACATGTTCAGCATTTCTCAATCTGGGAGAACTGAAGAAAAAATTCAAATCTTGACTTTCGTTATTGAAAGATTCTCTGGGGAAATTACTGAATGATGAAGCAAGCATCAAGAGAAGGTGGAAGGAATACACCGTCACTGTACCAAAGGAAATGGTTAATGTTCAACCATTTCAAGAGATAGCATATGATCAAGAGGCAATGATATTGAAGGTAGAAGTCCAGGGTGCATTGAAGGAATTGGCAAAGAAAAAAGCACCAGGAATTGATGGGGAAAAAATTGAAATTTTTCAAGAAAGTGAGGCAGCACAGGAGGCACTCACTCATATCTGCCTAGAAATTTGGGAGATAACTATCTGGCTGACTGATTGGAAGAGATCCATATTTGTGCCCCTTCCAAAGAAAGGTGACCCAATGCAATGCAGAAATCATCAGACAATCTCTTTGATATCCCATGC
>NW_006408889.1:1508213-1509878 GCF_000296735.1 Chrysochloris asiatica | reverse complement strand
GGAGAATATTAATAATGCCACGGGCTACCAAAAGAACTAGTAGACCTGTTTTAGAAGAAGTGCAGCTAGAGTGCTTCTTGGAGGCCAAAGATGGCCAAACTTTGTCTCTCATAATTTGGACATATTGTCAGGAGGGAACAGTTGCTGGGGAAGGATATCATATTTGGTAAGGTGGAGGGTCAGAGAAAAAGAGGAAGACTCCCAACAAGATGGATTGGCCAAGTGGCAGCACAAACGTGGCAACAATTATGAGGTTGGCCCAGGATCGGGCAATGTTTCATTCTGCTGTGCATAAAGTCGGTATGAGTCAGCACCAACTCAATGGCACCTAACAACAACAACAACAACAACAAAGACCACTAGAGGTAAGCCTGTGGGTCCTCAGGGAGAACTCCTAAAAAGAAAGAGGTCTTATGCAAGGACCAATGTGCTTATTGCAAAAAAACCTGAACACTGCAAAAATGAATGTCCAAATTTCAGGGTAGGATCTGTCAGAAAAAGCCATTCTCCAACTCAACAGATGGCTGAACAAGCTTCATTGTCTGCTGAAAACCGATAGTTACCAGGGGGAAGCAGGTCCAGCATAATTTGGCATCAACCTCTGCCACCCTTACTGCCACCGCCCTCCACCCCCCACAGGAAACTCAGCTGAAAATAACAAAGGGGAACAGACTGGATTTTTGGTGGACATTGGCGCCACTTATTCAGTGGCCAGTATGCCTCTAAATTTCCATTGTTCTGTTCATTTATGATGACTGAGAACTCAGGGAGGCCTAAGGACCAGCTCTTCCTGAAACCCTCAAACTGTTTCATTGGGGAAAAGAAAATAACTGCCCTGTCCCTTTACTGTCCAAATTTACATTTTCAAACAGCTTCCTGAAACCAAAAGTCAGCAGATGGAGGTTCTTTATGAACATGCCTGGCAATTACTGATTCAAACGCCAGAAACCAGTCACATTGGCCTGAGGAGATTGACAATCAGGTAAACCCCTTCTGTGGGCTAATGGAACTCTGGGAGGAGCTAAGAAGCAACCCCCAGGGGGAGGTCTGACTGAAGCCTGGAAGTTGACTATCCCACAGAAACCAATATCTTTTAAGAAAAAGGCCAAGAAGTCACTCTGGCCAAGACCATCACCATTCCCATTAGGTCGCCTCCCTGCTGCATAAGAAGGGATGACTATGGCTCACAACAGGATGGACAGGCGATACCAAGTTATTTTACTGGACAATCCAAATGTTACCCTGTGAATTATGGGCAACTAAACCTGCCAACCTCCTCCCTGATGTAACAACTAGAGGGCCAAACCATGATTGTATAAAAATCATTGACTAAGTATTTTCCAGCCAACCTGACCTGTTTGACGATATTTGTTGGACTAGACATTGTTCGTCAACAGAAGTAGTTACATGGAAAAAGGGACTCGGATAGCAGTTTGTATGACAGTAATCTTACAAGTCCAGGCGGAAGCAATAACCCTCCTGCCTGAGACCTCAGCTCAAAAAGCTGAGCTGATTGCACTGACGAGGGCATTAGAAATGTTGGCAAGAAAGACTGTGAATGTGTACCCAGAGGGCTTGAGTAGAACTGAGGCAGAAGGATTTGAGAGAGAGGTTAAAGGATGAAAAGTGAATGGCAATGGAATCATTCTGGTTCTGAGAGGTTAA
>NW_006408889.1:1505148-1507423 GCF_000296735.1 Chrysochloris asiatica | reverse complement strand
GTAAAATTGCTCTTCCCAGGACTGCTTCATTCCCTACAGGTAACCTGACCCCTTCCAGCCTGGATATCATGTTCTGCTCAGAATGTGGAGAGACAGACCTGAAAAGCAATTTTAAAAAAAGTGGACTGGACCCTGGGAAGTCCTTCTAGTCACCCCGTCAGCTGTCAAGTTAGCTAGACTCAAAACTTGGACACACCATAACAGAATCAAGTCTTACCTGTCAGTCAGCAGGACCACCTGAACATCTGAAGCAACTGGAGAAATACAACTAAAGATAAGAAGGTGCCCCTTAAAATAATGTATCTCCTGCTGTTTACAATGGGACTCTCAAAAGACATTATTCCTTTTAATGGGATGAAAACATTTGGGTCCATTTCGCTCAGAGTGTAATAAATGTATTTGCAAAAATTACTGAGGACTGGAATGAGAAATTATCCCAAGCCCAGGTGATTTGGTGTGGGTGAGGGACTGGAATTTGACCACACTGAAACCCAAGTGGCGAGGACAGCTGACTGTCATCATGATCACTCCCACAGCAGCCAAGGTAAAAGGAGTCCCCACCTGGACTCACCACAGCAGATTGAAGAAAGCCTCATCTATGTGAAAAGCTGAAACTGACCCTTCCAACCCTTGCAGGGTAACACTGAGGTGTACGACCCACCCTGCTTCTGCCACAAACCAGGAACTGGCTGATCTACGCATGGCAGAAGCATGAGGACATTCGCCATGGGACTCATCTTAATTGGACTTTGGGGTGTGGGAAAGGAAGAAAATCTGTGTAATCTATGCACCCACAACACCAAGGTGGGCCAAACAGTGACCACCAGTATGAATATGAGGGCACCCTCCTAGGTAACTGAACCTATAACCAATGAAACTGGGACAGCCTTAACCCTCTTAGCTCAGAAACAAACTCAACTCAGAAATGCTGTTTATCAAAACAGACTAGCCCTAGACTATTTATTGGCTCAAGAAGTGGGTGTGTGTGGTAAATTTAATCTGACAAACTGTTGCTTACAGATAGATGATCAAGGACAAGCTGTTGAGGACATTGTAAAAAAAAAAAAAAAGATCCAAAGACTAGCTCATATTCCTGTGCGAACTTAGCATGGATGGAGCCCAGAATCATTATGGGCAGGAGGGTACTCAGCATTGGAGGATTCATACCTCTGGTGGGAGGATTCCTGATCATCATAGGGGCTGTCTGCTCATCCCATGCCTTCTTCCTCTGGCTATCAAAACACTGAAAAGCATAGATGAAACCAAGGTAGAAAAGAAAATGACTTCCCGCATACTATGGCAACATACCTATCAGCCCATGCCCACTGACCTAAAAAGTATCATCCAGGAAAGTGAGGCCCACTAGTGCACTATCTAGCTGCATGGAACTCCTAATGGAGAATGAGACAGGCAGGACTGAGGAAATGGGCACTGGCCCCTATGTCAGGCTCATAGCTCATTCCTGGAGCAAAGTTCACATTCCAGGAAATAAGCAACAGACCACCTCAGGCTTTTGTGATTACCCAGGCCAATCCCCTGTTCCTGACCCACCTCCAAGAGGGAACAGAGCCCCAAGCTAATGTTTACCTGCTTCTGCTCCCTTGAATGCTCATACAACCTTCCCCATTGTATGTTTGAACCAACCAATCCCGGTTAACCCGTGAAGTTGTTGGCCCTTGCTAACCAATCTCAAATGAACTCATATATGCACCCCTATTCTCTATAAAATATCCTCACACATGGAAAATGGGGCTCAGCCTCTGGATATGAATCTGCTGAGCCACATGCTAGCACAATAAAGCCTTTCCTTTGTTACAACCCGCATGGCGTTGGCAACTCCTTCAGAGCCATTTCCAGCACCATTTGTTGAAGAAACTATTTCTTATCCACTTAATGTATTTTCACCTTTTGTCAAAGATCAGTTGACTGTATGTGGATGGAATTACTTCTGAGTTCTCATTTCTGTTGCATTGATTGCTGTATCTTTCATTGTATCAATACCAGGCCATTTGGACCACTGTTCTATTTAATAAAAATTGAGATCAAGGAATGAGAAGCCTCCAATTTTATTCTTCTTCTTAAGCAGTGCTTTGCTTATCCAAGGTATCTTTCCTTTCCATGTAAAGTTAGAGATCCATTTTCCATCTCTTTAAAAACTGATGTTGGAATCTGCATTGGGATTGCATTATATCTATAGATTGCTTTGGTTAGTGCTAACGTTTCACAATGTTAAGTTTTCCCATTCATGAGCATATTATATCCTTCTATTTTTTTT
>NW_006408889.1:1502566-1504173 GCF_000296735.1 Chrysochloris asiatica | reverse complement strand
TCCTTCCCTCTCAGTTGGTATTTTGAGCTACTACATCCATAAGTATAGGTGAAGTTCATCAAATTGTAGTAATTTACACCTGTTTCCTTTATCAAAAATTGTTTTGTTTTGTTTTTCTTCCTCTAGTCTAGTTCTGATCTTCAAACCATTGAGGCTAGGTCAAATGGGTACTATCTGCAAGTTTGGGTGTTCTTGTGCATCTCCTCTCACTTCATATCAGCAGGATGCTTCACTCTCAGCTCTAGCATTCTGTGGCTAGGTCCTTGTTTATGGGCTCAGGAGTGTTGAGGTCTTACACTTCGGAACAACCAGCCCTTTCTCTTTTCACTCTCTTCTCCAGGTCAACAGGAGTCTTTGGAACGTGGTTGAACTCAGCCCATAGCTTGTAACTATTTTTGTATTACATGTACTAAAACTTTACTTGCACGGATTACTTGCATGGGATATCAATGACATTTTCCAATGAATTCTGCGTTCCATTGAGTCACCTCTCTTTGAAATGGACACAAATATGGATCTCTTCCTGTTAGTTGGCCAGGTAATTTTCTTCCAAATTTCTTGGCATAGACGATTGAGAGCCTCCAGTGCTGCATTGGTTTGTTGAACAATTTTAATTCATATTCTATCAGTTCTGGGTGTTTTGTTCTTTGCCAATAAATTTCATGCAACTTGGATTTTTTCCTTCAGAATCGTTGGCTCTTAATCATTTGTCACCTCTTGAAATGTTTGAATATAGACCATTTCTTTTTAGTACAGTGACTCTGTGTATTCCTTCCTATTTCTTTTGATGCTTTCTGCATCATTTGATATTTTCCCCACAGAATCCTTTAGTATTTCAAGTGGAAGCTTGAGTTTTTCTTCAGTTCCCTCAGCTTGAGAAATGCTGAAGATGTTCTTCCCTTTTGGTTTTCCAACTCCAGGTCTTTGCACATTTCATTCTAATATTTGACTTTGTTTCCTCAAGCTGACCTTTGAAATTTTCTGTTCAGCTCTTGTACCTCCTCACTTCTTCCATTTACTTTAGCATTTCTATGCTACAGAACAATTTCAGAGTCTCTTCTGATATCCATTTTGTCTTTTCCTTCTTTCTTGTCTTCTTAATGACCATTTGCTTTCTTCCTGTGTGATGTTCTTGATGTCATCCCACAACCCCTCTGGTCTTCAGTCTTTACTGTCTAATGCATCAAATCAGTCCTCCAGATGATCTCTAAACTCAGATGGGATATATTCAAGATCATATTTTGACTCTAGTGGCCTTGTTTTCATTTTCTCCAGCTTCAGCTTAAATTTGCATATGAGAAATTGATAGTCTGTTCCACAGTCTGCCCCTGCCTTGTTTTGGATGATGATATGGATTTTTTCCACCATCTCTTTCCACAGATGTAGTCAGTTTATTTCTGTGTCTTCCATCTGGAGATGTCCATGTGTATGACTATAAAGGTATTTGAAACGAACAAACCATTGGTTTTACAGAATTCTATCATGTGATAGCCAGCATAATTTCTGTCAGAAAGTCCATATTTTCCCACCACTGGTCCTTCCACTTTGCTTCTAATTATTGCATTCCAATTGTCAGTAATTATCAATACATCTTGATTTCATGTTTG
>NW_006408889.1:1499548-1501596 GCF_000296735.1 Chrysochloris asiatica | reverse complement strand
CCTAAGAAGGTTGAAAATAGAGTTGTGATCCAGCAATTCCTCTACTTGGTATTTATCCACAAGAAATATGAGCCATAACATGAGTAGATATATGCACAATAATGTTCATAGCAGCACTATTTACAATAGCAAAAAGGTGGAGACAGCCACTCCAGTGCATTAATCCACAGTGTCACACCAGATGGTAATGGCAAGAGAATGAAAAAGATATACTATGTAAACAGTAAACATAAAGACTGATAAGACTAAACAATTTCACTGAAATAGACTTTAGGTAAAGTATTACCAAACATGATGAAGATGGTGTCTTAGGCCGGGCTTTCTAGAGAAGCAAAACCAATGACACACACATATATATAAAAAGAAGTTTATTATCCCACAATTGTAGAGTGCCAGGTTCCCAATGGAATAGAGCACACGTCCCTCTCCTGGCATGTCCTTTATATTGATAGCAGGTCACATCCACAAGAAAGTGTCTTTTCAATTGATTGGTTGATCCTAGCCATCCATCATAGAGCTAACTATGCCTGTATTAGGTTTCATCACCATGGGAATAAGCATATCCCAACTGCTAAACCTGTGGAAATACTAGTCAAATGTACATAAACCCCTAACCATTACATATGGGTATTCCATATTTTAAATACATTAATTCACTAAGAAGATATAATGATCCAGAGGTATATAAAGCTAAAAAGTAATTTCAAAATAAACAATGAAAAATGATTTACTCATTGCAAATATATATATATATTTTTAGCATTATATGTTCAAGATTGGTCCTTAAGGGATGGAAATTAAAGATATTTATTCTAAATATCCAATCATTCTAAAATAATATACCACCTTATCATCTCTGATGTCAACCACCACTCCTTCCTTCAGTATTCTCCCTCACAATCCAGGGCTTCATAATTCACTGCAATGTCTCACAAAACTCATGAAACATCAAGGAAATGGCCACACTGTTGTGGAGGCTGGCAAGTCCCAATCCATTGTTCTGACTTTACCATTGCTAAATCAGACTTTTCACTCAAAAGGCTGAGGAAGTTGCTGAATCAGATAAGACAATAAGCCACGGGCTAAGGAGCTCTGGTAGCGTAGTGGTTATGAATCAGGCTGTGAACCCTAAGGTCAGCAGTTCAAAACTACCAGCTGTTCCACAGGAGAAAGATGAGGCTTTCTGTTCCTGTAAAGATTTATTGCCTCGAAAACCCTTTACAGGTCGCTATGAGTCGGAACCAACTTCACAGCACATAACAACAACAAAGTCCTAGGAAATGAATGTTACATGGAGGTGAACAAGATACAGGAAGTGAGCAAACTTAGCCAGAATTTTTCCACAAAATGGCCTAAAATGAAAAAGAAGGAATGTACCATGATTCAATTCACCAAGATGGCTCCCTGAGTCCTGGGATAAGGGTCTTTTAGAACAGTAACTGGAAGCTGGTTGGTGTTCATCAAGATGATTAATCACACAAACTAGTCTTCTGAGCATACTCTGTTGACATAGAGGGGGTCACAAAAATTGTGTTTTACTCATATTCAAAGTGTTGATGGAGATGCAGTTTCATCCTTGTGACATCAAAAAGTCAGGTTAAAAATATGATGGTAGTTACAGTATATGTTTAGCAGGCCAAATCTGGATTCAGTCAGTTCCTGTTACCTTAACCTACTACTTTCTTAATCAAGTAGGAAGCTGGTGATTTGGTAACAAAACAACTTAAAAAGGAAGTTAATTCTTGTTTTAACACAGAGATGATGATTAATTTTCAGATCACAACCCCAAAGAGACTAAGAATGGTGATTTGTGTCACACCCTATAGTAAGCTGAGAACTCAAGATACATCCCACCTTAATTCTGCCTTATTAACATAACAGATAATTCACTCCAAAACCACAGGAATATAGTTGTTGTTAAGTGCCATCAAGTCAGTTCCAACCGATAGCAACCCTATATAGGATTTCCAAGGAGCAGCTGATGGATTTGTGTCATTGACCCTGTGGTTCAAAGCAACCTTGTTGTTGTTGTTGTCAGGTGCCATCGA
>NW_006408889.1:1497502-1498903 GCF_000296735.1 Chrysochloris asiatica | reverse complement strand
TTGTGTTCTTTGATCTTCATCAGTAAATGTTTCAAGTCCTCTTCACTTTCAGCAAGCAAGGTTGTATCATCTGCATATTGCAGGTTGTTAATGATTCTTCCTCCAAGCCTGATGCCACATTTTTCTTCACAGAACCCAGCTTCTCGTATTATTTGCTCAGAATACAGGTTGAATAAGTATGGTGAAAGTAGCCCAGTGTTTATCCTACAGCATCACACCAACCACAGGTATAGATGCTAGAATTTATGAGACACAGCAAAATGGAGGATGATAGCTATAAGGGGCATACTAAGTAATTCACTGCATCACACACAACTGAAGGCTACATAAACATTCATAGTTTGAAAATATTATAACACCCCTCACAGGAACTGATACAAGAAGTAGAAGAAATTACTACATAAAGGAGATTTGAGCAGCGTTATCAACATACTTAACCAAATTGACATGAACTTATTCTGTGCCACTGATTCAATTATTATTCATAGTGACTCTGTAAGATAGAGTACAATTGTCCATAGTGTTTCCTAAGCTACAGTCTTCATGGAAACAGACTATCACATCTTTGTCCAGCAGAGCAACTCGTTGGTTCAAATCATAATCTTGCAACCTTGTGGTTACCAGCTGAGCACTTAATTTATTTCACCACCAGGACACTTTATAGATTTCTATACCCCATTTGAAAGGAGCTCTAGTAGCATAGTGGTTACGAGTTGGGTTGCCAACCTCAAGGTCAGCAGTTCGAAACTATCAGTGGATCCATGGGAGAAAGATGAGGTGTTCTGCTCCTGTAAAGATTTACAGCCTCGGAAACCCTGTGCAGGGTCACTATGAGTCAGAACCGGCTCCACGGTACTTAACAACAACAACAAGATATCCCATTTGAAGACCGTAGAATTGATGCTTTTGAGTTATGGTGTTTTAAGAGAATATTGAAAGTGCCA
Source organism: Chrysochloris asiatica (assembly GCF_000296735.1). Classification (NCBI taxonomy): domain Eukaryota; kingdom Metazoa; phylum Chordata; class Mammalia; order Afrosoricida; family Chrysochloridae; genus Chrysochloris; species Chrysochloris asiatica. The sequence goes on along the minus strand of NW_006408889.1, from coordinate 1,497,959 downwards.
TGGGCTGGCAAAAGAACACACAGATCTGTATTGGAAGAAGTGCAGCCAAAGTGCTCCTTGGAGGCCAGGATTGCCAAACTTCGTCTCTCATACTTTGGACATATAGTCAAGAGGGACCAGTCCCTGGAAAGGGATACACTGTTCGGTGAGATGGACGATTAGAGAAAAAGAGGAAGACCCCAGCGAGATGAATTGGCAAAGTGGCAATATCAATAGGCTCCAGTGTGGCAACAATTGTGATGTTGGCCCAGGACCAGGTAGTGTTTTGTTTTGTTGTACATAGGGTCACTAAGCATTAGTACTGACTCAATGGCACCTAACAACAACAATACCCCATTGGACTGCAAGGTCAGTTTGAACTCAACAGAAGCTCCTTGCAAACTCTATAAAAGGTTGCTATGAATTGGAACCAACTTGGCGACACTTAACATATCCCATAAGGAGTCTTGATGAGACA
>NW_006408889.1:1490364-1497221 GCF_000296735.1 Chrysochloris asiatica | reverse complement strand
TCTTTCTTTCTTTCTTTCTTTCTTTCTTTCTTTCGTTCTTTCTTTCTTTCTTTTTTTTTTTTTTTTTTTTAGAAAGTAGTTAAGTTTTTTATTGTCAAAACAAGTAATAGATATAAGCATAATGGAAAACTCAAATAAATTAATTTTTCTGATATTTCTAGGCTTGTGGGTCTATTTACGGAAAGGCCAGTTCCCTATGTAGACATATCCAAACCATAAATGGCAGGCATGTGAGACAGTGCTTAAGACATTAACTGAACATGTCCAATGGTAGGTCAAAAAGTAGTCCTACTAGGAGTCCGAGTGTGACGCTGTGGGTTAATGCACTGGACTGTAAAGTCAGTTTGAGCTGCAAGATCAGTGATCCAATCTCACTCGTCACTTCTTGGACACCCTATACAGCATCACTGTGGGTTGGAACCAACTAAATAGCACTTAACAACCACAACAACTAGGATTCCAGTTCATATATGCATGGGTTTATTCTAAACAAAACATGCCTAAGCATATCGGTGGCATCAGTTGATGGCCACAGACAAGTTCTCTCAGTAATACACTTGTCTAAGTCTCATTGCTATTGTTAAGTGCTGCCGAGTCAATTCCAACTCATAGTGAACTTGTATAGCGTGTCCACAAAGTGATTGGTAGGTTTGAATTGCAGACCTTGTGGTTAATAGTCCACTGTTTATCCTACAGCACCGCACCAGGACTGTGTAATCTCACTCTTTTTGTTGTTAAGTGCCATTGAATCATTTCTGACTCATAGCAACCCTATATAGGGTTCCCAAAGAGCAGGTAGTGACTTTCAACTATTGACCTTGTGGCTTTATCCTACAGTGCTTCACCAGGACTCATTAGTTTTAATAGGGTGCCTTAAAATAATCCAATTAAACTGTGACTTTGTAGGGGATCTTCTGGGCAGTTAAACTCAAAGCTAAAGCATTAATTTTAATAGATTTTCCTGAAGGACACAGGATGATCAGGGAGGTTTGTTATGAAGAAGTATTAAGAAAATTGAAGATAACTTTAGTGAGAAAAAGGCCAGGAAAGTTGTGTCAAGGAATTTTTTTTTTTTCCATCATAAAAATGCATCTAATCATTTTTCTGGGGCTGAAAGGACTGATTTCTGAGAATTTTGTTAGGAAACCTTATTTTATCCACCCTACAGACCTTATTTTTACCCTCCAATCTTCTTGTTTTCAAAACTTAACATTTCAAAGGAACAATATTTGAGTCCCTCAATGCCCAAACTATTCTTTTGATTGGCATTAATGAAAGAGATCAGAACATTTTGAGAAATGGTTAGAGAGACGGAAACACTGTAATTCAAAGTGTATAGCCCTAGAGAGAAGATATGTCAAGAAATTATATAGCATGCTAATATTTTTGTTTAATAAAGGTGTCAGTGATTTTATAGCAATACTTTTTTATTTATCCTCACATACAGAAAGGAGCAAAAAAAAGCAAGTTTCCTTATAACTTTTCCATAGTGCGTTAAGCATTTGTATAAAGACATGAGGTCTACTTGGGAGGAAAATGTTTTCTTATAGAAAATTTCCTCTGTGACACCAGGAAATAAAAGTTACATGTTCTGGACTGAGCAAAGATACCACTCTTGGTGACATTAGTTTCGCATTAACCTCCAGAGTATTATCTATCTATAGTTACCATCTTCTGTATTTTAAAATAAATTAACATCTGTATCAAACCAGTACACTGATTTTTTTCCCAAAAGAATTATTCTATCAAATGGCAATTAAATTTATCTTACTGCAAAATGCAAGACTAGATTTGTAAGACTAGTATTCACTCTTTATGGCACATGAAAGAGGAGTGTTCTTCTAACAGCATTTGCTCATCTTTTTTACTGTATAAATTCAACAAACTCATTGAAATACAGTCAAGATTTATTTGTTTTATGAAATGCACACCTCAATGAAAAAAATGCTAAATAAAAAATAAAATTACAACCAATTCAATCAGTTAGTATTTATAGAACACCAGCTGAGAGCAATGATAAAAGAAACACAAGATTCCTAATCTCTTTTTAAGCAATTAATAGTTGATAGGTTGATGGAAGATGTCTAAGCTACACTGAAGGTATTTATGAAAAATAAGGCTATAGGAATTGACAGAATACCAAGTGAAATGTTTCAACAAACTGATGTAATGAAATGTTTCAACAAACTGATGTAACCCTGGAAGTATTCACTAGTCCATGCCAAGAAATGTGAAAGAGAGCTACCTGGCCAATTGTCTAGAAGAGATTCATATTTGTAACCATTCTAGAGAAAGGCTACTGAACAGAATATGGAAACAATATCATTAATATCACATACAAGTGATATTTGTTAAAATATAATTCAAAGATGGTTGTAGTAGTACATTGACAATTAGCTGCCAGAAATTCAAGCTGGATTCAGAACAGGATATGAAATAAGGGAAATCATAATTGGCATCACATGGATCTTGGTTGAAAAGAGAGAATAGCATAAAGATGCATGTGTTTCATTGACTATGTAGAGGCATTCAACATTGTGAATCATAACAAACTATGGATAGAGTTGTGAAGAATGAAAACTCCAGAACACAACTGTGCTTATGGCTGAACACATATATAGAATTAAAGGCAGTCATTCTAATAGAACAAGGTAATACAGAATGGTTTAAAGTCAGGAAAAAATGTAAAAGGTTGGATCCTTTCATCGTAGTTAGTCAATCTGTAATCTGTATGCTGAGCAAATAATCCAAAAACCTGAACTATACAAAGAAGAATGTAGCATCTGGATTGAAGGAAGGTCCATAAACTACCAGCAATTTGCAGATGACATAACCTTGCTTGCTGAAAGCAAAAAGAACTTGACTCATTTTCTTATGAAGGTGAAAAAATACCTCCTTCAGTAGGGAATGCAAAGAAAGCAAAATCCTCAAAACTGAACCACCAAATAATATGGTGATATACCGAAAAAGGATTGAAGTTGCCAAGGATTTAATTTTACTTGTGTCCACAATCAATGCTCAGGAAGCCGTAGTCAAAAAAACAACAACAACAACGTATTGCATTGCCCAAATTTGCTGCAAAAGACCATTTTAAAATGTTAAAAAAATGAAGATGTCACTTTGGGGATTATGGTGAGTCTAACCCAAGTCCTGCCTTTTTCAATCACCTCATATAAATTTGATAGCTGGACAATGAATAAAGGAGATTAGGGATGAATTGATGCACTTGAATTTTGACACTGGCAAAGAATATTGCAAGTACCATGGACTGACAAGACAAATAAATCTATTTGGAAGTACAGTCACAATGTTCATTAGAAACTATGATGGTGACACATCCTGTCCTGTACTTTGAACATGTTGTTAGGAGGAACCAGTCCCTGGAGAAGGACATTATGCTTGATAAAGTGGAGGACTAGTAAAAAAGAAGAACCTCGATGTGATGGATTGACACAGTGACTGTAACAATGGGCTCACACTTAGCAATTGTGAGGATGACACTGGACTCTTTTGTATAGACTTGTTATGAGTCAGAGCTAACTAAATGGTACCTAACAAGGACAACAATAATTAAGCTGGAAATAAAGAAAATACATACATTTATGTTAAATAATAATTTAAAATAACAATCTAAATAATAACTATTTCTATGGATACTTATAATTCAAAGAGTTCTCTTTGTGTTGAAAGCAGAGAATAAAGAACTCACTTTGAGTTTAAGGAATGTAAAAAGGCATTTTGGAAGGAACATATTTGAACTTGATCTTTTAAATTAGATAAGATTTATGTAGAGTAGAAAAAGTAAAATGATGATGATATCATTAATATCATGACCTCTTACTGCTTAGAGTGTAACTGTCTTTGGAAGATGTATAAATTATTTTCCAAATTACAATTTGCTGCAGAAAATTACTACAAACTTCATATATTAAAACAACATAAATTTATTATCTTACAATTGTGGAGGTCAAAATTATACTATATGGGTTTCATTGGGTTACAATCAAAGTAACAGCAGGGCTACATATTTCTGGAGACTCTAGAAGAAAATGAAATTCTTTGACTTTTACAGCTAAGAGACCATCTGCATTCCTTGGTTCATGGTCCCTTTATATTAAAAAACAATAGCATAGCATATTAGAATCTCCTTGACTCTAACTCTCTTCCATGACTTCTTCACTTGCTTTTGTGCAATTTTGTGATTACTACCACAGTGAGCAGTATACAATGGGTCTTAAAAAAGTTCATGGGAAACGATGTTATGAAAAAAAAAATATGCAAGGATTGCATTTATTTTTCACCAAAATAAACTTGTACTAGCATATCTGAACAAGATCAAGTTTGAGACACTAAGAAGCATAAGACATCAGATTGAAAAGAGTTCCTGTTAGAGCAACATAATTTCTGCTAAAATTGAAACAAGAACAAACATAAAATTTATAGTGAACCTTGGCTGGAAGAATGGTAAAATCATTGACACCTTACAAAAAAACTTAATAGGGACAATGAACCCAAAGAAATCAGCAGTTTGCAAATAAATAACTCATTTTAAGGAGGAATAAGACTAAGTTAAAGATGAAGCCCTCAGCTCCTGATCATCCACGTTAATTTTCAGAGAAACAATCTTGTCTGTGACTTAACTGAAAAGGACCAGAGATTAGCAACTTAAACAATAACCAACACCATAAACATCTCAATTGATTCAGCTTATGTAATTCTAATGGAAAAATTAAACTTGAGCAAATTTTCTGCTTGATACGTACCCAAACTGTTGCACCAAGGTGAGCTGTCAATGAAAATTTTAAACAAGTGGAATCAAGTTCTTGTAACATTTCTTTGAAGAATAAAAATTACACATCTTGTAGTCAGAGCTGAAACATGGCTTTACCCATACATTCCTGGAGAAAAAGAACAATCAAAGTAAGAGGTGGAAGTGGTCCAGTCAAAGTAAAATTGTACTGGTCAAGAGCTCTCTAATACCCTTCTAACTTTTCCACTCTCTTGTGTCTTGTAATTCATCAATGATTTCTCTCCATTTGCCAGTGTTTGGGCTAGACCTTGCATTATTTTATTGGAGTAGTAGTAGAAGTGTCTACCCTCCCTTTGGTTATACATATCAGTGTTCTCTGGTTCATCTATAGAGAAGCATCTGCTTTAAGGGTGGCCATTGATAATGTTGATATCATCGATGTCTGACTCCACGTTACCTACCATCTGTCATGGGAAGCCTAATGTACACAAGGGTTAAATGACTGAAATTTACGCACTCAAATAGGAGTCAAGACTTTTGCATTAAGTTCCTTGAGATTGTTGTTGTTGTTAAGTGCTGTTGAGGAGGTTCCGATTCATAGTGACCCTGTATAGGGTTTCCAAGGAGCAGCTGGTAGGTTTGAACAACCAACCTTGTGATCTGCAGTCCAGTGCTGATGATCTGCAGTGCCACACCAGAAGTCCTCCTTGAGATTAAAGACCTTGTATTATGCTCTATGATTCCTGCTAGGTGTTGGTGTTGCTACGTTCATTTGAGTTGATTCTCAAACATAGTGCTGCAATGAACAGCAGAATGAAATACTTCCTGGTCATTTGCTATTGTCACAATTGTTTTGTTTGAGAGCCTATTGATGAAGATACTTTATCAATCCATCTTATTGAGGATCTTTTTAGTTTTTAACTGATCATCTACTTTACCAAGCTTGATGTCCTTCTCCAGGTCTCTCCTGATAACATGTCTCAAAGCACATGAGATGAAGTCTTGCTATCTTAGATACTAAGGAGCAGTCCAGCTGCATTTCTTCCAAGACAAATCTGTTCATTCTTCTGGAAGTCCATATTATATTCAGTATTATTCTTCAGAACTACATTTTAAAAGCATCATTTTTTTCTATCTTCCTTATTCATTGTTCAGTTTTTGCATGCATATGAGGCGGTTGAGAATACCATAGTTTGGGTATTGCTAATTAACATCTAAATTATAACAAGATAAATGGATAAAAGATTGAAGTTGTCAAAGACTTCATTTTTCTCAGATAAATCATTAACACTCATGGAAGCAGCAGTCAAGAAATCAGATGTATTACATTGGGAAAATCTGCCTGCACAAAACCTTTTAAAAGTGTTCAAGAGCAGATATGATGTCATTTTGAGGACTAAGGTTTGCCTGATTCAAGCCATGGTATTTTCAAAAGCCTCATTTGCATGTGAAAGTTGGACAATAAGTAAAGAAGATCATAGAAGACTTGATGCACTTGAGTTATAGATTTGGAGGAAAATATTAAGAGTACAATGGACTGTCAAAAGAAAAAATCAATATGTGTTGGAAGAAGTACAGTTCAAATGCTCCTTAGAAGCCAAGAAAGCCAGACTTCATCTCTTATATTTCAGACTTATTATCAGGAGGGACCAGACCATGGAGAAGGACATCATGCTTGGTAAAGAGGAGGGTCAGCAAAAAAGAGGAATACCCCTGACAAGATAGATTGGCACAGTAAAGCAGCAATGAGTCCAAGTGAAGCAAAAATTGTGAAGCACACAACGGGGAAGTGTTTTATTATGTTTTGCATAAGGGCTATGAGACAATACTGACTTGATGGTACCTAACAGCAACAACAGTAACTTAGGTCAGGTTCAGGATTGTCCTCAAATGTCAACTTTGCTATTTAGCAATCATTGGACAATCTCTTTGTTATCCCATGCAAGTAAAATTTTTCTAAAGGTAATACAGAAATGGCAGCAAGCATACATTGATGGAGAACTTCCAGACGTTCCAGTTGGATTCAGAAGAGGCCATGGAATGAGGGATATCATTGCTGATGTCCGATGAATCTTGGCTGAAAGCAGAGAATATCAGAAAGATGTTT
>NW_006408889.1:1477022-1481157 GCF_000296735.1 Chrysochloris asiatica | reverse complement strand
AGCCAGAGTGCTCCCTGGAGGCCAAGATGGCCAAACTTCATCTCTCATACTCTAACATATTGTCAGGAGGGACCAGTTGCTGGAGAAGGATTTCATGGTGGATGGATAGAGAAAAAGAGGAAGACCCCAACGAGATTTATTTGTCAGGTGGCAGCATCAATGGACTCTAGCATGGAAAGTAGTGAGGTTGGCCCAGAATAGGGCTGTGTTTCATTCTGCAGTGCATGGAGTCACTATGAGTCTATAGTGACTCGATGGTACCTAGCAACATTAACAACAATAGGGTTTCCAAGCAATGGCTGGAAAATTTGAATTGCTGACCTTGTGGTTTATACCCACTTTTCAGTCCAGTGCTTTATCACATAGCACCACACCAAAACTTGTATAAGTATTTCTAGTAGAGTAGTGTTTACAAGTCTGGCTGCTAACCTTGAGTTCTGTAGTTCGAGACGACCAGTTCCATGGGAGAAAGATGAGACTTTCTGCTCCTGTAAAGATTTACAGGAACCCTATGCAGGCTTGCTATGAGTAGGAACCCACACCACAGCATACCACCCTTACATAAGAAGCACTCATTTTGTTACTCTAGAGAACCCAGTCTAAGAAACTTACTTTAGACATTTCATGAGAAAAGTGTAATCAGTCCAGTTATGAGAAAAGTAGAGAAACCAGGGAGACCCTCAATAAGTGTGGATTGATACAGCAGCCACAACAGTGTACTAAGGGTCATGAAGATAGTTCAGGTCCAAGAATAATTTCTTTCTCTTTGTATGTAGGGTCACCACTAGTTAGAGCTAACTCAGCCTATCACTCATTTGCTGTATTATTAAGCTTACTGAGTTTCTCCTGGTGGATGTGATATGGAGATAGGCTTTCCCTTTCACAACTCTTATTACTCAGCTGCAAGCTACCTTAGCAGGTGTTGGCTATCTATGTAATGTGTTGCAGCTGGTGTTGGCTCAGCTCCAGATGGTGGGCTACTATGGGGTATGCTTGTAGCTTGGCTATATGGCCACAGTTGATGTCTCTTCTTGGGTAACGTAGGGAGAGAAAGCTCCCACCCCCAAGAAAAAAGTGAAGCCAAAAGGACCAAAAACAGAAACAATATAAAATCAGAGACTAAGAATCAGCACAGGAAAACAAAAACAAAACCATAGCAGACTCTCAAGTAGCCTTCGCTATGCAGATCAGTATGCATGCACAGTAGAAAACTCCAGAGGTGAGTGGGGGTGGCCACTTGCTCAGGCCCCCCCTCTAGTCCCAAAGGTGGAGGTGCACAGATAGATATTGAGAAATGAATGGAAGAAGGATTGTTCACAATTTTTATCTCTGAATGTCAGTTAGGTGTCTGCTTACACACAGCATAATTCTCAAAATGACTGCATCCTTGTATATATATTAGTTGGTGTTGGCTCTTATTTTTCATGTTGGAGTTTTACAAGGTGCAAATATGGTTTGGCTGTCTCTTGTTAGGTAGGGCAGGAATAAAGGATCCCACCCAAGTAAGAGAGTCAACTTTAGGGCTAAGTCCCAGATTCAGATGTCATAAGAAGCAACCAAAAGGATTTTCTTGTGGGACCTCTGTGGCTTTCAGAGATTTCCTCTTTGTGCGGTGGGAAATTGTACCCAGTGGGCACAATGCTGGACCCTTTTGGGAGTGTGCTTCCCCTCCCCCCATTGAAGCTGCCTGGGCTGGGCAGAGAGGGTGCAACAGGGAAGAAGTGGAAATAAATATTTAAAAAGTCATTCCACCTCACACACACACACACACACACACATACACACACACACAATCAGATTCTAAGCTCCTTCTCTGGATTTTTCCCCTCCACTGAGGAGCCTCTGCTGCCTGTCTCCACTTTTCCTGCTCCCAAACCAAAAGTCATTGTAAAAAAATAAATAAATGATTTCAGGATCAATATTTTATGTTTAACTTCTTATTGTGAGTAAAGTGAAGGTTTACAGAGAAGTTCACCAATTTTACATTAAAAAAAAAAAAAAATTCGTACACTTTGTTTCATCTCAATGATTGCAATTCCCCCATGTAACAACAGTTTTCCCACTTCCTCCTTGTGATTCTTTCTTCTATTCTTCTCTCCTTCACACCCTTTCTCAACCTTGTTCTTAGGTAAATGTTGACCTTTGCATCTTTAATGATGGTTAGTCAATTTAATCTTTCAAAGAACAACCTTCTTGTTTATTCTTTCTGTTGATTTTCTTTTTTTTTATTCATTTATTACTACTCTAATCATTACTATGTCTTTTCTTTGGGTGACTGTAGGTTTACTTTGTGCTCTTTTACGAAATGTTGACGGTGTTGCATTAATGCACTGATTGGTTCTTTCCTCTTCTTGAATTTGTGCATTTATTTCTATTAGCTGCCCTCTAAGCACTTCTTTCACTGTGTCCCAAAGGTTTGGGTATGTTGTGTTTTCATACTCATTTGCTACAATGAATTATTTAATTTGTTCTATTTCCCAGTATCTTTAAATAGAAAGCAATGCAATTCCTACTTATGTTATATTTTTATTGATCTCCCTAATGTTGATTTCTAATCTTATAGCATTTTGATCTAAAAATACACTTTGTAGTATTTTGATGTTTTTATCTTTATTGAATCTTGCCTATTCTGGAGAGTGTTTCATGTACACTGCAAAAGTATGTGCATTGTGCTGTTGTTTGGTTGAGTAATCTGTATAAGTCTATAGGTCAAGTTGGTTGATATGTTATTTACTTTTTCTATGTCTTTGTTGAGTTTCTTTCTATTTGTTCTGTCTTTCATCGAAAGTGGTGTATTCAAATCTCCTACTGTTATTGTTGTTGTTTTTGTTGTTGTTAAGTGCCATTGAGTTGATCCAGACCCATAGTGACCCTATACAGGGTTTCCAAGGAGCAGCTGGTGAGTTTGAACCACTGACCTTGCAGTTCAAATGACTTTCCAGTCTGATAAATTAACTCACAGCGCCTCACCAGGATTCCACTGTTAGTGTAGAGCTGACTATTTCTTTCTGAAATTCAATTAAAGATTGATTCATGTATTTTGAGACTCTTACATTGGAAGCATAGATATTTATTATGGTTGTGTCCTCTTGTGTAATTGACCTTTAATCATGAGATAATGTCTTTCTTGTCTCCCATACTGGTTTTTGCCTTAGAGTCTATTTTATCAGAAATTAATATTGCCAATCCTGCTCATTTTAGATTGCCATTGGTATTAGATATGTATTCTATAGTTTTATTTTAATATATTTTTATCTTTACATGTAAGGTATTTTCTTGTAGACAGCATATTGAAGGATCCTGTTTTCTTGTTGTCATTAGACACCATCAAGTTGATACCGACTCATAGTGATTCTGTGTACAACAGAACAAAACACTGCCCAGTCCTGTGTTAACCTTAACAATCATTGCTACATTTGAGTCCATCACTCCTATAACTGTCCCAATCTATTTTCTGTGGAGGGTTCATTCTGTTTGTGGATTTTCTTGTCAATTTCTTTATTATTGTTGTTTTAATATTTACTAAATTTTTAATGGTTAATAATCACCACCACTTGTCTGTCAGTTTGTCGTACTGTGTTGACTTTCTTGTTGCTGTGATTCTGGAAGCTATGCCATGGGTATTTTAAATACCAACAGAGTCACCTCTTCAGCTGAGCTTCCAGGTGAAGACAGATTAGGAAAAAGTAGAGATGGATTACATCTGAATATATAGTCACTGAAAACCTCATTAATAACAGCAAAATTCTGTCAGCACTAGAATACTGAAACATAATGAAGAGCACTAGAATATTCTCCAATATAGTGTCAGAAGAAGAGTCCCTTAAGTGGGAAGACACCAAAATATTACTGGGGAATAGCTGACGCCTCAAAGTAGAGTTGATCATGGTGATGCAAATGGAGTAAAGCCTTCTGGACCATAATTTCCAGATGGGGTACAACTCAAAATGAAGAGAAACTGTTATAAACATCCACTAATAATCATAACATGGAATGTACAATGTATGAATCAAAGAAAATTGTCAAAATTGAAATGGAACACATAAACATTGGAAAGTATGAGTATTCCAGAAAACTTAATTGTACTTCTGAGAAATCTGTACCTAGATCAAGAAGCAGTTGTTCGAATAGAACA
>NW_006408889.1:1474947-1476922 GCF_000296735.1 Chrysochloris asiatica | reverse complement strand
TGACTATGCAAAGGCTTTCGATTGTGTGGATCATGACAAGCTATGGATAACATTGTGAAGAATGGGTATTCCATAACACTTAATTGGGATCATGAGGAACCTGTATTTAGACCAAGAGGCAATTGTTCGAACAGAACAAGGAGCAACCAAATGATTTAAGATTAGGGAAGGCATGTGCCAGGATTGTATTTTTTTTACCATACTTATTCAATCTGTACTCTAAGAAAATAATCTGAGAATGTGGATTATATGAAGAAGAAAGTGTTATCAGCATTGAAGGAAGACTCATGAATAACCTGTGATATACAGATAATACAACTTTGCTTGTTGAAAGTGGATAGAACTTACAATACTTACTGATGAAGCTCAAAGACCACAGCCTTTAGCATGGGTGGCACCTTAATGTAAAGAAAATAAAAATTCCCATCACTGGACCAATAATTAACATAATGATAAATGAAGAAAAGATTCAAGTTTTAAAGATTTCATTTTACTTTATTCCATTCTGACACTCATGGATGCAGCAGTCAAGAAATCAAATGAAGTAATGCATTAGGCAAATTTGCTGCAGAAGACCTCTTTAAAGTGTTCAAGAATAAAAATATCAGTTTGTGAACTAATTTTCACCTGATAGAAACTATGGTGTTTTTAATAACCTCATATGCATGTTAAAATTGGACAATGAATAAGGAAGAACATAGAAACATTGATACATTTGGGTTATGGTATTGGAGAAGAATATTAAAAGCACCATGGACTAACAGAAGAACAAACAAATCTGTGTTGTAAGAAGTACAGCCAGAATGCTCCTTAAAAATCAGGATAGCGAGAGTTCATCTCTGATACTTTGGACATATTATCAGGAGTGACCAGTCCCTGAGAAAAACAGAATAGTTGGTAAAGTGGAAGGTCAAAGAAAAAGAGGGAGACCCCCAACTAGGTGGATTGACACAGTTGAAGCAGGAGTGAGTTCAAGTGTAACAACAATTATGAGGATGGTACAGGACTAGGCCATGTTTCTTTCTGCTGCGCATAGGGTCGTTATAAGTTGAAACTAACTTGAGGGCACCTAAAAATAACAACAATGTCATTCCATTACAAGAGGAAAGGCTGCTTATCCTTAGGGATTAATATGCAGTTCATCTTTCTTTGTGAATCCTCCAAGATAAAACTATTGTTACACAGAAACTTTCCCCACTCTGATGTGCTCTTACTATCTTTGAAATGTCCTAGAATACATCACTTGATACCTACAATCTGTTTCATTTACATATCTCAGTCTGAGTCATACTAATGGCCCATATTGTGTGGTTTTGTTCTCACTAAAATGTATAACAAAAATCTCAAGTAACTGGGAGATTTTAGAGGAATCTCTATATCTCAGTTCAACCTGGCTTCTTTAGTTTATATCCTGTTGTTGTTAAGTGCCATGAAGTCGGTTAGACCCATAGTGACCCTGGATAGGGTTTCTGAGGAGCAGTTGGTGAGCTTCAACTGCCAACCTTGTGATTCAAACTGACTTTGCAGTCCAGCACATGATGCACAGTGCCACACCAGGATTTCTATATCTAGTTAAGAGAAAGATATATATATATATACACAATACAGGATTGATAGAAAGTCATTAGCGTGTTTATCAAAAAGTTGCTTTGGGGACCCTATCTAGAGAAGCAGCAACACCAGATATGGAGGCAGAGATGAGGACATGGAGAGAGGGAGCATGGAAAGAGAGGAACTGAGTGGTGGTGGTCAGTAGGTAGGCTTGCAGAATGTGCCCTTTGTTTGTTTAAATTATTATATATTCCTGAGTGTTTTTGTGTACATCTCACCCACACAAAAACAACAACAACAACAATAAAAAAAAAAAAAAACAAAAAATGGAAGCAAATACTGTTGAGAGATGATGCATGGAATAGATTATAATCATCACAATGAAATGATGGTGTAAAACCGCTGTTCTCCAATTTAAACTATG
>NW_006408889.1:1471733-1474607 GCF_000296735.1 Chrysochloris asiatica | reverse complement strand
CCAAAAGTAAATCTTCTGAATAAATAAAATACTTATATGCAAAAAAATAAGTTGCTTTGAAGCACAAAGAACAATAATGAACAAATACGTAAACAACTTATTTGCAGTTTGAATAACTGCAGATAGTAAATCTCCTTCAATAATACTTTATATCCTCTTTCTTATTAAAGTTATGCTTTTTGATTTATTTGCTTATTTTTTTCCCTTATCTTCTAGCCCCAGTCGTGTTGATGAATAGCCACTGGACTGCTAACTACAAGTTTGGCAGTTTAAACCCACCAGGCCTCCAAAGAAGAAAGACAAGATTTTCAGTTCCCATAAAGATGAACATCCACAGGTGCCTAAATATGATCACTTTGCGTTGGAATTGATTTGATGGCAGTGGATTGGCTCTCTTGCAGGTTTTCCATGTAAAAGGCAGGTACATGAGAATAGAGTGATCAGAAGTCAATTCCAATTCCTAGATACCCCAAACAGCAGAGTAGAACTACACCATAAGATTTCTAAGATGGTAAATCTTTATGAAAGACAACCCCTCATCTTTCTCCAGAGTAGTAGCTGGTGAGTTTGAATGTCTGACCTTGCTGTTAGCAGTCCGATGCTTGATCCACCAGTGCTCCTCAGAGGTCAATAACTTTAAAATACTTTAGATTGCATGCTGTGCATATGAATTGTCACATATCGATTGATTATATTACTATATGGTTTTTAAAACCCATGCTAATCTGTGGTAGGAGTCCTGAGGTGGCATTGTTGAATAAGCACTGGTCTCTTAACCTGTCAGCTGTTCAAACTCACCAGTCATTCTTTAGAAACCCTCCACATGGTTGCTATGAGTTGGAATCTAGTTGACAGCACTTAACAAGAACCATCTGTAGAAGGAAACTGACATAGCAAGAAGGAAGTGCAAATACCTCAAAAATAAGAATCCATGCTGCTACTATCCACAGTCAACACTCATGGAAACAGTAGTTAAGAAATCAAATGACGTTTGATTTTTGCCTTAGACAAATCTGCTGCAAAATACCTGTTTAATGTTTTAAAGAGGAAAGACACCAGTTTGAGGAATAAAGCGAACCTGAACCAAACCATGGTACTTTCAGATATCTGAAAATTGGACAGTTAATAGGAAAGACCATAGAAGGATCAATGCAATTGATTATAATATTGGAGAAGAATATTAAAAGTACCATGGACTAACCAAATCTGTGTTAGAAGAAATACAACCAGAATGCTCCTTAGAAGCCAGAATTTGTCTATCATACTTTGGACATGTTATTAGGAATGACCAGTCCCTGGGGAAGGACATAATGGTTGGGAAATAGGATGGTCAGCAAAAAAGAAGTCTCCCAACAAGATAGATTGGCACAATGTCAGGGGAAATGCTCTCAAAAGTAACAACTATTATCATGATGGCACAGGACCTGGAATGTTTTGTTCTGCTATGCATAGGGTTGCAATTAGTGAGAATCAACTTAATGGCAACTAACAGCAACAACAACATCTCTAAGTAAGTTGTTTTCTAATTATGTAGAAAGCCAAGCAATAATACTCTTACCTATAGCAAGATTAAGGAGCTCTGGTAGCGTAGTGGTTACGAATCAGGCTGCAAACCTTAAGGTCAGCGGTTCGAAACTACCAGCCACTTCGCGGGAGAAAGATGAGGCTTTCTACTCCCGTAAAGATTTACACCCTTGGAAACCCTGTACAGGGTCGCTATGGGTCGGAATCGACTCGACGGCACTTAACAACAACAACAACATAGCAAGATTATCTTTCCTGCTAATTTCACCAACATCAGTTTGTGTAGTTTTTAGGTGCCATTGAATCTACTCCAAATTATAGTTACCCTATGAACAACTGAGCAAAGCACTGCCTGATTTTGCACCATCTTCATAATCCTTGCTGTATTTGAGTCCATTGTTGCAGTCACTGCCAAGCTATCTCACTGAGTGTTGTCCTGTTTTCTACTGGTCCTCTATCAAATACTTAGGACCCTGGTAGTGCAGTGCTTATGAATGGGGCTGCAAACCTAAAGGTCAGCAGTTCAAACTACCAGCTGTTACATGGTAGAAAGCTGAGGCTTTCTACTCCTGTAAGGATTTACAGCCTTGGAAACCCTGTACAGTGTCTCTATGAGTCAGAAACGACTCCACAGCATATTACAATCACGACTGCCAAACAAGTCCTTCTCTAGAGACTGGTGTACACTTCCAAACTACACAAGATGAAGTCTTGCCATCCTGACATCAAAGGAATATTCTGGCTGTGCTTCTTTCAAGACAGATTTGCTTGTTTTTCTGGCAGTCCAAAATACTTTCAATATTCTTCTCCAATACCAAATTCAAAGGTATCAGTTCAATGTTTAGGCTTCCTGTTTCATTGTTCAGGTTTCATATGCATCTGAATCATGCGAAAATATCATGACTTTAGTCAGAGGTATCTTCATTCTCAAAGCTACATCTCTGTTTTTAAATAATTTTAAAGTCTTTTGCAGCAGATTCATCCACTGTAATATGTTGTTTGATTTCCTGCCTGCTGCTTCTTGGATTTTGAATGTGGAGTCAAGAAAAATGAAGTCCTTGACAACTGATATTATTTCTACCCATCATGGTGTTGTTTATTTATACAGTTGTGGGAACAAAACATAAGTGATAATAAACATATACATTTACACAACTATGAGTGAGAATGTTGTTGTTGTTGTTGTTAGCAACCCACGCACAACAGAACAAAATACTGCCTGGTCAGGGGTCAGGCTCACAATTGTTGCCACACTTGAGCCCATTGATGCCACCACTTTGCCAATCCATCTCGCTGGGGGGTCTTCCTGTTTTCCTCTGATCATCCACCTTACCAAACATGATATCTTTC
>NW_006408889.1:1461253-1471633 GCF_000296735.1 Chrysochloris asiatica | reverse complement strand
AACGAGATGGATTGGCCAGGTGGCATCATTGATGGACTGAAGTGTGGCAGCTGTAGTGAGGTTGGCCCAGGATCGGACATTGTTTCGTTCTGCTGTGCATGGGGTCACTATGAGTCGGTTCTGACTCGATGGCACATAACAACAACAACAACCATGATAAAGGATTGAAGTTGTGAAAAACTTCATTTTGCTTGGATCCAAACATTTATGGAACAAGCAGTCAAGAAATCATGGGATATATTTCACTGGGCAAACTTGCTGAGCAAGACCTATTTAAAGTGTTAAAGAAAAAAGATGTCAGTTTGAGGTCTAGGGTGTGCCTGACCATAGTCATGGTACTTTCAATAGCCAGTTTGCATGTGAAAATTGAAAGCTGGACAATAAATAAGGAAGACCTTGGAAAAATTAATACATTTGAGTTTCAGTGTTGGGAAAAATATTATAAGTACCATGGACTGCCAGAAGAACAGATCTGTTGGATGAGGTGGAGGCAGAATGAGAAGCCTGGTTGGCAAGAATTTGTCTCACATATTTTGGACATATTATCATGAGGGACATCACACTTGGTGGAGTGGAGGTTCACTGAAAAAGAAAACCCCCAATTAGAAGAATTTACACAGTGACATCAGCCATGGGCTCAAATGTGACAACAATTGTGAGAATAGTATCGGATACAGAAGTGTTTAGTTCTGTTGTAAATAAGGTCACCTAACAACAACATAAAAGGAGTAACTAAGAAAAACAACAAATCTTTTATTCTGTACTAAATGACCACTGATATTGTAAAAGTTGACAGCATGTATACTTAGTAATTCCAAAAGATAAAAATAATAAGATATCAAAGGATAAGAAATAAATGTCATAATGAGGTTACCCTTTTCAGTCCCAGTGTTTAACCTATTTTCTGTCAAACACAGTAGTCACGATAAATGATAGTCTCATCAGTGCTTCCCTGTTAACACTGGCTAAATATTATTTCTCTGCTCTATCAACAGCAAACTGCAGGCCTTTGGAGCCAGCAGGCTCTCCTCAAGGACTTGCTGATGTGTAGCAAAAACATTTGAGTGTGAAGAAACTACTCCCTAGTGCACTTGTTTGCAAACTGCTGAATTTCTAGATAACTCTAACTATGTTGGAGGACTATTTTTGATAGTGCAGATCTGGTGCTAAAATGCCTTTAAAGAATCAACACTTCTTTTTCTTTCCTTGTTTTTTTTTCTCTCTTTTTTACTCAGCATGACAAACCCAATAGAAACACAAAGTTGCTTGGGTAGCAATTTTTTACTTTGTACGGTAATTTGTTGTGCTGAACCAAGACCTTTCAATTTCATATACACAAACAATAAAAGCAGTCAAGAGAAATACAAATTAATACGGAACTCAAATACTCTATTTAACAGCTTTCAACTTAGTAGATTCAATTGCAAAAGAATGTAAAGCAAATATTTAACACTACTCCTAATTATTCTTTGCTTGCCAGAAACACTTTTGCCATTACCTAGAAACTGTAAAGAATTGTTTCATCCAGAAATTTCTGTATGATTTAATTACTGTTTATTTCTGTTTTTTCCTCATCCACTTTAACTTACATAAAATCCAGCAACTAAACAAATTATTTTCTTAATGTTTCTTTGGAGATGTATTCTAAAGTGATGTCCCTTTAATTTCCATAACAAAGTCTAGTTAAATTAAGACTTAAGTTTTTGGGGTTTTTTTCCATTATTGTAGTTCATATAGCTTAAATGAATTTTTAATTTTGTGTTGACTGTTCGAAATACTCTTACATATCTAATTATATCTCTTTGAGCTAATAAACACCTAACTAATACACCAGAATTTAAATATGATTATGAAAGTGAAATTAATGTTACAGAAATTTAGGATGTTTCATAATTAAGAATTTATACTATAGCTACACATTAGAAAAACATTTATCCTTTGTGTATAGTGTGTCAAACTCTGTTTTCCACTCTGGTGATAAAAGAACAAGTATGACTTTTTACATTCTTTTGTGGAATTCACTATAGTTAACATTTAAATAATTATCAGAAAGTGCTAAGTATTAAGATTGTTATTCACAAAATCAAAGAACACTGTTGGAGTAATTGCTAAATGCTGCTAACCAAAATATCAGTGGTTCAAACCAACTTCTGTGGCTTTAAATCTTCACAGGAGCAGAAAGTCTCATCTTTCTCCTGTGGATTGGCTGACTTTCTGTTCAAACCATAGTTCCTGTGGTTCACAGTTCAGTGCTTATAGTATGGAGCAACTGCACTCCCCCCATAAAGATTAAAGTCTAGAAAACCCAATGGGACAGATCTATTCTGTTCTATAAATTCACTATAATTGAAATTGACTCCAAGGCTTAAAGCAACAAGAACATTTACAAAATCAGTGTATTTTGTTCTTTCATCAGTTGTCTAAGACTCATGTACTAAGTGTTTTCTTTGTTTTTTCTCTTTATTTTTAATCAACTTGTTAAGAAGCCTATATATGTCAGAAGTCTGGCAATTGAGTTTTGCTTATTATTTTTCTATAATGTCAGGTGTACCGTGAACTGGATAATTCATCATAATTTCTACCTTTTTGTATTGTCATACACAACACTACCATCTATTCCTTTGGATGTTAAAGTCATTTACATGTGAACTCCTGAAATAGTTGTGCATTTAGTAAATCATGTGAATGCCTAGGTTAACTGGCTAGCTTAAACTTGATTGGATATTTAGTCTAAATATTTAGTTACAATTGAATAACTAACAAATTTCCACTTTGCTTTTAGTATCAGTACAAAATCCATCTTTCAAATGCTTCAGTGACATTACTGACCTACCATCTGCCTTGATAATTTTTCCAAGTTGTGAAGAGAGATTTTTCTTATCCATATACACCTGGTCTTATTTGTGGCCTAAAGTATACAGTTTGGAGACATCTGGACAAAGTTAGGAACATGCTGTGTGGTTGTGGAACACAGGACTATGGCCCATGGAGGGAATGAACCTTGGCCTCATTAGTACTAAACTGTAGTCAATTAAACTGAACAGTCCCTAACAGCTTTATTGAAAGTCAACAATATGCTTAACCACCATAATGAATATGTTCTTTCTTATGTATGTTGGGCCAAAGATTATCTTTGACAAATATTAAATTTACGTTTTTGTTTTCTTTCATTTCCTCCATTTTTCTTCACTCAAAACCCAAACTCACTGCCATTGAGTCAATTCCCAGTTATAGTAACACTATTGAACAGAGTAGCACTCTGTGCTTTAACTGCACCTTAGATTCTCTGAGACTACAAATGTTCAAGGGCATAGGCAGTCTCTTTCTCCCAAGGAGTGGCTAGTAGTTTGGAACCACCAAATTTGTAGCGCAATGTTTAACCCACTATGTCACCAGTGCTCCTTTTCTTCACTGTAAGTTAAATCTGACTCAACAGCATCTAACAACAACAACAACAAACAAGTAAAGGCTGTAAAGGTGGACTTAATCTGTAATCATGACACCAAGAGACTTGTCTTCCATGTGACTCCAATAGCAGGTTTTCTTCCCTGAACCACCATATAATATCTCTTGTACATTCCTTTTAACTATTACAGTTAATGATAATCAAAGTAATCATTTAAGAATCAAAAGTTTCACCTCCCATTTATCATCATCCTATC
Organism: Chrysochloris asiatica; assembly: GCF_000296735.1. Taxonomy (NCBI): domain Eukaryota; kingdom Metazoa; phylum Chordata; class Mammalia; order Afrosoricida; family Chrysochloridae; genus Chrysochloris; species Chrysochloris asiatica. The sequence goes on along the minus strand of NW_006408889.1, from coordinate 1,467,971 downwards.
TCTTATAAAAACCCATGCTTCTCTGAGTCAGGAGCTATTGCAACAAACCCGGCTTCTGACACACCAACTATAAAATTAATGACAGCACCAACTATTCCTCCCACTACCTTTTCGATCCTATTCAGTTCAGTAACCCATTACAAAGGCTACACAGAACTCAAAGACAATACTAATAGTTACAGAGTTTATTACGGAAGTTGTTAACTGGTACGTTTGAACTGCAAACCTCGTGGTTTGCAGTCCAGTGCCGATCCTACAGCGCCACACCACAAGTTCATTAGGGAAGTTAGCAGGGTACTATTTGGGGTCAGAAATGTTCAGGGCACAGTTATTCCAGTCAGCTGATAAATGCCCATAGGACACACCACTTAACAAAAGCTGTAGCCTGAAGGCACTTAGTCAGTGGATCAGCAAATCTAGCTTCCTCACTGAAGTGCTGGAGGAACCCTACAGCAAGAAAGATTCCTACCCAAGTCATGCAACTTAACTTGCTCCGTGGACTGGTAAGCCCACTGCTCTGTCTTGCTTTCCATTTCTTGATTGTGCTGCTACTTTTCCTCTGCCACTTCTCTGGTGTCATAGCTCTCTGTCCCCTGGATCAAGGAGTTTCAAGGCACAGGGATGCCAAGGTCCAAAAGACGTGCTCCACTCTGGGCTTTTTTTCTTTAATGATATTGAGATGACTCTCCTGCTTCTGAGATGACTCATATTAAACTCAGGCTAGTTTAAATATTTAACAACTACATTGAACTCTGCTAACATCCACAGCTAAAATGACATCCTGTCAGCGTTTTCTCTCACTTTCTCTTACCCAGAACCATCAGGGCAGAAATTTTGCTTAGTGGGAGTTGTAGTCTATGTCTTGTCGTGATGGTTGTTAAATGCCATCTAGTCAGTTCTGACCCATAGCAACCCTGTATAGGGTTTCCAAGGATCAACTGGTGGATTTTAATTGCTCATCTTATGGTTCACAGTCCGGGGCTTATCCTAAAGTGCCACACCAGGACTCCTGACTATGGCATGTTGTTATTGTTGTTGTTTTGTGCCGTGGAATCGGGTCCGACTCATAGTGACCCTGCACAGGGTTTCTGAGGCTGCAAATCTTTACGGGAGCAGAAAACCTTATCTTTTTCCCACCGAACAGGTGATAGTTTCGAACTGCTATGGCTAGAAGAAACATATTAAATAATTCACTACACAACGTTCCTTAGTTTTATTTTATGATAATTTGTCTCGTATTTTATTCTTGTCTACCATTTCTTTTGGCATTATCTCATCTGTTATTTATCTCTCTGATAGATGACAGCAATAGTCTTCCTGAAGCAATGACTCGATGGCACCTAATAAAAACAATAACAACTTTATCTGGTTTTTTCAAAGCAATATGTTTTTGGTGAGAATTCTTTGTGAGCTAATAGGTCAGACTGCAAAGTCCTTTGAACTGCAAGGTTGGTGGTTCAACCTCACCAGCTGCACCATTGAAACCCTACACAGGGTCGCTACGGGTTGGAATCAACTTGACAACATTTAACAACAAACAATAAAAACTTTCATCTGCTTGCACAAAGCAATAAATTTTTGGTGAGAATTCTTTGTTTTTTGTTAAATTCACCTTCTTTTTCCTAAGCTCTTACTGTATCTTTGTGTTGATGCTGTGTTTGCTAATTTATTTTTACTCTTCATGGAATAAGTTGCCTTTTCCTTGACTAGTCCTTTTCAGAAGCATTCCCTGGAGTGTAGACACCCGGGGTCACCTATCAGGCTTCACAAAGCAAGATTCTTTCCTTTGGTTTGTGAGGAAAACATATTGCAAATTCAACTTTGTTATACTATGTCTAGCTCTGTCTCTTCTCTTCCTCTTATCTTATGCCAGAAGGGCTTTTCTTGCTAACCCTGTTCACCCTAATTTCCACTACTATTCCTAACCACAAGACATTCAGCGTTTTCATTTCATGATTATGCCCTTACCTTCAGGAAGTGTGTTTTGCTGGTATTTTCTAAGATCTACCACCACTTGGCCCTTTCTCAGCTCTTAGATTTATTTTTTTCCCTTTCCTTCTTTTGTTCAGTTTTTTTTGCCCTATTTCAACTTCTTTAGCAGTCCTTACTTTTAGTTTGGAATATCTAAATTACATCTTTCTTCTTGTTTTGCTTTAAATGATGTTTTCCCTTTTTTAAATTCCTATGTAAAAAAGAGGGAATGGTGATAATTTACAGAGATTTTTCTGAAAGTCCTTATATTGTTATCTTCATTTAAAAACAACAACAACAACAAAACAAGTAGATAGCTATGAAAGATGCGGGGAGGGGAAATTGATTTTTGTCTGTTTGGTTCGAATTCCTTAAGATGGTAGTAAGTTCTGATCCAGACAAATATTTCATGTGTCTGCTTTCGTGTGATCAAGAATATAGGTGGGAAAAGTTGACGTGGATGAATGAAAAAGTTATTTGAATGAGAAACAGTAAATGAAAAGCCTGTCATTTTTAAACATTCATTTTTTTTTATTTACCACTACAAAATAGACAGCTGCTATGAAAGCCAAATTTTAGCAAATTTAATTGTTGATACTTTAAACTTGATTGCAATGTGCTTTGAAAACTCATACAATTTAAGATTAATTTTTCAAAATGACTCTTCCATTCCTTCTTTTTTTCTGTTTCACTAATTGCACCTGCAATCAACCAATTGCTTGCTCAAGAGGTTAATTATTTACACCTGCATTTTTGCACTTGCAATTTTGGTGACCTTTGGCAGTTAATGTTGTTTGTTGTTGTTAGATGCCATCGAGTTGGTATGAATTCCTAGTGATACTATGTACAACAGATCAAAACACTACCCAGTCCTGGGCTAACCTCACAATCGTTGCTATGTTTGAGGCCATTAGTGACACCACTGTGCCAATCCATGTCATTGGGGGTCTTCCACTTTTTGTCTGACCCTCCACTTTACCAAACATGATATCCTTCTCCAGTGACTGGTCCCTCCTGACAATATGTCTGAAATAAGAGAGAGGAAGTCTGGCCATCCTGGTTTTCAACGAGCACTCTGGCTGTACTTTTTCCAACACAGATCTGTTTGTTCTTTTGGCAATTAACATGAATTTTTTATTCACATTTATAACTTTATTATCTAACCACATAATGTGTGTGTGGGGGGGGGAATGGGGTTGTTGTTGCGTTGTCTTAACTGTTCAAATGTTACTTAATGTTTGCAAGGTTAAGTTGGATTCAAATAATAGATGATCTAATTTCTTTTAAATCATGATTTGATAAGAATAAGTTTAGCATGCTTTATTGTAAAATGAACAAATGATGGCATTTTTCAAAAGAATGAGACTTTCAAATAATCAACAATAACAAAAAGCTTGGTGGTGGGTATGTTCCATGGAGTCAGTTCCAACTCATAGCGACCCTGTACAGGGTTTCCGAGGCTGTAAATCTTTACGGGAGCAGAAAGCCTTATCTTTCTCCCTCTAACCAGCTGGTAGTTTTGAACTGCAGACCTTGAGGTTCGCAGCCCGATTCATAACCACTACGCTACCAGTTGTTGTTATTAAGTGCCGTCGAGTCGGTTCCAACCCATAGTGACCCTGTATATGGTTTCTGAGGAGCAGCTGGTGAGTTTGAACCGCCGACCTTGCAGTTCAACCGGCTTTTCAGTTTGTTGCATTAACCCACAGCGCCACACCCGGACTCCAGAGCTCCTTACAAAAAGCTTAGGCATCAATATTAAATTAGATAAATTAAATGTGTTTTAAAAATTCATTGTTTATGTTATTTTAAATACATTTAATGTATTCAAAAAATGCATTATGGAGTTTCAAAAACCTTTAACGTATCTTTGAATCTTGAAAATGGTACATACTTCTGTCTTTATGTGTCTCATTATAAGTCCAAAAGCTGTAGTGAAAAGATATTCTAGTATGTACATCTTGCATGGCTTCCCATAACAAAGATTAATCATTGGGGCTCATGGACACTTCAGATTATTTTTCTTTCTATAGCTAAGTGTTATCGAAAGTCAGGTCCTGGTAATCTGAAATGAAACCAAACAGAAAAACTACTAAACCTGAGATAAAAATTAATGATTGGAAATTAATTCACTTCTTATTTATTTAATTACAGATATCAAAATTAGTGGTCAGGATCAAAGGCAGTCTTTTGATACACTATTGCTCAGTAGAGCTTTTTATGCAAATAAAATATTTCATTTTTAGGAAATGCATTCAGGAAGTAAATTTAAAATACTAGTAAGTTAAATAGCAACCCTAGCATTTGTGAGGATACCTGAATTTTATTATCTAATCTGTATCTTAATTCTTTTAAACGATGTTTCATTGTAGATGACACAATCACATGAACACAAAACAAAGAAACATATTAGCTTATTGAGATCTTGTGAACTTTAGAATTAGTAAATCAACAGAGAATAACCAAATATGCTGTCAAAAGAGAGGTCAGATTGATTTCCTCAAACATTTCCTGTGCCTGTTACTGTGAAGACATGCATTCGAAAAGGAGTGAAGGGAAGGTAGATCTATTACATGTACTTTTAATATCCTTCCTATTTCTTCTGTAGGATTTTCCAGGTCAGTGGTCCTGATCAATAACTGTGTTTACTGAATTTTACTATGGCAGTATGCTATTGTTTAAATCCATGGAGTTCATGAGATACTGTCCCTGAAAAACTCAGTTATACATGTGCTGTAAAGATGTTGGTGAAACCATGAATCATTCTTTTTATCATAATCTGCAGCAAAATACTTCTTAACATCTTTTCAGGAGTAACTGTTTTTTCACTGAGCAAAAAGTTTATTTCTGTCTTCTACATACTATGAATCTTTTGACTCAATTTATTTCTCCTTGTTGTAGATTGCCAAGAAGCCAAAACCCAGCATTATGATCAACATTTAAGACAAGATTATTATGTTGGGAGTGAATTTTATACATTGTCCATGCTATTTCCCTTCATCTGTTTTCTTTTGCTCATTTATTTATTTATCAGATGTAAAGGGATATATAAACTACTTGAAAACATTAGATGGGCATTTAAAACTGAATACCTAAGTTACTTTTCTCCAATAGTGCTTTACTTTCAGAAGAACCTATGACCACAGAATATTAATTGTGATTTTTAATTCTGGTGTGGTGCTGTAGGATAAGTACTGGATTGCTAAATGTAAGATTGGCAGTTCAAACCTTGAAAACCCTATACAAGGTCCCAATGAGTCGGAACCAATTAGTTGATACTTAATAACAACAACAACATATTTTAGGAGCCCTGGTGTGGTGGTATAGGCTAGACACTGAACTGCTAACCACAAAGTTGGCAGTTCAAACACACCAGCTACTCCTCGGAAACCCTCTACAGGTTTGTTATAAGATGGAGCTGACTTAATGGCACTTAACAACAACATATTTTAAAGCCAAATTTAAAAAAAAAGGAAAGCAAGTATGAAGAGGAATGCTTGTTTCTTAGTAAACTACATGCTTTTTCCAGCAGAGTAAAATATATGTGTGTATATGATGGAAGTGAGGGTAAGAACTACATGGGAGATACGACAGTTATTCACACTCTACTTTCCTACTAACAGAATAATGATTTTTTTTTTTTTTAATAAGGAACTCAAGCAGAGATTTCTTGATCATAGATGTGGTTGTTATTTTTTTAGTATGTGATACTGGTGGGTTGGGTCCTAGTTTGCACTGTGGATTAATGCACTGGACTGCAAAATTGGTTTGGACCACAAGGTCAGTGGTTCAAGCTCACTAGCCACTCCTTGGAAACCATGCAGGGTCATTATGGGTTGGGACTGACTCAACAGCACTTAACAATAACAACAACAACTGGTGGGTTGAACCGCTGACCTTTGGATTAGCAGTCCAGTTTTCATCCTACAATGCCACACCAGGACTCCTTGATCTCAGATAAAGTGGACCTAAAACCATGGCCTAGAGAGTGGACATGACCTAGTTCTTATTAAAGGATACAAGAACAGCTCTTCTGAGGGTCATTATGGAAAAATGATTATATCTCTGACAAAACAGTTTGTTATGGAGTCAAATGATTACTTAGAATGATTGTTTATTATTACCTTTAAGGGAGTAAATCACGAGGTCTTACGTTCATGGAGCCATTGGGTTCATACAACCAGTCCTTCATTTAGTAGTCAAGCACAAACCCTTTAGAAAGATACCACTGGGTAGCAGAACCAACATCACCAACTGTCCACCTCCAAAGTAATTGTTATATAGAAAACTACAAATATTTCTAAAGGTATTTTATTATTTTTAATGCTATTTGCAATTGATTGTACTCCCAGTACATTCAAGAAAAAGTTAGGAAATATGTACCTGCCAAGCAAGTTTTTTTTCTAGCATTTGACAATAGAAAGAGGATTAGCTCTTCCATAGGTACAATACTGACATTAGTTATTTCCTGTACAATAAGTAGTCTGGCAACTTTCTTTCTCTGCCTCTGATTTTTTTCTGATTGTTAAATGTCATATACATCACTCTTCCATATTTTATTTTATATAATTTCCACCATTTTCTTTCACCATTTATTATTTTTCTGACATTCATGAATTTGATTTTATTATTTCTTCTTAAGGCCAAAATTCTGTGTATATTTTTATTTTTCTGTTTTTGTACATATTGTTCCAGTTCTAATCCAAAATTACATTAGTATGTGCCAACTTTTCCTTTTAAAAGATTC
>NW_006408889.1:1436680-1440803 GCF_000296735.1 Chrysochloris asiatica | reverse complement strand
GCATATAGGGTTTCATTTGAAACTTCTAACCATCTACTAACTAGTTATATTATTTTTTCCATTTCACAAGTGAGAAAATTGAACCCTAGACAGATTCGATAACTCTCCTAGTTACACAGCTAAATAATAATTATTAGACTAATTATGAAGCCTGTACTTCTAACTACCATATTATTGTTCCTCTCAGTAAATGTATTAATCCAGCAGTGCAAATTTCTATATAGATCACATTTGAAAGTTTTGTCTAGCATACACTTGTATATTCACCTATTCCCTAAATTCCATACCTACTAAAGCTTTAGAGAATTTTGAGTCAAATGTTATGATTTGGGTATTCATGTAATATAAAATTTTAGCATTGTACATATCAGCCAGACTGTTCCAGCAACTACTTTCATTTCTACTCCTCAATTAATGTTAATCACAGTGATTATGCTAATCTAGGTTGTATACATATACAAGAAATAACAAGGAAAATCATTTTAGACTAAACAGCCAAAACAAGATCTACAGTAGACACAAATACTTGAATTGTAAATTATTTGAATCAGGTCATATGCTGAATAAACAGAGAACTTATTTAAATATCCAAGAACAGGCAGGTTTTCTTCTATTTGGAACGGTATGCTATAATGTTTACTCCTTAATATTTATGTTTCCATATTATTTCTGCCCTTTTCCATGGTATTTTGAAAGATGTATCACTCTAAAATATGATAATAATTTAGTCTAAATAGACATTCAAGTTGATTTCTATCAACAAAGCCATCTGATTCTCTGTTCAGTAATACACTGCGGGGCGATGGCAAGCCACATATGTAACCTTCAAGGTGGTGAGGGAGGGAGACTAAGGAAGTGACATTCTACTAGTGCCAGTTAACAAAAAGCAAAACCTAAACCTATCGATGGGGACTCAACTCCAATTCATAGTGACCCAATCATGGTGGTGGTATGCCATAGAGTTGGTTCCAACTCATAGTGACCCTGCATAAAGTTTCAAAGGCTGGAATCTTTATGGGAACAGAAAACCTTATCTTTATCCCATGGAATGACTGATATTTTTGAACTGCTGACCTTTAGGTTAGCAACTCGACTATTAAGGGCTACGCTATGAGACCTCCTTACAGTAACCCATTGTTGTTGTTAAGTGCCATTGAGTAGATTTCAACCCAGAAAATTCTTGTACAAGGTTTCTGGGGAGCAACTGGTGAACTTGAACTGCCAACCTAGTAGTTTATACTGACCCTATAAGACAGTATAAAATTGCCCTATAGAGTTTCTAAGGCTGTAATCTTTACAGAAGCCGACTGACACATCTTTCTCCCATAGAAGGGCAGGTGGTTTCTATTCTGTGACACTCTGAGCATTTTAACTACTATGCAACCAGGGTTTCTTAAAAGGCAAGTTGTTGTTGCTGTTCTTAAGTGTTGTCAAGTCAGTTCCTGCTCATAGAGACCCTATATAAGGTTTGTGAGGAGTGCCTGGTGAGTTTGAGCCACCCATCTTGAGTTCAAACAGATCTTGCTATTGAGTGTTTATCTCATAGCCCTACACCAGGACTATAAAATGTAAGAGTCACCTTAAATAAAAGTGGAACCTGAGAAAATACATTTTCTCATGCATATTTACAGAAATATACTCTCATCTTTAAAACAATTGGAAAAAATTAATCCTAACACTATAGTCGAAAGGTGTGCCTACATATTAAGCTGGGAATTGTTCATTCTATTTCCTCAAGCTCATTAACCCTCATAAATCCATTTAGAGGTAAAACAAGAGGCTGTACTATTGTGCAAAGCCTGTCCCTTGCACAATAGTACAGCCTACAGCAAACAAACAAACAAACAATACTCTGTTTTTATTTTTAAATGTTCATATTTTGTGCATGATTGCTTGATTGTGACTTAATATTGTTTTAAAGAATCATTTTTTTCAATTACTGAATGTTTTGTTGTTGTGTTATTGAGTTGATTTTCAACTTAGAGAGACACCTTGTGAAACAGGATTTGCAAGGTTGAATATGATCAACTTTTGTTTTCCATAGCTCACTTCTGCTTTCTGAATCATGTTAATGTAAATTCTGGAGGGGTGGCCTTTAAAATTTTAAATCCTGGCATGGAGCAACCTTTATTCATTATAGCCATGAAAAACTGTACCTCAGATTAGGGATGCAGTAAATAAAATCCATTCTGATGCCTCACAGGACCTGCCTTATATGCTGTTGTTGTTATTGTTGTTGTTAGGTATTACCAGTCAATTCCTATTCATAGCAAAATTTTACTTGTGTGTTTTATTAACAAAATTATTCAATGATTTCCTAATTCCATTGGGTCACCTTTCTTTCAAACGAGTATGAATATGAATATCTTCCAATCAGTTGGCTAGGTATCTGTCTTACAAATTTGTTGACATAAGACAAGTGAGAGCCTCCAATTCTACATCGATTGCGGAAATATTGCAATTTGTATTCCACCAATTCCTAGAACCTTGTATTTGCTAATTTCTTCAGGGCAGCGATGACTTCTTCAATGCCATTGACTCTGGAGCACATGCTATCTCTTGAAATGACTGAACATCGACCAATTCTTTCTGAGAAAGTGACTATGTATTCTTTCTGTTTTCTTTTGATGATTTCTGAATCATTCAGTATTTTACCGATAGAGTCCTTCAATATTTCAAATTGAGGTTTGAATGTTTTGTTCAGTTCTTTCAGATTGAAAATGCTGATTGTTTTCTTCCCTTATGGTTTCCTAACTCCAGGATTTTGCACATTTCACTATAATACTTGTTTTTGACTTCTCAAGCTGCCCTTTGCAATTTTCTATTCAGTAATTTTATTTCATCATTTCTTCCAGTTACTTTAGGATTTCTATGCTCAAGAGCAAGTTTCAGAGTTTCTTTTGACATCCATTTTTAACTTAAAAAAATTTTTTTCCTGATTTTTGAGGGCAATTTTGCTTCATATAATATGTTCTTAATGTCATTAGTTTCCATTGCAACAAATCAGCTCTTCAGTGGTCTCTAAATTCAGATGGGCTATATTCAAGATCATATTTTGGCTCATATGACATTGTTTTAATTTTCTTCAGTTTCAGCCTGCAGTTGAATGTCAGCAACTGATGGTATTTTCTACAGTAGCACCTTGGCCCTTTATGGCTGATCGTATTGAGCTTCTCCATTGTCTTTTCCCACAGATGTAGTGCATTTGATTCCTGTGTATAATCACATTTTATGTTGTTTTGTAAAGAAAGTCTTTTTTTCCAGAAAAATTCTATGGTGATTTCTATCATTTTTTCTGTCACCAATGTCATATTTTCAAAGTATTGATTTCTCCTCTTTGTTTCCATCTTTTGCATTCTGATCACCAGTAAATATTAATAACTCTTGGTTGCATAACTAATCAATTTCAGACTGAAGAAGTTGGCAAAATTCATCAGCTCCATTCTTCATTGCTTCACTGGTTGGTGCATAAATTTGAATAGTTGTATTAACTGGTCTTCCTTGATTTGTTGTTGTTGTTGTTAAGTGCTGCCCAGTGGGTTCTGACCCATAGTGACCCTGTATAGGGTTTCCTAGAAGCGACTGGTGAGCTTGAAACACTGATCTTGCAGTTCAAATCAAATTTGCAATCTAGCACATTAACCCACAGTGTAGGACAGACTATCAGTTGCTCATATGCAAATACAGGCTGAATGTGAAGAAAGTGAAGATAAATTCATGAAAGCTAAAACATGGCCTTGAATATATCCCATATGAACTAAGAAATCATTTGAAGAACATATTTAATGCATTAAACACTAAACATCGAAGACCAGAAGACTTGTGGAATGACATCAAGAACATCATACAAGAAGTAAACAAAAAGTCATTAAAAAGACAAGAAAGAAGGAAAAGAGCAAAATGGATGTCAGAAGAGACAATGAAACTGGCTCTCCAGCATAGAGATGCTAAAGCAAATGGAAGAACTGAGGAGGCACAAGAGCTGAACAGAAAATTTCAAAGGTCAGCATGAGAAAACAAAGTCAAATATTACAACGACATGTGCAAAGATCTGAATTCAGAAAACCAAAAGGGAAGAACATTCTCAGCATTTCTCAAACTGGTGGAACTGAAGAAAAATTTC
>NW_006408889.1:1423640-1434990 GCF_000296735.1 Chrysochloris asiatica | reverse complement strand
AGAGTGCTCTTTGGAGGCCAGGATGGCCAAATTTTGTCTCTCATACTTTGGACATATTGTCCAGAGGGACCAGTCGCTGGAGAAGGACATCAAGTTTGGTAAGGTGAAGGGTCAGAGAAAAAGAGGAAGGCCCCAGAGAGATGAATTAACCAAATGGCAGCATCAATGGGCTCAAGTGTGGCAACAATTGTGAGGTTGGCCCAGGATCGGGCAGTGTTTCGTTCTGCTGTGCCTAGTGTCTCTATTAGTGGATACTGACTCAATGGCCCCTACCAGCAACCGGGATACTTTTTGTTTGCATTCATTTCCAGAAATTGTGGCTTTTAAAGATATATTTAATATTATAAATCAAAACAATTTGTTGCCCCATAGAGTGTATTTTCAAAGAATGTATTTTATTAAATTACAATCTTAGGTGAGCTAACAACAACAAAAAAATGAGATCAAAATTAAAAATGGAATGTTTCTTGACACACACACATCATAAAAAAGCTTTGTTATTAGGTATTTTATCTACTGGGAATTTCAGAAATGCTGTATTCCTGACATATCCCACACACATCTGGACTCAAATAATCAGAGAGATCAAAAGTAGCATTAACATATTTTGAAGGCTGCCTGATAAAAAGGCAAAGTTAAAATGATGTCTGGTTGCTTAGCCTAAATGGTTAAGCCTGGAGGGTAAAATAAATTCCCTCTAGGAAATGGCATGCTTTTGAAAGCAGGACACTTCAAAAGCCCAGAAGAAAGGAGTTTTTCATATTGTAGTTGATTAGAAACTTAAGAACTCATGATGGTTTCCAAAATAGTAAGGAGTAAGGAAATTTACAAGAAAAAATTATTAATCAATGCAAAGACCTAGTGAGGTCTCATATGAAGACTTCTAAGATTCCAAACTTTGGTTTAAAACATGGAACTGGTGGTCTGGCTTTTATGGTGACTTCATCTTACAGAAAGCAAAAACAAAAACTAAAATTCCCATTACTTGATTGTGACTCATGAAAATCATATGTGTTGAAGAGTAAAACTGTAATGAGATTTTAGGTTAGTATTTAAGCACAACCCTTTGCTCTTTCCAAGAACACTGACTTCATCTTAGGAGTGCCCCAATCAAAGGACTGATAAAACAATGAGCTTCACTAATGGATGATGAAGGAGGAATATTGAATTTCAAAAATATAACATGGCTTTGTATTTATACTCTGTAAAGGAGCCAGAAACTTGAGGAAAATAATGATTATTATATGAATTTGGAAACATTTCTATATGAGTCCCTTGGCAGCACACATTATTAGTGCTCAAATACAAGTTAAAAGGAGCTCTGGTAGCGTAGTGGTTACAAGTTGGGCTGCTAACCTCAAAGTCATCAGTTTGAAGCTACCAGCAGTTCCATGGGAGAAAGATGAGGCTTTTTGCTCCCGTAAAGATTTACAGCCTCAGAAACCCTGTACAGGGTCACTATGGGTCAGAACTGACTCAACAGCACTTAACAACACCAACAAGCCAAAAAGGTTGGCAGTTTGAACCAAACAAAAGGCCTCAGAAGACAGGCCTGGTAATCTGTTTCTGAAAAGACACAGTTATGAAAAGCCTGTGGCCAAGTCTAGTCTGCACACTTGAGGTCACCGTGAGCTTCAATCAACTTAATGACAATTAGCAACAATGACAATAAACTATGTTATGCTTGTTTGACCTATATTTGTCTCAAGTAAGAAAAACCATTGAGCTCTTCAAAGGAAGAAGAGCTATATATTTGTATTCAGCTGTATGGGCTTTGTGTTAATCAGGTGAAGAAAAACGAAAATATCTACATTCTACATGAAGGAAGTCAGTTGAGATGTCAAGGACTATCATAGATGAAAGCAGCTATCAAAGACGTAATGCGTAAGTACAAATGTAGAAGTAAATCCAATCAGTTAAAAGATTAGAGTGTTGGAATCATAAAGCATCCATAATTACAAGAAAGGCCATAATTTTCAGGAGATAAGATATTAGGCTTAAAGAGGCTTTACTGTACAGGGTCACTATGAGTCGGAATCGACTCCATGGCACATAACCACCACCACGAGCATTTATTCAAGACCAAGTTTAGTTTTGCACTTAGTTGTTGTTTGCCATTGAGTTAGTACCAACTCATAGTGACCCTGTATAGGGTTTCTGTGACTGGTGGGTCTGAACTGCTGCTTACTTTCAGATACGTGTTTTTGTTAAGTGTGATCAAGTTGATTCTGACCCATGGCTACCCTGTATAGGGTTTCCAAGGAGCAGTTTGTGGGCTTGAAACAACGACCTTGCAGTTCAAATGACTTTGCAGTCTGATGCATTAGCCCGCAGCACAACACCAGGACTCAGATAGTAGTCATGTGTTTATCCTGCAGTGCCAAACAAGGACTCCAATATTGGACTTCATGTTAAATCACTTGCTCATATCTCCTTCTGGTCATTTTCTAGTTGTATGACTTTGCGCAAATTTATATACCTCTTTATATCTGTTTTACAATTGCAAAAGGTCAGTAAAAATAACAACAAATTGATGAGTTGAGAGAATTTAGTTATATAATTAGAAAGGTCTTTTAGCATGTTTTTGTTGTTGTGGTTAGTAGCCATTAAGTCACTTCTGACTGATGAAGACCCAACGTGTGCAGAGTCGAACTTGTCTATATAGTTTCAAGGCTGTGTCCTTTCTGAAGCAGATCACCAAGTCTGATTTTTGTGGTGACTCTATGTAGGTTTGAACTGCCAATCTTTTTGTGCAAAGATATAAAGATTAAAATACTTTAAAAAAAAAAAAAAAACTCAGCAAAAATAGTTTAAAATATATAAGAAATTATATGGTAGGGGATAAAGAAAACTCACAAGATGAGCCTAAAACATCTTGCGTTGTCAAAATTCATAAACATGATGGGGATAAAGAGAGAAGAAAACAACAACAATGTTGGGCAAGAGAGGAGATTAAATTTATAGTGGAGAAAACTTGACAAATAGAACCTTAGCCAGGTGATCAAGGTTAACTTTATCAGTGATAAATTATGTTGATATTTGGTACATTTGATAATATGTGATGAAAATGACACTTTACTTCTGTGGACTTTCTCCCCAAAATCCAAAACCCTTTTCTAGTCATGAGAAAAATATGAGGCAAATCTCGATTTATGGACATTTTAGAAAACATCTATCCAGACTTCCTTCAAACTTCAAGATAATTTTTTAAAAAAAGGAAAAGCTGAGAAACTGTCACAACCAAAGGAAGCTTAAGGAGAATTTACAAGCAAATGTGATATGAGATACTGAATGGTGTCATGGAACATAAAAAATACATTAGGCAAACATTAAGGAAATATGAATGAAGTCTAGAATTCAGTTTATGACAAAGTATCAATGATGATTTATTAATTGTGACAACTTTACCATATGATGTAAACTTGTTGTCAGGTAAATAGGAACTCTAAGTCCTACCTTTATAATTTTGGTTATAAACCTAGTTGTTGTTGTTAAGTGCTGTCGAGTCAGTTCCTCATTGTAGCAATCCTGAATAGGGTTTCTAAGGAATAATTGGCAGATTTGAACTGCTGACCTTGTGGTTAGCAGTACAGTGCTTATCCTACAGTTCCACAGCAGTGCTCCTATTGTATACTTGATGTTGTTAAGTGGCATTGAGTTGGTCCCGACTCATAGCAACTCTGTATAGGGTTTCATAAAAGTGGGTGGTGAGTTTGAACCACCAACCTTGTGGTTCAAACAGACCTTGAGGTCAAGTGCTTATCCTACGGTGCCAGAGCTATTATAAAATAAAAAAAATTATTGAAAATATTACAAAAACTATGAAATAATTGTTTCCTTCTAAACTATAACCTTCTGAGGGCAATGTCACTCTAATATGTAAACATGTTGTTTAGTACTGTCCAGTCTGTTTCAACTCATAGTGACCTATATATGGGTTTCTGAGGAGCTGCTGATGGGTTTGAACTGTTGACACTGGTTTGCAGTCCAGCGTTGATCCTACAGTGCCACACCAGGAGTCCGATATGTAAACATATGTCCCCTTATATTTATATTTAACATAGCCCTAGAATTTATTAGGATTTGGACAAGTTTGTTTACCAGAGTAAATGCAGGAAATATGCATTAATTATTAAAGTAACATTGAATTTGAAGTGATCTGTTATGCCAGAGAGTTTAAGAATTTGTTTTAATAAGAAGATAATCAGAGCTTTACCAGAAGATATGGGATGTATTATATGTACTATAAAATGATCACAGTGATAAAACCATGTATACACAATATCTTTTACATTTTAAAATGTCATTATGGTACATTAATATTTAACTCTTCCGATCTCCTGTCAAGCTCACCAGCTGCTCCTAAGAAACCCTACACAGGGTCGCTATGGGTCAGAACCAACTTGACGGCACTTAACAACAACAACAACCTCCTGTCAAAGGAGAAAAATGATACTGTCTACTTCTGTAGAGGGTAGTGTGGTGGCTTTGTAGGATAAGCACTGTACTACAAGCCACAAGATCAGAGATTTGAGCCTACCAGCCATTCCATGGGACAAAGATGAGACTTTCTGTTCTTGCAAAGATACAACCTCAGATACTCTATGCAAAGTTGCTATGGGTCTGGTGGATTTGATTGCACTTAACAACAACTGTAAAGATTTATAGTGTAGGGAACCCTATGAATCATTTCTATCCCATCCTATAGGGTTGCTATGAGTCAGAATCAAATCAATAGCACATAATTCAGGGGGTCTCTCCTGTCAAATCTACTACCTGTTGTTATTATTGTCCAGATATAATGTCTCTCAATATTTTTTAACATCAACCTCTTTCTTCTTGCCTCAAGAACTTGGCACATTATTCAACTCAGCACCTACACCTCACATGATCAATTTCAGTCTTCTATGCTCAGATTAAATGTCATTTTCACAGGAACTTAGCCTGCCTTCTTGGACAAGGCTAGTTTTTTAAAGCTATTTTGTGGCACTTCTATTTTACCTTTCTTTCCTATGTCTCTTATCACTATTACAAAGATGTATGCACACACTTTATAACTGCAAACTATGGGAAAATGAATTACATTTGTTTTGTTCCTTTTGTTATCTCCTTAGTGAAGCATGATTTCTGGGACATAGTAAGATATGATATACATTTGTTATATGAATTACGGGATGAAAAGAAATCATTAAATAGAAACAGGAAGCTCAAGCAATTCCCCTACAACTCCAAGGCCTCCTTTTCTCATTCAGTGGTGGTTTCCTCATCTCTTCCTCCAGCTATTAATGCAGATGAACTATCCTGTAACTCAACCGATTTTGCAATTGGTGTCTAACAATGTCTCATTCTATATAGCATGTTATCAGTCAGTCAAATGCTTACTACGGAAAAGCTATTACAAGGCATACAGGATAATACTGGAGATCAACACACAGAAATACATTTTTAAAAGATTGTTTCTATGATATTGCAGTCTCTTTAAATTTGCTTGAATTTAAGAAACTCCATGAAACACGAAAGTTATGTTTTCCAGTCCATGTGCACTCACTGCACTACATGAAATATTTGGCTCAGTTCAGTGTCTGAAACCAAAAATACCTCCTTATGTTATGGCTGCTGCTATCTCATATAAAATTAACTGAGCTGTGCAGATTAGAATGTTCTCATGTTTTGCATGAGCCATGCATAATCATATATACATATACATGTGGGAATTAAAGGAGAAGGGAATCACACTTGAAGATTTTCTTTACATGGAACAAACATAAAAAACAATATTAACCGTAAATGTTCTGTTGTGTATCTGCAGAGCAATGAGACTTACAGAAAAGACGCCTATAGAAATTTAGCCAGTGCTAGTTAAAATGTTTCAAACACAATCTTTCAAACAAAACAGAAGAAATAAATTTAACAAAATCTGTCACCACCAAAAAACTAAATTGACAAGTAAATAATACAAGAAATATGCAAAAAGTTCATGTAAAAATTCTGTTATCTTTAATTCCATTTCTCCATGTACTATTTGAAGCTATCTCATACATTTTAGCTTTTCTTCTCTGATAAAATGTCAGACAATTCATTTTGTGGAATGTAATTAGTTCTATGACAAAACAAGGTTTGAGGAACTAAATCTTGATGACCATCCAGAGGGATATAGAAAACACTCTCTATAAAAGGAAAATGGTTTAATTTGATCTTACCCTGATACCATGAAGTCAGAGATTCCTCCAATTAAATCTAATTACCTCAGTTATTAAGGAGGCCAGGTTCACTCGTGGTTATAATCCCACAGAACTTTAAAAAAAAATGCCCCAAATCAGCTACATTTCACTTATTTACAACTCAAGAGCTTGCCAGAAAAATGTTGCAACTAATGCATTTTTTGCTGGGCAAGTAGCTCAAGAAAGTGACTGAAGGACATTTGGAGAGCTCTTTCCCACTGTTATCAATAAATGCCCATTTTTCAACTAAGAAAGAAATTTAAACAGCACAATTTAATTCAGGAAATGAAACTAAATACCTCTATTAGCATGCATAATATATTGGACTATTTAAGGAGGAAAGAGATTAGGGAACATAAAGATATGTAAATTCAAAAAGCTTACAATATCAGCCAAGTAAAATAATTCTTAAAACTCTTAATTCATGCCAATCTATGCAGTTCTGGATAAATACTTACTTATTGCTAAAGTTTCCACAATGGACACTTAGAGAATTATACTTAGATATAATACCTGTATATCAGTTTTTAAGTGTAACAAGTCACCCACCGGTCAGATTTAAAAAATTCAATTAAATGAACACTTACAAAATCTATTATAGTTTGGAGGTCCTCTAAGAACGTTGTTGTTGTTAGGTGCTATCAAGTTGGTACCGACCCATAGCGACCTTATGCACAGCAGAAAGAAACACTGTCAGATCCTGGGCCAACTACACTACTGTTGCCATGCTTGAGTCCATCGATGCTGCCACTTGGTCAGTCCATCTCGTTGGGGGTCTTCCTCTTTTTCTCTGACCCTCTACCTTGCCAAACATGATATCCTTCTCCAGCAACTGGTCCCTCCTTATAATATGTCCAAAGTATGAGAGACGAAGTTTGGCCATCTTGGCCTCCAAGGAGCACTCTGGCTGCACTTCTTCCAACATGGATCTGTTGGTTCTTTTGGCAGCCCATGGCACTTTCACTATTCTCCTCCAACACCATAACTCAAATGCATCAATTCTTTTACGGTTTTCTTTATTCACTGTCCAGCTTTTGCATGCATATGAGGTTATTGAAAAGACCAAGGCTTGGGTCAGGAGCACCTTAGTCCTCAAGGTGACATCTTTGCTCTTCAACACTTTAAAAAGGTCTTGTGCAGCAGATTTGCCTAATGCAATTCGTCGTTTGATTTCTTGACTGCTGTTTCCATGAGTGTTGATAGTTGATCCAAGAAGAATGAAGTGCTTGATAATTTCAATCTTTTTATGGAGCAGGTTAAAAAAGTGACCAGCTGGTTAAAAAGAATAACTGATTAAGGACTGGGGCCTACAGGAATCTAACCTTCCATAAGCCCAAGGCCATATGTATATGAATGGGGTTAGTCCAAGGTAGAAATGAAGATTGAACTTGAGTGCTTTTAAATGGGTCTGTCTCCTCAAGTGAAGAAGAAACCAAGGAACTGGGAGCAAGGCTTAATAATCAGGACTTCTTGATTAAGGGAATCAATCCACCAATGGGGAGTGGTTTGGGAGATCTTGGGTGTCCTCAGCCGTTTTCTGCATGTGTATCAAATGGGTGTTCTGGGGTTTATAATTGTATGCAGGGTGGATATATATGTTAATGATACTGCAATAAACATGGTGTGACACTCTGGGTTAATATACTGCAAGAGTTGCTCCTTAGGAAACCTATACAGGGTCATTATGTATCAGAACCAACTGGATAGCACTTAACAAGTATGACAAAACAGCAAGGTTTGTCCAGAATTTTTGTAATAAGTATTCCTAATCTCAATCTGTTCATTGTGGTTCTGCCTTTCCTTTGGTTTGTGCCTGAGAGTGAGTTGTTATGTTCCATGGTGTTGGTTACAACTCATAGCAAACTTGTACAGGGTTTCCGAAGCTATAAATCTTTATGGGAGCAGAAAGCCTCATCTTTCTCCTGCAGAACAGTTGGTAGTTTCCAACTGCTAACCTTAAGGTTTGCAGCCCGATTCTTAACCAGAGATCCTTAGGATATTCCTAATCCACTTATATCATTGATGGACAATTTAGGCATTGGTTGTCAAAAATAGGATGGGGGAGCTATAAAGGCAGGGAGAAGCTGGCTTACAAGCTTTCATGGGTGTGCTTAGTTTTAGAATGAGGAAATAAAGGAGAATCCCAATTAACTGCTTTTCCTCTTTTTCAGATGGGTCTTGTGAAAAAGGGTGAGGGGTGATGCTGATAGGATTAAGGAGAGCATGTTGGAGCTTGGTATCCCTGCTTGAAAAAGGGACAACAGCTGAGACAGCAGCAGAGGCAGTGTCATGCAGAGAGAGAGAAGCTTCCAACTCAACCCGTGGACTGAGTAAGGCTGTGTGTCTGTAGGCAAGAGGTTGACTTGCAATATATGTCCTTTGCACTTTTGAATCAATGTATATATTTTTGTCTTGTTTTGCATGTGTGCATCAAATACCTTTCCTCTGTTGATTTGTGACATTTAAAATGAAAATGAGGCCAGTGCATTTTTGGTTGTACATGATTTAGTTATATATTGTTAGGCACAAATGTGGCTTTAAATTTTTCTGTTTTTAGAGATTATGCATATAGTTCATAGATGTCATGTTGACAAGGGTAGAATGTAATGGTTAAGGTTTGTGTCAACTCAAATAGGTTAGGATTTCCAGAGGTTTCAGAGTTGGGATGTGCTTATTCCCATGGTGATGAAATCTAATACAGACATAGTTAGCTTTCTGATGAGCAGCTATGAGCAGACAATGAATTGAAGAGATGCTTCCTTGGAGGTGTGGCCTGCTCCCAATATAATGGGCATGAGGGAGGGACTCTCTCAACTTCTGGGGACCTAGGACTCTGCAATTCATAAGTCATATGCTTGATAATAAACTTCCCTTTATATATGTATATGTATATATACATGTTTCATTGGTTTTGCTCCTCTAGAAAACCCAGCCTAAGACACAGTCTTACTATAAGCCTAAATTTAATTGTGCAGACTTATGACTCTATCACCATAATGTAACATGGTAAGTACTTTTAAAAATCATGTTATCTATACACTAGGAACATGGATGAAGGAGAAATTATTTTTTTGTCATCAAGTGTGGTTTCAGAAAGAAGATGCCATTTGAAATAGATCATATAGGGAAGAAAGACATCTTCTAAAAATAGTATTATAAAGTACATAATGTTTATTTCCATAGAATGTCCTGAGATTACTCGTCCTTACAAATCTCATCTCTCTCCATTTCTGATAAACAGGAACAATTTAACCATGCATCAAAAAGGAAATAACACAAAAGCCTGAAATCAGTCCTAATTTATTATCAATTTTTTTGTATGGCATCATTCGCTATTATGTGAAAACACACAGTCATTTTTTAAAATAAAGTCACTCATAAAAAAATTTTTTTCAGATGCATCCAATAAAGTTATTTTGAAATAATAGATATAAATATAGTTGATTTGCTTGAACCCCTTTAAAAATAAGAGCCTGGAATCTAAGCTTTAACCAATAAATCCGAGGTTCAATTTTTTTTTTTTAAATGTATGCTAAAAGTTATTAAGGATTGTGTTTAACTTCAAATCTATGTTAAATAATTCAGAATAGACACATTACTAAGAAAAAAAGGAAGCAATTTCAAATCGCTCAAGTTGATTCTTAGGGACTATTATTGAAAAGAATTAAAAAAAATGATTTTGAAAATTAAGAATGAACAAAATGTGAGAGTAGGAGTCCTGATGTGGCATAGTAGGCTAAGCACTGAACTGCTAACTGCAAGGTCTGCAGTTCAAACCTATCAATTGATCCTCTGAAACCCTATACAAGGCTGCTATGAGTCAGAAGTGACTTGATGGCACCTAATAACAAGTTAAGAGAGTAAAGACAGTCTATGTTGGAGTCAATGGATATAGAAAAGAAATAAGGAAAAGAAAATAAATGGATGAAAAACAAAGATGATTCAATAGATGCTGCTGTTTTTAGGTGCCACCAAGTTGGTACTGAATCATAGTGACCATATGCACAACAGAATGACACACTGACCAGTCTTGGACCAACCTCACAATTGTGAGCCCATCGCTGCTGCCACTGTGCCAACCCATCTCACTGGGGGTCTTTCTCTTTTTCTCCAACCCTCCACTTTACCAAATATAAGATCTCTAGTGATGGGTTCCTCTTCATAATAAGTCTGAAGTTTGAGAGACTAATTTGGCCATCCTGGCTTCCAAGGAGCATTCTGATTGTATTTCCTCCAACACAGATTTGTTTGTTCTTTTGACAGTCCAAGGTACTTCTAATATTCTCCTCCAATGCCATAACTCAAATACATCAATTCTTCTACAGTCTAATAATTATAAATTAATGAATTATCACCTGATAGCTGGTAACTTGTTTTACATTCTTTATAGCCTTTACAACCACTACAAAGTGAATACGTAACTTGCTGTTATTTATTGTTGTTCTGATTCATAGTGACTCTATGGAGGGTTTCTGAGGAGCAGTTGGTGGGTTTGAACTGCAGACCTTGTGGTTTGCAGCCCATTGCTCATCCTACAGTGCCACACCAGGAGTCTGTTTTGTGGATTAGAGAAGGGTATTTTGAAGAGGTTAAGTTACATGTCTCATTTACTAGCCAGTGAAGAAGAACTGGGCCTCACATGATGTTTCACATCAGTACCCTCCACTGAAAGGAAGTACCTAGTCCTGGTGTGGTCCTGTAGGATAAGCACTTGAATACTGGACTGCTAATTGTAAGATCAGTGGTTTCAACCCACCAGTCACTCCTCAGAAACCCTATACAGTGTAGCTATAAGTCAGAATTGACTCAAAGGCAGTTAACAACAACAACTGTAGAAGAAATAGTATTTAAGACATTACTTCTAAGTAAGAAATCTGAGGATTATAAACAGTGTTAAAGTAAATTTTACTTGTTGTTATTAGGTGCCCTGGAATTGGTATCGACTTCTAGTGACCTTATGCACAACAGAGTGAAATACTCCCTAGTCCTGCTCCATCCTCACAATTGTTGCTTAGTTACTTGAAAGGGACAGTAAGTAAAAAATACTATGTTTTTGGACATGCTAAATAGGTCATGCTGTAGAATAAACACTGGACTGCTCACTCAAGGTCAGTGGTTCTAACCCACCA
>NW_006408889.1:1421485-1423005 GCF_000296735.1 Chrysochloris asiatica | reverse complement strand
CCCTGTGATCTTTCTGTGTCTTTTGATAAAATCTATCAAGATTACCTCTTTGGAATCCCTAAAACAATCACTATAACTTTCAGGGCTGATGTGTGTATCTTGAACTGATTGCAAACAGTAAATGTATAAATATGTTTTGCTTGGAATAAACTGGAACCCTAACAGTAATACATTTTTACTCATCCTTGTATGTTGTTGTTGTTAATTGCCATCCAGTGGGTTGAGACTCAAATCTCAGGGTTTCCAAGGAGTACCTGATACAGTTGAACCACCAATCTTGTG
Source organism: Chrysochloris asiatica (assembly GCF_000296735.1). Taxonomy (NCBI): domain Eukaryota; kingdom Metazoa; phylum Chordata; class Mammalia; order Afrosoricida; family Chrysochloridae; genus Chrysochloris; species Chrysochloris asiatica. Next base: position 1,422,723 of record NW_006408889.1, on the reverse strand, counting down.
GTTAGCAGTCCAGTGCTTAACCTACAGTGAGTTCCACATCAGTCTATTTTATTTTGCTTCAACTACAAAACATTGATCATGTTCTTTGAATTTGCAACCATTTCACCCTCCATTTCTGATCTATTCCTCCCCCATTAATATAAACTCGTTGCCCAGTTTTGGTTCCAATCTAATCCATGGAGGTGTTTGGTTGCTGTGGCTAAAAAGTTTTCAGAAACTTACCCCTGTATCAGTGCTTCAAGATAATGTGCTGGACTGCAAGGTTAGTTTGAACCACAAGGTTGGTGGTTCAAACCTACCAACTGCTCCTCTGAAACCCTATACAGGGTCGCTATGGGTTGGAACTGACGTAACGACAATTAACAACAACGCATCTTCTACTGAGGTCCTTGTGTGACACTGAGATAAAGCACTGAATTGCAAGGTTGGTTTGAGTCACAAGGTTGGTGGCTCAAATTCACCAACTGCTTCTTGGAAACTCTATACAGGATCACTATGGGTTGGAACTGACTTGATGGCACTTACCAACAACATAGGGTTTATAGGAGTTCAGGCGTGGCATGTAGGGTAATGCACTGGACCACATAATCTGCTTGAACCATAAGGTGGTAGGTCAAACTGACCAACAGCTCCTCAGAAACCCTATACAGAGTCACTATGAGTCAGAAACAACTCCACGGCACTTAACAACAAAAACAACAATAACAAGATAGGTTTTCTGAAACTGTAAATCTTTACAGGAGCAGAAAGCCTTATTCTCCCACGGAGTGGCAGGTGTATCCAAACCACCAACTCTATAGTTAACACACTACTAACACATGCTCCTTAATCCAGGGATTGAGCCTTTAATCATTAGATCATGCCCTCCCTTTTCTCTTTTGCTGTTTGTTTGTTTGCTTAAGGTCTATTTTATCAGAAATTAATTTGGTAACTCCTGCTCTTTTTTGAAAAATGGGAATTTCACAGCACTTACTTGTGCTCATGTGAAAGGTGAGTGACTGGTGAGCTTGAACCATTGTACATAAGCTAACGGGCAGTCATTTGAACAGAACAAGAGTATACAGCATGGTTTAAAACCAAGAACAGTTTGTGTCAGAGCTGTATCCTTTCACCATGCATATTAAATCATTATTTCCTGAGAAAATCATTATTTCCTGAGAAAATAAACCATAAATTTGGACTATATGAAAAATAATGTGGCATCAGAATCTGAAGATGCTTCATTAACAAACTGTGAT
>NW_006408889.1:1418626-1419600 GCF_000296735.1 Chrysochloris asiatica | reverse complement strand
ACCCATAGCGACCCTGTACAGGGTTTCTGAGGGTGTAAATCTTTACAGGAGTAGAAAGCCTCATCTTTCTCCCATGAAACCAATTTAGCATAGATAATAAATAAGTTTTTTATATATGAATTATATGTGATATATATAATGTGTGTGTCTCTGTACCAGAGGGCTTCAAAAAGTTTGTGGAATATTACATTATCTTTTAATTCCATTTTCCACAAACATTTGAAGCCTATTGTATATCTGGCACTATTCTAAGTTCACTAGCCACTACAACATGACTAGCTGACCGATGCATGTGACTAAGGATTGACATATTATTGTTGTTGTGTTCTGTTAAGTCAGTTCCAAATCACATAAAACCTGTATAGGGTTTCCATGAGCAGCTGTTTGGTTTGAACAGCCAACATTTTGATTACTAATCTACTGTTTATACTACAATCATATGAAGAAATTCATTATCTTCATTGTATTTTCAAGTGAGGAAACTGATACAAAAAGGTTCAGCTAACAGTTCAAGGTCAACATTGTTGTTGTTAAGTGCTGTCAAATAAGTTCCAAACCACAGTGAAATTGTGTAAAGAGTTTTCGAGTATTGGCTGGTGAACTTGATCTGCTGACCTTGCAGTTCAAACAGAAGTTGCAGTCCAGTACATTAACCCACAGCACCACATCAGGACTCTTTCAAGGTCAACAGTTAATTATAAATTTAAACCCAGGCCATCTGTGATAATTAAGGTTTTGTGTCACTTGACTAGGCCAGAATTGTAAGTAGTTTGGCAATTAAGATGTAGTCATTCTGGTGATGAGATCTATTGTGAGTAGCCAATCAATTGGAAGGAAGTTTCTTTGGGCTATGTGGCCTTCTTCCAATATATTTGACACTCAGCAAAGCTTGCTTGGTTGTTGCTGGGTCTGGATTCTACATCTTGCTTGTCATTAAACCTCCAGATTTTAGACTTGAGTGAGTGGCCTGTTCT
>NW_006408889.1:1415841-1416662 GCF_000296735.1 Chrysochloris asiatica | reverse complement strand
CCCCACTGACCTCGCCCACACGCCATAACAAGCTAGAGCTCCACACAGGCTGCCCAAACACCCCACGGGCCCCACACTGCTTGCCAGACCTCACGCAAGCACCACACAGTCCGGGGGACACACCACTACCCCCGCCCTGCCTCTGAACCTGCACTCCCCCATGAAATGGTTTTCTCTGCCTGGGCCTGCACCTCGGTGACCCCGCCCACACCCCATAACAAGCAAGAACCCCACACAGGCCTCCCGAACGCCCCCCCCAGGGCCTGCACTGTTTGCCAGACCTCGGGCAAGTACCCCCATTTCCCCCGCCTCAATACTAGCCCCACCCCGCCTGACAGATAGTGCGTGACCCAAAACCCCCCACCACCCTGCCACCAGGACCCATCATTGCCCGATTGATCGTGCCCACCCAGCCCAGCCCAGGCCTCCGCACAAGCCCCACCCCGACCTCCAATCCCATGTTCCCCCACAGAATCATTCACTACACCTCGGACAGTGAGTCCGCACCTTGCTGATCCTGCCCACACGCCATAACAAGTGAGAGCCCCGCCCAGCCTCCCAGAACCCCCGTGGGACCCACCCTGCTTGCCAGACCCCATGCAACACATGCCCCACCCGCCGGAACCCCCCCACCCCAAGCTCTGCCCTGCCTGCCAGATACCATGCCACCACAGTGGACCCCACACGACCTCCGTCCCGCCCGCGGCAGACAAGACCTAACCACACCTACTACACATTACAGACAGCAAGAGATACCTGTCTTCTGATCATATTAATAATAATTGCAATAAAACATGAATAATAATGCCCAACAAGAAACA
>NW_006408889.1:1404979-1406476 GCF_000296735.1 Chrysochloris asiatica | reverse complement strand
ATAAAATAATAATAATACAAACCAATCAATATGTGTATTCAAGTTTTAAGAAATGTGTTATCAGATGGTGAATTTTAAAATTATAAGGATCTCATTTAACCATTAGAAATTCTGAAATATGCTCCTAAATGTCATTGTTTTAAAGTTGATTTTGACTCATAGTGACTCTATAGGACAGAGTAGAACTGTCACATGATGTTTCCAAGGCTGTAATTCTTTATGGAAGCAGACTGTCACATCTTACTCATATAAGTACCTGGTAGGATCAAACCACTAACCTTTCCATTAGCAGCCAAGCACTTTAACCATTGTACCACCTGAGGTCCTAATTCTGTAATAAGGTTGTTGTTGTTGGTGGTGGTGGTGTTCCCTGGAGTCAATTCCAATTCATACTACCCTGCCAAGGATGTAAATTGTTATGGGAGCAGAAACCCTCATCTTTCTCCCATGGGATAGTTAGTAGTTTCAAATTGCTGACCTTGAGGTTAGCAACCCTATTTGCTAACATCGAGGGAACCCCTACACTACCAGAGCTCCTTGAAATATGGTTAAGGGAACAGAATTTTTGTTATACAAAGAGATTGCTTACTTTTTTAAAAATGAAATTTAAAGAAAACTTGAGGGACTGTAATTTAACTTGGTGGATGACCAATCTTTAAAATGACGTGGAAATAATTTTCATGATTTATAATTGGAGTTGAAAGTGACAATGGATTACATTGACTTGTTGTTAAATGCTATCGAGTTGTTTCTGAATCACAACGACCATGTACAAGATTTCCGAGGACTATCTGGTTGTTTTGAGCCAACAACCTAGTGGTTCACAGTCCAGAGTTTATCCTAAAGTGCCACACCAGGTGTTGGGGGTGATGTAGATTACACTGCTTTACTAACTAAAATATTAATTATCTTGAAGAGGAAATGTGTGATTTGGTTTTTTATAGATCCCTAAAATGGATCCAGTTAGTCATCAGGATAAACCAAATAGACAGGTTTCTTTGCTATAATTTAAGTTCCATAAGGAGAGGGAGCATGTTTACATTATTCATCATTGCTACACCAGATCTCCACAGTTCATAGCACATAGTTGATGAGCAATAATATGTGGCAAAAGAAATAATATTACCACAGTTTGAATGCCCTTCAGAAATTTTCAATGTGAATAGTTTCAGAAATTTTATCCTTCTTTAGAAAGAAAGTATTAACAAAACACTATTTCATTCTAAGCTCTTATCTATCATCACACTTAAAATACACTTTTCTCGCAAACATTTTGCTGTTATTAACTGCGGTCAAGTCGGTTCCAACTCAGAGCGACTCTGTATATGGTTTCTGAGGAGTGGCGGGTGAGCTGGAACTGCCGACTTTTTGGATAAAACCAGCCATGCAGTCTAGTGCATTACCCTTCAAAACCACACCAGGACAAACATTTATACACATTTACACAATATAAAAAGGTGTGCAACAAGGTTATATTTTTTCATCATACTTATTCAA
>NW_006408889.1:1402854-1404360 GCF_000296735.1 Chrysochloris asiatica | reverse complement strand
AGGCCAAGATGCCCAAACTTCACCCTTCATACTTCAGGCATATTGTCAGAAGGGACCAGTCACTGGAGAAATATATCATGTTTGGTAAGGTGGAGGGTCAGATGAAAAGTGGAAGACCCCAGTGAGATGAATTGACCAAGTGGCAGCATCAATGGACTCAAGCATGACAGCAGTAGTCAGGTTGGCCCAGGATCAGACAATGTCTTGATCTGCTGTGCATAAGGTCACTATGGGTCAGTACAGACTCGATGGCACCTAACAACAACAATAATTTCCATAAGGAGCTCTGGTAACATAGTGGTTATGAATCAGGCTGCTAACCTCAAGGTCAGCAGTTCGAAACATCCAGCCATTCCATGGGGGGAAGATGAGACTTTCTGCTCCTGTAAAGATTTACAACCTCAGAAACCCTGTACAGAGTCACTATGAGTTGGAACTGACTCAATGGCACCTAACAACAACAACAATAATCAAAACAACAAATTGTGTCAATAACTCTACCTATTGGTATCAAGTTTATTTCAATTTATACTAGCCGCATGTATAACACAGTAGGACTTCATAGTGCATTCTAAGCTATAATCTTTATGGAAGCAGATGGCAAGGCCTTTCTTCTGAAGTACTGCTGATTGGATTTCAACAACTATCTTTTCAGTTAGTAGTCAAGCAACAAAATTATAGTACTGGAAACACTTATCTCATTTCAAAGAAAGTTACCTTGCCAACTGAATTCATATTTGTGCCAACTCCAAAGAAACATGATCCAACAGAATGCAGATATCGTCACACAATATCATTAATATCACAAGCAATTGAAATTTTACTGAAGATAATTCAAATACAGTTGCAATAGTACATGAGCAGGGAGTTTCCAGAAATTCAAGCCAGATTCAAAAGAGAACATAGAATAATAGGTACCATTGCTGATGTCAGGTGAATCATGGCTGAAATAAGAGAATAGCAGAAAGATGTTTACCTGTGTTTCATTGACTATGAAACAGCATTTGACTATATGGATAAATTATGGATAATGTCATTGTGATACTTAGAGTTTTATGACAACTTGATTGGGCCAGGATTGTCAGTGATTTGGCAGTTGAGATACGGTTATCCCCATGATGAGATCTAACATGGTGTAGTTAACTCTATGATGATTGGCTCTGAATAGTGCTGTTAACTGTATGATGATTGCCTATGAGCAGGCAGTCAATTGAAAGGATGTTTCTTTGTGGGTGTGGCTTGCTTCCAATATGATGAACACTCAGGCAAAGCTTGCTTGCTTTTCTGCTAGGTCTGTATCTTGCATCTGGCTCATCCTCCAATCTTTGGTTCTTTAGACTTCAGTCAGCAGCCTACTTTGTTATCTGCCTGCCTGTCTGCCTTCTAGACCTGCCTGCCTGCAAGATCTGCCTGCCAATTTTTGGTTCATCTGAATAGACTTGAGACTCTCCCACCTGTACAACTGTGATCCATTTCCTTGATATAAAGTTATATATAAAGTTATAT
>NW_006408889.1:1400669-1402204 GCF_000296735.1 Chrysochloris asiatica | reverse complement strand
ATAGAGTCAGTAAAATGGATTGATATTGTGGCTGTTACAATCAACTGAAATATAGCAACAATTATAAGGGTGGTGCAGGTCAGACAGTTTCATTTTTAAGGTCAGTATGAGTCAGGTCCCATTCAATTACACCTAACACTAGCAACAAAATTGTAGCTCCTCTGACACCCTATACAGGGTCACTATAAGTTGGAACTGGTACTTAGCAGCAATATTAAAAAGAAGTCCTCGTGTGATGCCGTAGGATAAGTCCTGGACCTCAGGGTAGGTTTGAACCGCAATGTTGGGGTCTCAACCTCATCAGCCACTCTTTGGAAACTGTATACAAAGTCGCTGAGTCAGAACCTACTTAATGGTATTTAACAACAACAATAATATTAGTAAAGAAGTCCTGGTGTCTTGCTGTAGGACAATCACTGGACTGCTAACCACAATGTTAGCAGTTCAAATCCACCAGCCACTTCTTGAAAACCTTATACAGGATGGCTGTGAATCAGAACCAACTCATCAGCATTTAACAACAACAATATTTAAAAAAATCAACAACAACAATAAAAATAACTGAAAAGATAAACAAGCTGTATTTGAGGTTTTGTAAAGACAATGAATATCAAAAAGTGCATCTTAATGGATTTTTAACTAAGTTCTAGGGAAGTTCTTGTCAAGAATCTTAACATCAAGTTTCTCAAGTACTCCAATCAGATTCCATTACCTCCTCTTATTTATTCAATGATTTAGGAAAGTTATGGCATACCCCAGACTACCAGCCAAATTTAAGACTTTTGCACAAATGCTTTCTGTCTTCTAAGATAGAGGCTCTTTCTATGATTAGTCATTTAAACAGCTAGAGAATACACAGGCTCTTTGGGCCCATTTTGCATTCATCATTCCCTTCCATTTCTTTACAAAAAAAAAAAAAAATCCATCTTCTGATCCTAGCATGACTAATGCATTCTGGGTTGTAGTTACAACACTTGGGAAAAGAAACAATGAATTGCTTTTCTGTGCCACCACAGGAGATCTTTAAAAGTCTGATGATAAGGACAGTACTTGTTTTACAGATGGTTTCCTTTGAAAATTCCATGAGTGGAGAAACTTGAAGTTTAATACAATTCAATTGCTTTGCTATTCCTTGCTTCCTTGAATTTCATCTGAGTTATTTACAAATGCTGCTGTTGTGTGTCATCGAGTTGGTTCCAACTCATAGAGACCCTGTATAGGAATTCCAAGAACAGTTGGTGGGTTTGAACTACAGACTTTTTGGATAGCAGTCCAGTGCTTATCTTACAGGATCACTCCAGGACTCCTATGTATAAGTATATGCGTTAAATGATGTTATTTTGAAAATGCTCCTCATTTTAATTAGGCAAGGTACATAAGCATTTTCATTGGATAGTCAAATACACTATTTTTTCCTCAGAAAATAAAAGTACTTTTTCGATTTCATCCTCATTGTATATGCTGATGAAACATATATTATTGCTGCTGTTAAGTGCCATGAAGTTGGTTCCAATCCTATATAGGGTTTCCAAGAG
>NW_006408889.1:1398967-1399909 GCF_000296735.1 Chrysochloris asiatica | reverse complement strand
TCTCCTCCAACACCACAATTCAAAGGCATCAATTCTTCTATGATCTTCCTTATTCACTATAGGAGCAATACAATCTTATGAGTAGATTTTTGACTGAAAACATTTGGATCTTTTCAATAGAATTATAATATATGCAAACATTATTTCTTTTTAAATTTCTCTCAGCTAATGAAGTGTATGAAAGTAATGAAGTTAACTACAACTTGTTAAGTGAGGTGCAGTATTCTAACATGACAAAGGAAAGTAATTTCAAGGTTAATGTTCATGCTCTGAATTAGATCCTACTTTGTTCTCTTGCTTTTTATATCAATTATAAGAAGTATGTGCTTATATATGTGTGTGTTTTTATATGGGATGAAATAGTAATTAGTGTCTTGCCTTCTCACTAGAATAGAGCTGACCTCTTTACAGTCAATATATGTATGTCTAATTGTCAAATTTGGAAATAAGAACATGAGAAAAAGATCTTTAACCATTTTTAGGGATTGAAGAATGTCCCCCAAAATATGTGTAGGGGTCTAGCCCCTCTATCTATAGATGTAATTCCTTTTGAAAAATAAAGGTTTCCTTTTGTCATGTTAATGAGGGCATATTCTTATAAGGTATATCCCAAACCTAATCACTTTAAAGCAGTATAAACAGCAGCAGAGGGGTCCTGTAAATTGGAATTTACTTGATAGCAATAGGTTTGGGTTTGGTTTGTAGACAGAGACAAATGAATACAAAATAAGGAAAATTATGTATAAAACTTGCCAAAGATCCAAGGATTGCTGGGTACTAAAAACTGAAATAGACAAAGAACTTTCTCCCACTAGAATCTCCACTTAGACTTCAGGGCTCCTTAAATATGAGTGGGTGGAGGGGAAGTGTTTTTAAAACAACCCATTTGTGGTATTTCTGTTACAGCAGCACTAAAAAACTGAAACAATTATTTACAAAAGA
>NW_006408889.1:1394147-1395517 GCF_000296735.1 Chrysochloris asiatica | reverse complement strand
AAAAAAAGAAAGATACTATGAAGAGAAATGAGATATCATAAATTGGAAAGAAGCAAAAATATCCCTATAATCCATATAGGCAGATGAAATAATCTTATATAAAGAAAATTACAGAGTCCTTAATAAAACTTTTAGAGTTAATAGAAGAATTTTGTAAAGTTTCAGTATACAAGATAAACAACAATTTTCCAGGTTTCTAAACACCAGCAATGAATAATCTGAAATGGAAAGTAGGGTAATGGTTCCATTTTCAGAAAATAGAATCTTAGAAATGTGAAGGATTTAGTCAAAGAAAATGATACATTGCTAAAACAGATCAACCTAGAACTGCTGGGAGAACAGAAAATCTTATCAAAAGAAAGACCTGCAGAAAAAAAGCAGACTGTTTGGCTGTTTGAATATCCAACAAGCTGTTTGCTTTGGAGTCATCAAGGAAATAAAAGTCAGTCTATCAGGGAAAACCCCATTTTAGGACTGAAACTAAAAGGGAACTCATGAGGAATGTAATATACTCGCTGGTGACAACCTGGGTCTTCTCATGAGTGGAGGAGGGGGAAATACAGCAATGAAGACATGGACTGAGTCTGGTCATTGTTTCATTGGCACCTGATGACCTTGAGATGAGAGAGAGGAGGAAAGGCTCACCTAGCCCTGGGCCCCAAGGCTGGGAGTGAAGTGGCCAGCTGGTCTGAAGTATAGGGAGTTGTGTGTAAACTACCAAACTTGCAGCTAGTACCCATTTGAACAGAACTTGAACCAAGAAAGACAAAGATGTTTGATACTGAGAACAAGTGCAAACTGCTACAGTTTGGTGAACTAGATTTTTGTCTACGAATGCAGTGACTCAAAATTCCAAACACAATGGAAGTAATCTTAATATCAAGGAACAAACTGGTTTCCTCAGTGAACTGGGTTAATTGTTGTTGTTGTTGTTATGTGCCATCAAGTTGGTTCTGACTCATAGCAACTCTATACAGGGTTTCTCAGGAGCAGGAGGTGAGTTGGACCACTGACATTGTGGTTCAAAGTGACCTTGAGGTCAAATGCTTATCCTATGGTGCTACACCAAGACTGGGTTGATAAGAAAGAGAAATTTAGACATTGTCTATCAAAAATCAGGGCTGTGGGCTACAAAGGCTTGACGTGGCTGGCTTATAAGTTTGCATGAGTGTACTTAGTTACAGAATGAAGTGGGGGGTGCATGGAGAGAGACATAGAGAGCAGAATGGAAAAGAAGATCCTTCAATATGCTGTCTACTAGTTGTTGTTGTTGTTAAGTGCCATGAAGTTGGTACTGACTTATAGCAACCTTATGCACAACAGAATGAAACACTGCCCAATCCTGGACCAACCTCACAATTGTTGTCATG
>NW_006408889.1:1390941-1393297 GCF_000296735.1 Chrysochloris asiatica | reverse complement strand
TGTTCTAAAAGTATTTTCTTGATAAAAGAAACAATCTATGATGGTTACAAAGCAGACAGATAATTATTCATAGGCTAGAGGGGAGGCACATGTTACCATGAGTGACAGGGCAGGCAATATCCAAGAGGGAATTTAACAGAGGAAAGAAGAATATAGCAGGAGACACAGAGAGGAATGCAAGTGATAAAGTGAGTAGAAGTAAATACTATTAGCTGTTGATACATGTAGGAGATTGCAATCACGTAATGAAGCAAAACATATGATATGCTGAATGTAAAACTGATCTTCTCTGTGAACCTTCATAACAAAAATTTGGAAAAAAAAATGTGAAACCGTTTAAAGAAGTCTTATAAAATTGAATGAAAAGATCTTCCATGTTAATGGATCAGAAAACTTAATATTGTTAAGATGTCAATACTACCCAATCCATAGATCCAAAACAATATAAATTAAAATTTCAACAACCTTCTTCACAGGAAGAAAAACAAAACAAAACAAAAAAAAACTCCTCAACTTACAAGAGGCTCTGAATAGTTATGGAAATGTTAAAAAAGAAGAAAAAAAGTAGGAGGAATCAAATTTTCTGACTTTAAAACATATTATATAGCTACAGTAATCAAAATAACCTGAAACTGGTATAACAGTAGACAACAGACCAATGGACACAACCCACATGTCTATGGTCAATTGATTTTTTATAAAGGTGCTAAGTACATTTGATGAAGAAAAAGTCTCTTCAATAAACACCTTTAGGAAAAAATTTGTTTCCACATGCAGAATAATGAAGCAGAATCCATGCCTCATACTACTAAAAAAAATCAAATTGAAATGGATTGAGGACCTAAGGTGCAAACTAAAGCTGTAAGATTTTTATAAGAAAAGACTGGGGCAATGCTGTTGAGTCTAGCTTTTAACAATGGATTAACTAATATAAGTAATATAGGCTCAAACCACAAAAGACAAAGTAAATAAATGGGATGGGTTTGGCACTGCAGAGTAATACACTGGACCTCAAAGTTGGTTTTAACTGCCAAGTTGGTGGTTCAAACTCACCAGCCACTCCTCAGAAACCATACACAGGGTCACGATGAGTCAGAACTGACTGGAGGGCACTTAACAACACCAATAAAAATGAAAACATTTTGTTTATCAAAAGTCTTTGTAAAAAAATTTGAAAACACAGCTATAGACTGGGAAATCATATCAACAGAAATCATACATCTGATAGCAATCTAATAATCAAAATATACCCACTCCTCATTTATTGACATGGATATTTTCCAAAGACTAGTTCATTATAAAAATCTGCATTTTGTAAAAATAGAAGATAACTACATCACCTTACTCCCTTATATGTGCCGAGTTCCCTGGACAATGTCACCTCCCCTGCCTCTACCAGGAGAACTCAGCCTCTCTCATTATCATGGGAAAAGAGTGCTAAGTCTTCCAGAGCCAGTGGGACCAAATCACATCCCTGTCTCCGGAGTCTTGGGATCCACTTCCTCTCCTGCACTTCCTGCATTTTCAGGATGGGTGGCCACCCACCATTAATCCTCTCAATGACCCCAAAACACCCTTAGTGGATTTTTTCCTGGGTGCTGCAGTAGAGGTGCATGCTTTCCTCTGGGTCTCTCTAAGCATCCCTGGATCTTGCTTGGAGTCTCTGCACCCACTATACACCATGTCCTCATCAGAATTGGCAGTCAAGCACATCCTCCAAGTCCATAACATCCAGGACTAGTCTTTGCCCTGGACCATACATTTCACCTCCTACTGACCACTCACACTTTATATCCACTCACCACTGATGAGGTAGCAGATTCTACCAATACCTGTGTTCATCTAGGAGAAGGCATCAAGAAATAATTAGTGGCCATACAGGTGCCCATCAGCTGATGCGGGTTTTTGCAGTACCAGGTGTCCTGTCCCATCGCTTCACCTTAACACAGCATAACCTGTCACTGTGCCCAATCAGGGCCCAGGGCTGGGAACAGGCCTCAGAGTCCCATTTCCACCCTGGGTCCAAGGATACCCACTTTCAGGATACAAGCAATCCCAACCTCAGCCTTCTATATGTACCAAGGACCCACTAGTCAGTGATCAGTTTCCACCAACTCGACTCTAGTTCAAGCTCCACTCTTGGATTAAGGTGTGTCTGACCCAAGCCACGATATTTTCAATAATTTAATATGCATGTGAAAGTTGTACAGTGAATAAAGAGGACATTAGAAGAATTGATATATTTGAGTTATGGTGTTGGAGGAAAATATTAAAAGTGCCATGGACTGACAAAAGAACAAACCAATCTGTATTGGAAGGAAGAAGTACAATCAGAATGCTCCTTGGAAGACAGGAT
>NW_006408889.1:1388671-1390326 GCF_000296735.1 Chrysochloris asiatica | reverse complement strand
TGTGTGATGCTGGTTTCTTTGTTTCACTTAATTTTCATTTTGTTTGTGGATTTTCTTTGCACATTTTCAATTCTGGTGTGTTTGTACTTACTGAATCGCTCTGATTTTCCTCTTTTCTTTTCTTGTTGTTTTATTTTGATGTTCAGGTGAGCTCATTTTCTTTGATGTTACCCTGAAAATTATTAGTATTTTTTTTCTTTATTTAAATCAGGCTGCTTCATCTTGAAATTAACTTGAATTCCTTGTCTTTTGAAAATTCTGTATCTATTCCTTCTTTAAGCCTTTTAGTGGACTTCATTATAAATTAATATCTCTGGTTCCCTACTTTCAATTTTGTAGTTTTGTCTTACTTTTACCATTTATCTATGATAAGCATAGGACTGTGAAGAACCAGGTCTGCAGTTTGAGACTGCCAGTCACTCTACCGGAGAAAGATGAGATCATTTGCTCCTTAGAAGATATAAAGCCTTAGAATCTCTATACAGGGTTGCTGTGAGTTGGAACCAACTCAACAGCACTTAACAACTGCAACATATAGTGATTAATTTCTGGGTGGTTTTGTCATGTATCATAATCTTAGGTTATTTCTTAGTCCAAAGAACACACTTCAGAATTTTTTGTAAAGTTGTTCTTGTTATTATAAACTCCTTTAATTTCAGTTTATCAGGAAATTTCTTAATTTAGCCATTGTATTTGAGGGACAGCTTTGATGAGTATATAATTATTGGTTGCCATTTTTTTTTTCCTCTCAGAATTGTGTATATGTCATTCCATTTTCTTCATATCTATATGGTTTCTGCTGAAATATCAGAGCTTAGTCTTATTGGTTCTAATTTGTAGGTAACTTTTTGTTTTTCCCATGCTACTCTCAGGATCCTTCCTTGTCTTTGGTTTTAGAGTATTTGATTATGATATGCCTTGGTGATCTTTTGGGGCTTATCCTTTGGAGTTCTTTCAGCTTCTTGAATGGTTATCTTTCAACAACTCTTCAACAGTTTTATCTGGGCTTTTTATTGTCTTCCTATTCTGGAATTCCAATCAGCCATAATAAGTTATTCCTATTCAGGTGTCCCACATGACTCTTAGTATTTCTTTGAATATTTATATTCATTTTTCTGATTGTTCTTCTAGCATGCTAGTATTGAAATATTTATCTTCACGCTCACTAATTTGGGCTTCCATTGCTTCTAATCTATTCCATTGTTCTTTCAATGCATTGTCCATTTCTAAGATTACATATTAATCTTCTTGATTTCTAATTGCAGATTTTGTATTATTTCAAAATTTGCATTCATTTTTGTCTACTTGTGCTTGAAGTGTTTTCCTGAATTCTTCTAGAGTTTTTACTGTATTCTCCCTGCTTTCATCAATCTTTCTATTGATCCTTTAAAATTACCTAATTATCAATCTTTTTAATTCTTTTTTTGTTAGTTCCATTAACTTTTCTTCCTCAGAAATATTTTCCAGCTCTGCATCTTGGTCATTTGTTAGAGCCATTCTCTCTTGTTTCTTCATGTGAGCTAAAATTGTTTGTTATTTCTGGGGCATCATGGGGTTGTCACATTTGTATTTAATTGATGATTATATGTTGGTGTGTTCTCAGGTTCTCACCAACTGTGTCCTGTAAGTGTAGTTAGAAAATAGAAGTGGGAGCT
>NW_006408889.1:1386617-1387511 GCF_000296735.1 Chrysochloris asiatica | reverse complement strand
CATCTGTATATCACATGTTGTTAATGAGTCTTCCTCCAGACTAGGGAGAGAAATATAAGAAAGGGAGAAAAAAACAGGACACTCAGGGAGAGGGAAGATGAAAAGAAAGAAAGAGTAGAAAGTAGTAAAGAAAGATTTAAGGGGGGAGAAAGAGGGAATGAGAAAAAGAAGAAAAAGGTAACTATAGAAAGGATAAAATTCAGTGGAATGTAAATAAAAGTATGAAAAACAATTAACAAACAAACAATGAAACAAGAAAAGGAAGAAAAAAAACCACCTCAAAACAAAAACAAAAAACAGTGCCATTGTTATAGAAGACAAAATTCTGAGGGGATCCTTCAAGCCAAGAAGCTCAAAAGATGGATGTAGAAGGGATGTGATACCAGAAGTCCTGCCCCTAGATTGAGTGCCTATCAGACTCAGTGTTATCTATGTTCAGGGCACTCATTTTGGAATTAGTCTGTGGAGGTTCTTTCAGGGTTTTATATATGTCTCCCCATTGCCTTCTTGCCTGCATGGTTTCTGTTGAGAAATCCGAGCTTAATCTGATTTGTTGGCCTTTGTGTGTTACATTTCTCTTTTCCCTAGCTGCTTTCAAGATCCTGAACTTATCTTTGATTTTGGAGAGCTGGATTATTATACTCCTTGGTGATTGTCTTTTAGGGTCTATCCATCCTGGGGTTCATTGAGCTTCTTGAATGCTTATCTTTCCACTTTTCAGAATGTTAGGAAAAATTTCTTCCAGAAGCTCTTCAACTATCTCCTCTGTTGACTTATGTGATTTTTCCTATTCTGGAATGCCAATAATTCTTAAGTCATTCCTCTTCATGTTGACCAACATGAATCTTAGGCCTTCTTCTGATTTTTTTAAATCTTTTTGTGTTTGTTCTATCT
>NW_006408889.1:1367518-1377616 GCF_000296735.1 Chrysochloris asiatica | reverse complement strand
ATCCAGAGAGGGAGAACGACCGTGTGCTGAAGACCTGGGGGGTACGGGGGAAGGATTGCATGGAGGGGCTTGTAACCATGACAATGAGATAATATACGATAGAATGAATGTAAAACTAATGTTCTCCCATGTAAACTATCACATAATTCACAATAAAACATTTAAGAAAGAAAAAAAAAGAATAAGAACCCACACTAAAAGGGGGGAAAATTATATATGTATTTTGGGATGTATGGGATGAGAGGAGGGGAGTGAGTGAGTGGAAGATAGAGCACAGGGTAGGGAACAGACACAAGATAGCTTGGGTGCGGGGTGTGGGGCTTGCGGGGGGCGGGGAGCGGGGAGATCACAAAAAGGGGTATGGAAATGGAAGAACAAGACTGATGGGAGGACAGTTTGGCAGGGTAGCATAGGCTAAGTGGGACAGAGGTAAATGATGATGTATGCACAACCTTAGAACAACAGGGTTCTGGGATACAGGATTGAGACATGGTTTGAAGGAGTAAAAGAGGGGAATAATGTTAAGATGCTTGGCTGTCTTTTGAATCTTGGTTTCCCTTGCCTACCATAGTAAAATAGACACTTGAGAGGGGGGAAAGGAATAGCCACAAATATCACTACAGAAAGCCTGTAAATCTTAAAGGAGGCTAGAAGTTGCCCAGTGAAAGAAACTTCCTGTGGAACCTTTACATTGCACAATACCATAGGTGGAATCCAGAGCTCCATCCAGAACCAACTGAGATAGGAAATTTCCACTGGAAAGGACAAGTAGACCAGCCAGGAGCACCTAGAAGAACAAAAGCTAGTTTGTGAAAGGAAAACCGGCAGGAAAAATCTGAAACAATAACAGCAGTCTGACTGATCACTACAAGAACAAGTAAGCTGTTTGCCCGGTAGCCATCAAGTCAAGTTGTCGGGACCCCACAGAACAAATTCCGTTCCAAGACTGAGATTCAAGGGGAATAAATGAGCAGGCATGTGGTCTGGCTAGTGACCACATTGGTCACCGATGAAGGGAAGAGGGGGAAGAAAACTGCAATGAAGTTGCAAACTAAGCCCGATCACATCAGTAGTACCCTGTGAACCTGGGTGGAGACTTGGATGGCCAGCAGTATGGCAAGGCCCGGGGACTCCTGGGCCCAGAGGCAGTGACATAGCCACAGAGTACTAGAGCGGAGGGTGAATAAAGTGAGGGGATCACTCCCAATCCCTCGGTACACAGGGTTGACAGGGATGGGCAATTTAGACATTGGCTACCCAAATCGGGGGAAGGAGGTCTATAAAGGCATGAAGTTACTGGCTTACAAGCTTTCAAGAGGGAGCCTAGTTCCAGACGGGGCGGGGGAAGGTAGAATCACCACTAAATGATTTCCAATCTGTTGGGATTGGGCTGGTGAAAGGAAATAGGTATAAGAGTCTTGTGGTACAACAGTGAATAATTGCCCTTAGGACTGACTGTGAGGATAGGAAATATAAAGATAGATGTTTTTCACAAAAGTAGGAGAGTGATTGATTTTGCAGCCTAGATACAGAGGTCCCTGGGACCATCAAGTGAGAAGAATAGAGAATGGGACCATACCCAGAGAGATAGTGATGCCAGAGATAATGACAGAGACAATGACGTAGACAAATGGAGCAGCTGGGTACACTGGAGTCAGGGAGGGAGAAAAGCTGTGTGCTGGTGGCCAGGGCCTGTATGGTGTACCCTTTGGTTATTTGATGATGCATGGAGGGGATTGTAATCATTGCAATGAAATGAAATACAATAGGATGAGTGTAAACTGATGTTCTCCCATATAAACCTCACACACACAAAAAAAAACTTAAGAAAAAAAAATGTCATTAAGAAGAAAAGAAAGAAGGAGAGGATCAAAATGGATGTCAGAAGAGACACTGAAACTTGCTCTCCAGCATACAGGTGCTAAAGCAAATGGAAGAAATGAGGAGATACAAGAGCTGAACAAAAAATTTCAAAGGTCAGTTTTAGAAAACAAAGTTAAATATTACAACAAAATGTGCAAAGATCTGAAGTCAGAAGAACAAAAAGGAAGAACACACTCAGCATTTCTCAAGCTGAGAGAACTGAAGAAAAAATTCAAGCCTCAACTTGCGTTATTGAAGGATTCTCTAGCAAATTATTGAATGGTGCAGAAAGCATCAAAAGAAGACAGAAATACACAGAGTCACTGTACCAAAATGAAATGGGTGATGTTCAACCATTTCAAGAAGTAGCATATGATCAAGAGCCAATGATACTAAAGGAAGAAGGCCAAAGTGCATTGAAGGAATTGGCAAAGAACAAGGCATCAGGAATCGATAGAATACAAATTTAAATCTTTCAAGAAAGTGAAGCAGCACAAGAGTTACTTATTCATCTCTGCTAAGAAATTTGGAAGACAACTATCTGGCCAACTGATTGGAAGAGATCCATCTTTGTGCCCATTCCAAAGACAGGAGACCCAATGCAATGATAAAATCGTTGGACAATATCTTTCCCATGCCATACGAGTAAAGTTTTACTAAAGTGAATAAGGAAGATCGTAGAAGAATTGATGCCTTTGAGTTATGCTGTTGGAGGAGAATACTGAAAGTGCCATGGTCTGCAAAGAACCAATAGATCTGTTTTGGAAGAAGTGCAGCCAGAGTGCTCCTTGGAGGCCAGGATGGCTAAGCTTTGTCTCTTATACTTTGGACATATTGTCCGGAGGAAACAGTCGCTGGAGAAGGATGTCATGCTGGGTAAGGTGGAGGGTCAGAGAAAAAGAGGAAGACCCCTAATGAGATTGATTAGCCAGGTGGCTCATTGATGGACTCAAGTGTGGCAACAGTAGTGAGGTTGGCCCAGGATCAGACATTGTTTCGTTCTGCTGTGCATGGGGTCACTATGAGTCGGTTCTGACTCAATGGCACCTGACAACAACAACAACAAAGGCAATACAGAAGTGGCTGCAAGCATACATTGACAGAAAACTTCCAGAAGTACAAGCCAGATTCAAAAGATAACATGGAATGAGGAATATCATTGCTGATGTCCGATGGATCTTGGCTGAAAGGATAGAATACCAGAAAGATGTTACCTGTGCTTGATTGATTACACAAAGGCTTTCAATTGTGTGGGTCATGACAGGCTATGGAAAACATTGCAAATTATGAGTATTCTAAAACACTTAATTGTGCTCATGAGGAATGTGTACATGGACCAAGGGGCAGTTGTTTGAACAGAACATGGGAACACTGAATGTTTTAAAATTGAGAAAGGTGTGAGACAGGGTTGTATTCTTTCACCATATTTATTCAACTTGTATGCTGAGCAAATAAACTGAGAAGCTGAGTTATATGAAGAAAAATGTGGCATCAGGATTGAAGGAAGACTCATTAACAAGCTCTGATATGTGGATGATACAACCTTGCTTGCATAGATTGAAGAGGACTTAAAATACTTACTGGTGACTATAAAGACCACAACCTTCAGTATGGATTGCATCTCAATGTAGATAAAACAAAAATCTTCACCACTGGACCAATAAACAGTATTCTTATCAATAAAGAAAAGATTGAAGTTGTCAAGGACTTCATTCTTCTTGGACCTATCATCAACACTCATGGAAGCAGCAGTCAAGAAATCAAACTACTTATTGCATTAGGTAAATCTGCTGCACAAGAACTTGTTAAAGTTTATAAGGGTAACGACGTCTGCTTGAGGACTAAGGTGTGCCTGACCCAAGCCATGGTATTTTCAATAACCTCATGTTTGTGTGAAAGCTGGACAGTTATAAGGAAGACTATAAAATTGACTCATTTGAGATATGGTGTTTGAGGAGAATATTGAAAATACCATGGGCTTCCAAAAGAACCAACAGATCTGTGTTGGGAAAAGCACAGCCCAAGTGCTCCTTTGAGGCCAGGATGGCCAAACTTCATCTCTCATACTTCATACATATGGTCCTTAGCGACCATTTGCTGAAGAAAGATAACATGTTTGGGAAGGTGGTGGGCCATAGGAAAATAAGAATACCCCAGCGAGATGGATTAGCAAAGTGGAATAATCAATGTGTTCAACCGTAGCAACAACTGTGAGATTGACCCAGGACCATGCAGTGTTTAGTTCTATTGTGCATAGGGTCCCTATAAATCGGTACTGACTCTATGGCACCTAACAACAAAAACAGTGACTAGGATATTGATCTTTTTATAGTACCTTTTGTGTTAGATGATTTCTACTTATCCTAGATTGGTATTTCATGCAACCCACACTCCGATTATTAATGGATATTTGAGGAATTTCTTATTTTGCATCAAGCCCCATCAGTGAATGAAAGTGCCAAAAGCTTTGGTTTTTTCATTATAGTCCACTCTGTTTTGAGGATGAAGCTTTCCCTCAGTCATATTTTGAGTGACTTCCAACCTGAGGGGCTCATTTTCTGGCTCTATATCTGATAATATTTTACTGACATTTATAAGGTTTTCAGGAACTAATCCTACAGAATTAGGCGGCCTTCTCCTTCTTCCTAGTCTATTCTTTCTAGAAGCTCTGCTGAAACCTGTCCACCATGTTGGTGACCTTTCTAATATTTTATACATCTGTTGCATAGCTTCCAATATCACAGCAACAAGCAAGCGACCACAATAACACAAACTGACATACATGTGGGGCCTAGATATACCAAACCTATTATTGTTCTGTTGATTTTGACTCATAGCAATCCCATCAGATAGAAGACTATGACTTTTACCAAAGCAGACTACCTCATGTTTCTCCTTTGGAGTGGATGGTAAGTTCAAAGTACCAACCTTGTAATTATCAGTCACTTAACCACTGTGCCATCAGTACTTCATCATTACAGGCATAAATACCTGCTAAATGAATGAGAACAGCAAGTAAGAGGGGCTGAAGAAGAAATTCTAGTGGTATGATTAAATAGCATAGAAAAACATGGGAATTTCCATGGAAAAGTTATGTAAAGGTCTACTTTGAAGATTACTTACTTGTACTGGCAGCAACAATCAATTCTTGCTATGTATCTCTCCATTAAAATGTTTCTGATGGCTTTTACTTGTTCAGTAGAGTTCTGCTTTTGCCCTTCAGAGACATTATACTATTATTTAACCACGTTCTAAATAAAGGAAATCTTCTTAGATATGATATCCTCACAGATCAAAGTTGGGCGAAAAGAGGAGGGATAGAGTGTTGGAAAATAGTGCTTTGATGATAGAAACAATGGTGAAGATTGCATGTTAGAATATTTCAAGACACAACAATTTATTCATTGCAAATACCTTTTCAAGGCAAGAGAACAACTAAGCAAAATTTATGCAAAATTTTAAGAGAGGACTTTTGACCTTAGTGTAAATAACAGTGATCTTATGTAAGACAGAATGGAAGTTGTTCAGCCCTTTGCAATTTTTGTGATTGTGTATAACTTTTAATAGTCTTTTGTGGCTATTTAAAAAATATATCTCATTGAGGGTTTCATTTGCTTTCACTAACTCTCTACTTTGTTGTTGTTGTCAGGTGTCATCGAGTCAGAACCAACTCACAGCAACCCCATGCACAGCAGAACGAAACAATGTCTAATACTGGGCCAACCTCACTACCGCCGCTACACTTGATGCAATCAGTGATGCCAGCTGGCCAATCTTTCTCCCTGGGGGTCTTTTTCTCCCACCCTCCATCTTACCAAGCATGATATCCTTCTCCAGCAACTGTCCCCTCCTAAAAATATGTACAAAGTATGAGAGACAAAGTTTAGACATCTTGGCCTCCAAGGAACACTCTGGCTGCACTTCTTCCAAAACAGATCTATTGGTTTTTTTGGCAGTCCATGGCACTTTTAGTATTCTCCTCCAACACCACAACTCAAAGGCATCAATTCTTCTACGATCTTCCTTATTCACTGTCCAGCTTTCACATCCATATGAGGTTATTGAAAATACCATGGCTTGGGTCAGGCACACCTTAGTCCTCAGGCTGACATCTTTGCTCTTTAACACTTTAAAAACTTCCTGTGCAGCAGATTTGCCCAATGCAATACGTCGTCTGATCTCTTGACCGCTGCTTCCACGAGTGTTGATAGTTGATCCGCGAAAGTTGAGTGTTGATGTTGATAGTTAACTCTC
Source organism: Chrysochloris asiatica (assembly GCF_000296735.1). NCBI lineage: Eukaryota > Metazoa > Chordata > Mammalia > Afrosoricida > Chrysochloridae > Chrysochloris > Chrysochloris asiatica. The sequence continues at coordinate 1,371,499 of NW_006408889.1, read as the reverse complement.
TACTTTACCAACCATTATGTCCTTTTCTATTGATTGACTTTTTCTGAGGACAAGTTAAACCTCACCATTTTAGATTCTAAGGAATATTCTGGTTATATTTCTTGTAAGATGGATTTCTTCCTTCTTTTGCAGTCCAGAGTATGTTCAATATATTTCACCAAAATCACCATTCAAATATATTAATTATTCTATATTCTTTTCTCACTGCCCAGTTTTCACATGCATATGGGTGATTGAGAAGAACACACCTTAGGTCAGGTGCATCCTAATCATCAATGTGACCACTTTGTTTTTTTAAATTTTAAGGTCTTTTGCAACAGAGCATCAATAGATAGTTAGATCTATATTATCTTTTTAATGCATCATGTTAGTAGCTAAGATGATTAAAAGAAAAACAAAATATCATTTTGAAGTTAAATATATTTATGATTGTTGCTTTCAAAGTTTTTCTGCTGCCCTTTGTTTTACCTGGATTTACTTTTAGTTTAAAAACTATTGGTGTATTCATTAAATTAGAAAAATACATCAAAATGTTAAAGAAAGCACTGTTTTATGTCATTATAATTATCTTACAATACCCATAGACTCTAAAAAGTTGTTTACAAAAATAAGAAAAGGATTTAATAAACAAGTAGTAAATAGTTCTTGATGTCCCTGCTTTATTGTTTTTAACAAGTACTTAAACCTTTCTTCCTAACACTGGCTATTGCATTTGATCTGGGTGAAAAGAATGAAAACATTGGGAAAATGTTATCTATACAATATCAAGATTGCTATAAATAGATTTTGAAATTCAGGCATAATTTAAAGCATTTGGTTCATTTAAATCTCAATGGTAATATGTAAATTAATATTGAAATAAAATACTTTCTTCATCAAAATATGTATAGAAAATGCAATATGAATCATGCTAGTGTCTAAATTTTCATGTAAACAATCTTTCAAATCCTTTCCCCCCCACAATAACTAAAGTTAGCAGAATACAAAAATATTAAGTTAAAATATGCACTACTGAAAATTGTACACACATTTGTAAATTTATTATACAGTGGTGGTTTGTGTGTTACTGTAATGCTGGAAACTATGCCATGAATATTTTAAATACCAACAGGATCACCTATAGTAGACAAGTTTCAATGGAGCTTCCAGATTAAGACAGACTAGAAAGGAGAGGTCGACTACTTCAGAACGGTTAGCCCATGAAAACCTTCTGAATATAAAGAGAGCATTGTCTGATACCATATATAAGATAAGCCCCTTAGGTTGGAAGTCACTTAAAATAATTCTGGGGAAGAACTGCCTCATCAAAATAGAGTTGACTTTACTTACCTAAATGGCTACTATAGCCACCATCCATCTGTCAGTTTGTTGTACTGTGGTAGCTTGTGAGTTGCTGGGATTCCAAAATCTATGTTACTTGTATTTTAAATACTAGCAGGGTCGCCCATGGTGGTCAGGTGGACAGGTTTATGATGAGCTTCCAGATGAAGACAGACTAGGAAGAAAGAGTGACAAACTACTTCCAAATATTTAGTCACTGAAAACCTTATGAAAAGCACAGAAACACTGTCAGATATTTCTGGAAAATGAGCCACTCAGGTTGGAAGGCACTCAAAATGTGACTGGGGAAGAGCTGCTTCCTCAAACTAGAATTGACCCTGATTATGCAAATGGAGTAAAGCCAGTAGGAGAAAAACCCATGGGACCTTCATTTGTTGATGGGTACAACTCAAAATGAAGAGAAAGATCTGTAAACATTCAATGAAAATCGAAAATGGAATGTACAAAGTATGAATCTGAGAAAATTGGAAGTTGTCAAAAATGAAATGGAAAGGATAAATATTGATATCTTAGGCATTTGTGAGCTGAAATGAACTGCTACTGGCCATTTTGAATCTGATGAACACTAGGTTTACTATGGCAGAAATGACAAATTGAAGATGAATGGTGTTGTATTCATTGTCAAAAAGAACATATCGAGATCAGTCATGAGTTTACAACGCTGTCTGTGATAAGATAATACCCATACACCTATAGGGAAACCGCACCACTTGTCTGTCAGTTTGTCGTACCATGGTGGCTTGTGAGTTGCTGTGATTCTGAAAGATATGCCACCTGTATTTTTAATGCCAGGAAGTTCACCCTTGGTGGGTAGGTTTCAGATGATCTTCCAGATGAAGACAGACTAGGAAGAAAGAGTGACAAACTACTTTTGAATATTTAGTCACTGAAAACCTTATGAATAGCAGAGAAACACTGTCAGATATAGTGCCAGAAAATGAGCCACTCAGATTGGTAGGCACTCAAAATGCAACTGGGGAAGAGCTGCCTCCTCAAAGTAGAGTTGACCATTATGACGTGAATGGAGTAAAGCCGATGGAAGAAAAACCTGCAGGCTCTTCATTTGCTGATGGGGCACAACTCAAAATGAAGAGAAACAGCTGTAAGCATCCATTGAAAATCAGAACACAGAATGTACAAAGTATGAATGTGGGAAAATTGGAAGTTGTCAAAAATGAAATGGAATACATAAACATCAATATCTTAGGCATTAGTGAGCTGAAAGGAACTGATATAGGCCATTTTGAATCTGACAGCCACATGGTTTACTATGACAGTAATGAGAAATTGAAGAGGAATGGTGTTGCATTCATTGTCAAAAAGAAAATATCCAGATCAGTCATGAGGTACAATGCTGTCTGTGATAGGATAATATCCAAGTGCCTACAGGGAAGTCCGATTAATACCACTATTATGCAAATTGACAAATTTAAGAATTGATGCTTTTGAGTTATGGTGTTAAAGGAGAATATTGAAAGTGCCATGGGCTGCCAAAAGAGCCTATAGAACCGTTATGGAAGAAGAGCAGCCAGAGTGCTCCTTGGAGGCCAAGATGGCCAACCTTCGTCTCTCATACTTCGGATATATTGTCAGAGAGAACAGTCACTGGAGAATGACATCATGTTTGGTAAGGTGAGGGTCAGAGAAAAAGAGGAAGACCACCAACGAGAAGGAATGGACAAGTGGCAGAATTGATGGACTCAAGCATGGCAACAGTAGTGAGGTTAGCCCAGGATAAGGCAGTGTTTCATTCTGCTGTGTATTTGGTCACTAAGGGTCGATACCGACTCGATGGCACCTAACAACAACAACAACAGGGAAGACCAGTTAATACAATTATTATTCAAATATACATGCCAACCACTAATGCCAATGAGGATGAAATAGAAGAATTCCACCAATTTCATCAATCTGAAATTGATCAAATATGCAATCAGTATGTATTGATCATTACTGATGATTGGAATGCAAAGTTTCGGAGTCAAGAGGCAGGATCTGTAGTTGGAAAATATAACCTTGGTGATAGAAATGATGGTGGAGAATGCATGATAGAATTCTACAAAATGAATGATTTGCTCATTTCAATTACCTTCATTAGACAGTATGAGACAACTATTCACATGGACCATACCATATGAAATACATAGAAATTAAATTGACTACACCTGCAGAAAGTGATGATGAAAAAGCTCCATATCATCAGTCAAAACAAGACCAAGGGCAGACTGTGGAACAGACCATCAATTACTCATATGCAAATTCAAGCTGAAACTGAAGAAAATGAAAACAAGTCCATGAGAGCCAAAATATGACCTTTAATATATCCCACCTGAATTTAGAGATCATCTGAAGAACAGATTTGATACATTAAACACTGAGGACCAAAGACCAGAAGAGTTGTGGGATGGCATCAAGAACATCATACATGAAGAAAGCAAAAAGTCATTGAGAAGACAAGAAAGAAGGAAAATGTCAAAATGGATTTCAGAAGAGATACTGACTCTTCAGCATAGAGATGCTAAATCAAATGGAAGAATTGAGGAGGTACAAGAGCTGAACAGAAAATTTCAAAGATCAGCTCGAGAAGCCAAAGCCAAATATTACAATAAAATGTGCAAAGATCTGGAATCAGAAAACCAA
>NW_006408889.1:1352851-1366841 GCF_000296735.1 Chrysochloris asiatica | reverse complement strand
AAAACTATGGACAACATTGCGAAGTATGAGTATTCTGGAACACTTAATTGTGCTCATGAGGAATTTGTACATGGACCAATAGGCAGTTGTTCTAACTGAACAGAACATGGGAACACTGAATGGTATAAAATTTTAAAACGTGTGAGACAAGGTTGTATTCTTTCACCATACTTATTTAACCTGTATGCTGAGCAAACAATCCGAGAAGCTGAGTTATATGAAGAAAAACGTGGCATCGCATTTGGAGGAAGACTCATTAACAACCTGCGATATACAGATGATACAACCTTGCTTACTGAAAGTGAAGAGGACTTAAAATATTTACGGATGAAGATAAAAAAGCACAGCCTTCTGTATGGATTACATCTCAATGAAAAGAAAACAAAAATCCTCAACACTGGACCAATAAACAACATTTTATCAACGGATAATAGGTTTCAGTTGTCAAGAACTTCATTCTTCTTGCATCAACTATCAACACCCACAGAAGCAGCAGTCAAGAAATCAAATGATGTATTTCATTAGGCAAATCTGCTGCACAAGACCTTTTTAAAGTGTTGAAGAGCAAAGATACCAGCTTGAGGACTAAGGTGCACCTGACCTAAACCATGGTATTTTCAATAACCTCATATGCTTGCGAAAGCTGGACAGTGAATAAGGAAGACCTTAGAATAATTAGTGTTTTTGAGTTATGGTGTTGGAGAAGTATATTGAAAGTGTCTGGGCTGCCAAAAGAATCGACAGATCTGACAAAAAAATAAGAGATCCGTTTTGGAAGAAGTGCAGCTAGAGTGCTCCTTGGAGGCCAAGATGGCCAAACTTCATCTCTCATACTTCAGACATATTGTCAAGAGGGACCAGTCGCTGGAGAAGGATATCATGTTTGGTAAGGTGGAGGATCCGAGAAAAAGAGGAAGACCCACAACGAGATGGCTTGGCCACGTGGCAGCATCAATGGTATCAAGTGTGGCAGCAGTAGTGAGATTGGCCCAGGATTGAGCAGTGTTTCATTCTGCTGTGAATAAGTTATGAGTCGGTACCAACTCAATGGCACCTAATAACAACAACTTAAATGGAGGATACTTTTGGTGACCTTCATTTGCTGATGGAGCACAACTCAGAGAGGAAGCAATTGCAAAAATCATTAATAATTAGAAGCTGGAATGTTCAAAGTATGCCTCTAGGGTTTTTGGAAGTGGGCAGAAATTAAATGAGTATAAAGACATTTTTTTTGATGAAAAGTGCAGTAAAGTAGGATCCAAATCATAGTAAGCCTGTATAAGGATTCCAAGGAGTGACTGTTTGTTTTGAACTGCCAACCAACTTTGTGGTTGGAAGTCCAAAACTTTTCCTACAGTGCCACACTAGCACTCCCATTAGTGAGTTAAAATTGACAGGTATTGAGCATTGTGAATCAGAAAATAATATGTATGCTGGGAATAACCAACTGAAAAGGATTGGTTTAACAGTCATTGCCAAAAAAAAGAGCATTTCAAGATCTGTCTTGAAGTACAATACTGTCAGTGATAGACTAATATCCATCTACCTGCAAGAAAGTGTGGTGGCTGGCTCTGTAGGATAAACACTTGACTGCAAACAACAAGCTTGGCAGTACTAGAGTACCAGCTGTTCTGCAGGAGTAAGATGAGGGTTTCTGCTCCTCCAAATATGCATAGCCTCAAAACCCTATGGTGGTGATGGCTGTGTGCCGTGGGGTCGATTCCGACTCATAGCAACCCTGTACAGGGTTTCCAAGGCTGTACATCTTTACGGGAGCAGAATGCCTCATCTTTCTCCTGCGGAACCGTTGGTAGTCTCAAATTGCTGACCTTACAGTTTGCAGCCTGATTCGTAACTACTACGCTACCAGAGTATCTAAGAGTATGTACCCAGTCAATGGCACTTACCAACAATAACAATAAGCAAGGAAGACCATTATTATGCAAATTTACACACCAACTATGAAAGTCAATGATGATGAAACTGAAAAATTCTACCAATGTCTTCATTCTGAAATGGATCAAATATGAAATCAATTGTTGTTGTTGTTAAGTGCCATCGAGTCGGTTCCGACCCATAGCGACCCTGTATAGGGTTTCCGAGGGTGTAAATCTTTACGGGAGTAGAAAGCCTCATCTTTCTCCCGTGGAGCAGCTGGTAGTTTCAAACCGCTGACCTTAAGGTTCGCAGCCCGATTCGTAGAAATCAATATACATTGATAAATACTGAGGATTGAAACATGGATTATTGGAAACAGTTGAAGCAGTGGGTTCGTTTAAATCTTAAAATATCAGTTTCCAGTTTTCCCAAAGAGATATTGCTAAGCTAGAGACAACAAATTCAAGAAGATTGGCATCTCATTCACAGTGAAAAAAGATTTCAAGATATATCTTGAGGCACAATGTTGTCTATGATAGGATAATATCCATCTGCCTACAAGGAAGATGAGTAATATCACTATTATTCTAATTTACATACACACCACTAAAGCCAGTGATGATGAAATTGAAGAATTCTGTCAACTTCTTCAGTTTGAAATTGAACAAATATATATTCAAAATGTATCGATAATTACTGTTGATTGGATGCAAAGGTTGTAAACAAACAGGAAGGATTAGTAGTTGGAAAATATGCCCATGGTGATAGAAATGATGCAGGAGATTGCATGATAGGATTTTTCAAGGTCAATGAAAAGTCATCTTTTTCCAACGACATAAAATGTAACTATACACATGGACCTCACTAGATAGAACACACAGAAATCAAACTGACTACATATGTAGGAAGAGATGGTGGGAATCTCCATATTGTCAGCTGAAACAAGGCCAGGGTCAGATTGTGGAACAAATAATCAATTACTCATATGCAAGTACAGACTGAACCTGGAGAAAATAAAACAAGTCCACAAGAGTGAAAATATGACCTTGAATTTATCCTACCTGAATTTAGAGCACATCTCAAGAACAGGTTTGATGCATTAGAACAGAATATTATCAAATATAGTGCCAGAGAATGAGCCCTGCAGTTTGAAAGGTTTCAAAATATGACTGTGGAAGAGCTGCCTTCTCATAGTAGAGTTGACTGTGATGATTCAGATGGGATAGTAAGCTTTCAAAATGAGGAAAAACAACTGCAAACATCCATTAATAATTGGAGCATAGGATGTATGAAGTATGAACCTAGGAAAATTAGGAGTTGTCATAAATATTGATATTAGTGAGCTGAAATTGACTGGTACTAGCAATATTAAATCTAACAATCGCATGTTTTACTATGCTTGGAATGACAAATTGAGGGGGATGACATTTCATTCATCATCAAAAAGGACATTTCAAGATCTGTCTTGAAGTATAATGCTGTCTGTGATAGGATAATATCCATATACCTGCAAGAAAGACCATTTAATACATGATATAATTATGTAAGACCAATGACTTATTCATTGCAAACACCTTTATTAAATAAATAGCATAAAAGATGATTATTCCAATTTTCAGCCAAGCAGTAGACAGGTATTTGGGGAGTACAAAAACTCTAGTAAGATCTGCTTACCATGGAATGGTCAATCATACAAAATCAAAAGGGAAATGTTTTCCTATGGACAATGTTAAGAAGGGATGGGAATGTGGGTGGAATGGAAATAGAAAATGGAAGTAGGAAGTGGGATAATATTTTTGCATGGAGGAGACGGCAGTTATTGGAATGAAACAAGCTGTATGCTTTGTTGAATGTAAAATTGATGATCTTGTCTATAACCTTTCAGTAAATTCACAATAAAAAGTTTTTAAAAAATGCTTATACAAATGAACTTCACCAGATGGAATACACAGAAATCGAACTGACTATGTCCATGGAAAAGACAGTGGAAAAAGACATATCATCAATTGCTCATATGCAAGTAAAAGCTGAAACTGAAGAAAGTTAAAACAAGTTTATGAGAGCCAAAATACAACTTTGAAGATAGCCCACCTAAATCTAGAGATCATCTGAAGAACAGATTTGATGCTTAAGACACTAAAAATAAAAAAACCAGAAGAGTTGTGGAATGACATCAAGAATAATTATACAGGAAGAAAACAAAATGTTATTAAAAAGAAAAGACCAAAATGGATGTCAGAAGAGACTCTGAAATTTGCTCTCCAGCATAGAGATCCTAAAGCATGTAGAAGAATTGATTTGTTAAAAGAGCTGAATAGAAAATTTTGAAGGTATCTAAAGAAGACCTAATCAAATATTATAATGGACTCTACAAAGATCTGGAGTTAGCAAACCAAAAGGGAAGGACATGCTCAGCATTCCAAAGAAAGGTGACTCAACAGAGTGCAGAAATCATCAGACAGTATCATTAATATTGCATGAAAGTAAAATTTGATAGAATTAATTCAAAAATAGATGCAACCATACATTGACAGAGAACTGCCAGAGGTTCAAGCTGGATTCTGAAGAGAACATGGAATGAGGAATATCATTACTCATGTCAGATGTATCTTGGCTGAAAGCAGAGAATACCAGAAAGATGTCTACCTGCACTTTGTTGTCTATAAAAAGGCTTTTAACTGTATTGATCATGACAAGGTATGATCACAACCATGGAGAATGAGTATTCTGGATCATTTGATCTTGTTCCATAGGAAGAGGCAGTCATTTGAACAGAACAATGGGAGACTGAATGGTTAAAAATCAGGAGAGGTATGTGCCAGGTTTATTTTCTTTCACCATGCTTATTCAGTCTATATGCTGAGCAAATAATCCAAGAAATAGAATTTTATGAGAAGAACATGCAATCAAGATAGGAGGGAAGCTTATTAACAAACCTTGCATGCTGAAAGCAAAGAGAACTTAAAATACATACTGATGAAGATCAAGGAACACAGCTTTCAGTATGGGTTGCACCTCAATATAAAGGAAAAAAAAAGCCAAAAACATTCTTTGCCACTGGACCAATAAACAACATCATGATAAATGGAGAAAAGATTGAAGTTGTGAGATTTCACTTTGCTTGGATCCACTATCAATACTTAATGGAAGCAACAGTCAAGAAATCAAACAATGTATCGCTTTAGGCAAATGTCCTACACAGACCTCTTTAAAGGGTTCAAGAGCAAAGGTATCAGTTTGAGAAATAAGATTTCTGTAACCCAAGCCATAAGGAACTCTGGTAACGTAGTGGTTACAAGTCAAGTTGCCAACCTCAAGGTCAGCAGTTCAAAACTACCAGTGGTTTCACAGGAGAAAGATTAGGCGTTCTGCTCCTGTAAAGATTTACAGCCTTGGAAACCTTGTGCAGGGTCGCTATGTGTCAGAATCGAATCCATGGTAGTTAACAACCACCCAAGCCATGGTGCCATGGTATATTCAATAGCCTCATATGCATGTGAAAGTTGGATAAGAATAAGGAATACTGTACAAGAATTGATGCATTTGAGTTATGGTGTTGGAGAAGAATATTAAAGGCACCATGGAACAACATGAAGAATAATCAAATCTGCATTGTAACAAGAGCAACCAGAATGATTCTTTGAAGTCAATATGGCTAGACTTTGTCTCTCATACTTTGAATATAGTATCAGTAGGTGGCACTGTGGTGTCGCGGTCCCGCCTCGACAAGGGAGTGAATACATGAAGGTGAGATTTCTGGAAGGCGAGAGAAAAGGTTAGAGACAAAGACACAGACACATAGGTTTGATGCAAGCTGACAGACAGATAGTTTTGCTGCCAAGAATGCATGCAGAACTAGCCATACCCCAGTCTTATTTTCTTTTTCCATACAAGGAACTTGAAACACAAAGTACAGGATGAGATCATTCATTTGAGATAGCACAATAGTGATTCACAAAATTGCATACATAGTTAATTTCTAAAAATGTCTATATGTTCTTCATTTTTCTATTCCCATTTTTCTAGTCATATGTCTTCTTAAGCCAAAAGTGCAAGCAAGCATATCATGGTTTAAACTTTAACTACAAGGGCCTCTGTGACCCAAGGCGGTGACTTGTGGTTTCTTGTAAGCAAAAGCCTTTTTTATATATTAAATCAGAAATGGTTATAAGTGGCAGACAGAGAAGTCTGAAGAGGGTTAACTAAAGTTTATATCAAGCTTTCTGTAGTTGTATTAATTCTGCTTGTGCATACTGCAGACAATAATCATCTGTACTAAGGTGACAGGCCTTCATACATTGAATTTGTTCTTTTAAACTATCTATTTTGTCCTGTCTATATCTGTAATTCTAAGGTAAATTACTGACAACATTCAAACAAACTGGGAAGCTCAGATCTCTAAGCCAGATGCCTTTTCCCTGCTTGGGGTCCCAAATCCAACTTTGAGAGTGCCTTGAATTACGATCACACTTCCATCCGCCTTTTCTAGGGAGGGGGGCATCAGCGTCGAAACTATCATGCCCTGAAGCAGTTGGAGGAGGTTGCCACCATGTACAATGATCTCATACACAATTTCTTTGAAACATTATACAAATTATCTTGTTAAAACACGTTAATCTTTCTGACATCTAGAATGTTAAGTTAACCCTAAAACATAATTATAAATCTTAAATCCTATTTTTTCCTTCACTTATTATTTTCTATAGAATCATTAATCACAACATGAACCTAAACATTACTTGCTATGGTAACTGACAACACAGTTGTTTCTCATGAATGTTTAAACAAGAAGTATAAAGCTTTGTAATTAAGAAAACGGAACAACTTCTTTATACCAACTTCTCTGTACAAAATATCTAGTTATATTTTTACCTATGATTTATTAACACTCTCTTAGCTCTCAATTGTTACCACACTTCTATTCTCCTTCTTCATCAGGATCAAACTGATTATATCCAAGGGCTGTTGGTGAGGATTGACACTACTTGCCCTTAATCAAGTATTCTCAGAACCTGCTATTCCATTTCATGGAAAGGCCTTTCTCTTGCTTTCTCCATAACTGCTTTTCATAATCCCAAAACACCTGTTGTTGTTTTATCCAAGTCATTTGAGGAAGTTTTATGGTCTCAGCCCTAGAGGGGGTTTAGGTCTTATAGTTGTACATGGACATCAAGAGCTCACGCTTCAAGTTAATATCAAACATAACTGAATAGTTAGATAAGGAGCAGTTTTGACATTTATCCCAGGTGGCCATTGCTTGTTCCTCAGAAAGATTTATTCCCAGGACCCCACACACTACCAATACAGTGGAGTCATTAACAGAGGCATTGTGTACATCAAAAGGAACCATTTTCCCAGAAGCTACAATTACTGGAGTTAGAGGCATAAAGAACAAATACATAATAAACAACAGTAAAGCTAAAGAAAATTGTACAAGTGTAGTCAGCCAGTGAGTTCGCAAGTGCCTATGAACCCAGAACATCAGGAGATCAGTTCCTCGGCCCTCAGGGTCCATGGAGGACCTCGAGGTTGGATTTTCGTCCATGTTGCTACAGGTTGTTAATGAGTCTTCCTCCAATCCTGATGCCATGTTTTTCTTCATAGATAATATACTGGACCACAAAGTCAGTTTGAATCACAATGTTGATAGTTCAAACTCACCAACCACTCCTCAGAAACCCTATACAGTGTCACTGTGAGTCAGAACTGACCCAATGGCACTTAATAGCAGCAATAGTTGCATCTAACATTAAAGTGAAGTCATTGATTGTGAAGAAATGGGATTCTGACACTTGGGATAGGGACATATAGGTAGCTAATCAGGAAGCTGAGGAGACTGAATTCTTAAACTCTTGCCAAATCACTCTTGTCAATAACAACCCACCTCCCATCTGAAGAGATTTCTCATTTTTGTCTGCTGATCCATTATCAGTAAAACCATCATCCCTCTGCCCACACTCAGTGAGACTACTAGACAAGTGCCTATTGATGATGCCTATGGCATTGTCTGAGGCTTCATCTAAAGCATGGCTGAAAATTCATTGAGTATTCCCAGGAAATCCCTCCACCAATTATTGCTTATGACCCAGGTGGAAGTACAGATTAAGAACTGCTTGATTTTTCTAATATGCATAAACAGAAATCTGAAGACTATGTGTGGAATGGCTATTAAGGGTGTGGGTTAGTGGTGTAAGAACATAAGGTTGAACGTGGCTAAGTTTATTGATATGGGCACCCTAAACAGAGATACGTCATTCAGTGTTTCAGCTCTAGAAGTTAGAAAAGGATCTAATAGTGTATTTGGTTGGCTCACTAAGGCATGAATTGCTTACAGTGGCTTACAATACATCAAGTTGAAGTACCTGACCTGCTTTAGTATTCTGTAGGGGAAGAAACCCAAAGACTTTGGAAAACTGACATGCTAGAATTAATTTACCAGGATAGACCCATAAACCCATACATGGAGTGGCCAGAAGACACGTCTTTTACCACAACAGTGAGGGAGCCCACCCTTCTTGACACTGCTGTGATTGCTGTTTTATATAAGCCAGGTTTGACAGTGGGAATTAAACCAATTCAATTGAGACACCTAACTTCAATAAGGAGCTCTGGCAGCAGAGTGGTTACGGGTTCGGCTTCTAATCTCACGGTCAGCAGTTAAAAACTACCAGCCTCTCTGTGGGAGAAAGATGAGGCTTTCTGCTCCCAAAAAGATTTATAGCCTTGGAAACCCTATACAGGGTCGCTATGAGTCAGAGCTGACTGCACGGCACATAACCAGCAAAGACCAACTTCGATAGAGAGTCCCGGTGTGGCGCTGTGAGCTAATGCGCTGGCCTGCAAAGTCAGTTTAAACCGAGAAGTCGGCAGTTCAAGCTCACCTGCCACTCCTTGGACACCCTGTAACAGGGTCGCTATGGGTCGAAATTGATTCTATGGCACTTAACAACAACAGCAAAACAATTTCAATAGGGCTAATTGGACCTTATGTTGGCAGAAACCAAATGGATGCACTTAATCAACAAAGATAAGGTGGACATAGTTGCTGAAATGGATAGCAGAATCAAAGTAGTTATCAGAATAATCTGACTCCTGTGGATTTATGATGTGGTCTACTTAGAGTGTAATGGAAAACTTACAAATATTTTCTTGATCTGTACAAGAAGAAAATTCAAATCAGGTGAACAGCAGTCTAACTTGTATCACTAAAATAGAGTCACAGCCTCTCAATCATTTCCCAGACTTGAGCAAGTTTACAGACCCACAACCCCTTAAATGAAAGTGAGGCCAAGTCCCCTTGAGTAAGGACACCACTACAAGACCAGAAATTCATAATGTTAGTCTTTCTTTCAGCCTTCCCCATAGGAATCTACAGCCTTCTACAAGAGTGACTGTTCACTTGGGAAAAGGAAATAATCAGATATTCAGGGATTACTGGACATTAGAACTGAATTACTAATTCCAGATTCAAAAATTTACTGTGACCCACCAGTCAGAATGGAGGCATATATAGGTCAAGCTATTAATGGAGTCTTAGCTAAGATCCCTCTCACAATGAGTCTCCAAACTCATCCTATAGTAATTTCCCCAATTACAGAATACATAATAGGAATAGATATTTTCAGTAACTGTCAGAACCCCCACATTGTATCCCTGAAGTGTAGAATAAAGACTGTTTGGAAGTAAAAGCCAAGTGAAAGTCATCAGAATGGCTCTACTTAGGAAAATAATAAACCAAAAACAATGCTGTGTTCCTGGAGGGATTGTGATTGGTGCCACAAAAAAGACGTAGGAGAGGGAATTCCCACTGCATCTCCATTTAACTTGACTATCTGGCCTGTGCAGAAAACAGATGGATCATGGAGAATGTCAGTAGATTCTCATAAACTTAACCAGGTGGTGACACCAATTGCAGTTTCTGTTCCAGATGTTGCTTCATTGCTTGATTAAATTAATACATCTCCTGGTGCCTGATATGAAGATATTGATCTGGCCAATGCCTCTTTCTAAATTCCAGTTTCAGAGGTTTACCAGAAGCAGTTTGCCTTCATCTGGAAAGGTCAACAATACCCCTTCACTGTCCTAATTTAGGAGTCAATCAAATCTCTAGTTCTGTATCATAATTTAGCCTGCAGGGACCTAAATCACCTTTCCCTGCCACAATACATTATGCTGATCAGACCTAGTAAGTAGAATCAATGATTCTAGATGTATTGGGTTAAAAACAAAACAACAACAACAACAAAAAAAAAAACAAAAACTATTAGCTAGAAGGTGGAAATTAATTTGACAAAAAATTCAGGAACTTTCCACCTCAATGAAATTTCTAGAGTTTCAGTGCTGTGGGGCTTGTTGAGTGCTGTAGGGCTTATTCCTACTAAAACAAAGGATGAGTTATTACATCTGGCTCTTCCTGCAACTAAAAAAGAGGCAAACTGCCTGGTGGGCCTCTTTGGATTTTGGAGGAAACATACCCCTCATTTGCATGTGCTACTTAAGCCTATTTATCAAGTGACTTAAATGCTGCTGGTTTTTAGTGCATCCCAGAGGAGTAGAAGTCTCTGCAGCTGGTCCAGAATGTAGTGCAAGATACTCTGCCACTTGGACAATATGATCCAGCTAGTCCTTTTGTGCTTGAAGTGTCAGTGGAAGATAGAGATTCACATTTAGAGCCTTTATTAGGTCCCTGTTGGTGAATCACAGAGCCAATCCCTGCAGTCCTCTGTAGATAACTGCTCTCCTTTTGATAACAGCTTTTGCTTGTTACTGGATCTTAGTGTGGCGCTGTGGGTTAATGCGCCAGACTGCAAAGCCATTTGAACTTCAGGGTCGGTGGTTCAAGCTCACCAGCTGCTCCTTGGAGACCCTATACAGGGTCGCTATGGGTAAGAATTGACTCGATAGCACAACCCAACCATGGGCCAACAAGTCACCATGCAAACTGACCTACCCATTATGAAGTACATGTTGTCTGACCCACAGTGCTAAAGTTGTGTGTGCACAGCAATACTCCATCATTAAATGGTAGTGGCATATAGGAAGATAGGGATCAAGCAAGACCAGAAGGCATAAGTAAGTGTCATGAGAAACTGTATCAAATGCCCATGGTCTCCACTCCTGTCACATTACTTTCCCTCTCCCAGTCTATCCTTATAGCCTCATGGGGACTTTCTTATGATCATTTGACTGAGGAACAGAATGCTCATGTTTGGTTTACAGATGGCTCTGCACAATATGCAGGCACCATGACAGCCCCTTCCTGGGACTTCCCTGAAGGGCAGTGGGGAAGGGAAATCTTCCCAATGGGCAAAACTTCATGCGGTACATATAGTTATTCAGGAGAAATATCAGGTATGCTGCTGTATGTTGATTCATGAGCTGTGGATAATGGTTTAGTGGGAAGGGCAGATACTTAGAAGAACAATGATTGGACCATTGGTGACAAGATGTGGGAAGAAGGTATATGGATCGACCTCTCTGAATGTAAATGGGATCAAAGTGTTTTCAGTTATATACATGCTAGTTTTGTCATGTTACAAGTATGACTTTATAATTTTCTTTTAAGTTTTTTTAAATCTTTTATTTTTACTTGAGTGATAGTTTACATGGGAGAACATCAGTTTTACACTCAACCTATCATATTTTCTTTCATTGCAATGATTACAATCTCCTTCATGCATCATTGGTTAACAGTATTTGCTTCTATTCCTTTTTTTTTTCTCTGATGTACACAAAAACATTCAGGGATATATAATCATTTAAACAAACAAAGGATACATTCTGCAAGACAGCTTCCTGGCAGCTAGCACACAGTCTTTTCCTTTCCGTAAGCTAGAGTCCTCAGCTGCTAAGAGACATCACCTCTGCCTCTATCTCTGGTGTCGCTGCTCTCTGGCTAGGGTTCCACGTTCCACTCGTGCTCTTCACTCTGGATGGTCCTAGAGTCCTATGTTCCTGAAATGTAAGGTTCACTACTCTTCCCCTTTTTGTTACACAATTTCTACCTTTAAAGTTGTGACAATTGCAGTTAGGTATGATAATGATTACTCACATTGTATCAACTAAATCCTATCCCCATCTCCTTTCACTAGACCCATCTTGGTTGGTTGGTTGGTTGGTTATGTGCCTTGGAGTCGGTTCCAACTCATAGAGACCCTGTACAGGGTTTCCAAGGCTGTAAATCTTTATGGGAGCAGAAAGCCTCATATTTCTCCCATGGAACAGCTGGTAGTTTCAAACTGCTGACCTTGTGGTTCACAACCCAATTCATAGCCACTACGCTACCAGAGCTCCAGAGCCATCTAGACAAGATGAAAACTATTCAGTGCACATTACATATTCCTACACACACTCTGAAACTGAACTCCCTCTTGATAACTTGTAACCCAGCCACTATGTGCCTTTATAGCCCTACCTACCTCCCATTTTAGGAAAACAATATTTAAGTTGCCCGTCCCTACCCACGCTGTGTACAGAGGGGATAGGATTGATACTTGATGTGAAGATCTCTTCCCTCTCACTTGGTATTTTCAGCTACTACATCCATAAGTATAGGTCAAGTTCATCAAATTGCAGCAATTTACACTCATTTCCTTCATCAAATGTCTTTATGTTCCTATATTCAAGTTCTGCCTTTCTTCTACTTTCACACACATGTAGATCAAGCAGTCACCAGCAAGCTTACATGCCTGCTAGTGTGTTCTCTTTGAGTTTCAACCATGGAAGGGAGATTGTCCTTAAGGGACTTGACTGCTTGCCTTGATGGCTCGCTGGTTATTATTATTATTATTGATTATTCTTGTAATAGCCAAAAAAACTGCAGTTTTTGTTTTGTTTTTATCCTGCCAGTCTTTCTTTCAGAACATATCTTATGTTTCTCAAAGTGTTCCAGGCTGATTTTTAAAGACTTCCAAATGGGAATGTTCCACCTCAGAATGTTCTGGGTGGAGCTCAGGATTCCACATAAGGTCTTATACAATTCAAACACTCAGCGAGAAGCCAATTTCACTAGGCAAGTTCTAGAACCCCTTTTACACATTCCAATTGGTTATAGGCTGAAAACAGGCTTACAGGCTTTCTGTTTCTCTATATTTCCTATATTTCTGTTTCCCTATATTCCCTAATCCTGTTTCCCTATATTTCTTTCTATCCCACTCAAGTGTCTATATTACAAAAGTAGGAAAGGGAAACCAATATCCATAAGACAGTCAAGCATCTTAACATTATTTTTCCCCTTTTCCCATTCAGAGTTTGCCTCAATCCCTGTATCACAGAGTCCTGTTGTTCCAAGGTTGAACATCCATCATTATAAAATTGAAATTTTTCAAGAAATTGAGGTGTCACTGGAGGCACTCACTCATCTCTGCCAAGAAATTTGGAAGACAACTATCTGGCCAACTGACTGGAAGAGATCCATATTTGCACCCATTCAAAAAAGAGATGACCCAATGGAATGCAGAAATCATGGGACAATAACTTTGATATCACATGAGAGTAAAGGTTTACTAAAAGTACTAAAGGTAATACAGAATCGGCTGCAAGCATATATTGACAGAGAACTTTCTGAGGTTCAAAGCAGATTCAGAAGAGGACATGGAATGAGGGATATCATTGCTGATGTGCGATGGATCTTGGCTGAAAACTGAGAATACCAGAGACATGTTTTTTGTTGTTGTTGTTATGTGCCTTGGAGTTGGTTCCGACTTATAGTAACCCTGTACAGGGTTTCTGAGGCTGTAAATCTTTACAGGAGCAGAAAGCCTCATCTTTCTCCCGCGGAACAGCTGGTACTTTCGAACTGCTGACCTTAAGGTTTGCAGCCCGATTCGTAACCACTATGCTAAAGTGGTTTATTGACTACACAAAGGCTTTCGATTGTGTGGATTATGACAAGCTATGGACAACATTCCGAAGCATGAGTATTGTGGAACACTTAACTGTGCTCATGAGGAATCCCTACCAAAAGACAGTTGTTTAAACAGATATGGGAACACCAAATGGTTTAAAATTCAGAAAGGTGTGTGACAATGTTGTATTCTTTCACCATACTTATTCAACCTGTATGCTGAGCAAATAATCTGAGAAGCTGGGTTATATGAAGAAAAATGTGGCA
>NW_006408889.1:1350266-1352476 GCF_000296735.1 Chrysochloris asiatica | reverse complement strand
ATTTTCAATAACCTCATATGCATGTGAAAGCTGGACAGTGAAAAAGGAAGACTATATAAAAATTGATACATTTGAGTTATGGTATTGGAGGAGAATATTAAAAGTGCCAAGGGCTGCCAAAAGAGCAAACAGATCTGTGTTTTAAGAAGTGTAGCCAGAGTACTCCTTGGAGGCCAGGATGATCAGACATGTTGTCAGGAGGAACCAGTTGCTGGAGAAGGATATCATGTTTGGTAAGGCGGCGGGTCAGGGAAAAAGAAGAAGACCCTCAGTGAGATATTTTGGCAAAGTGACAGCATCAATAGGCTGAAGCGTGGCAACAATTGTGAAGTTGGCCCATGACTAGGCAATGTTTCGTTCTGTTGTGCATAGGGTCGATATGAGTCAGTATCAACTTGATGACATCTAACAACAACAACAATTTTTATTATTTCTTTTCTTTTGGTGAATGTAAGTTTACTTTTCTAGTCTGTTTCTAATTATTTGAGATGCTGTGTTAATGCATTATTTTTGGATCTTTCTTCTTTTTTGATGTGTGCATTTATTGCAATAAACTGTTCTTTCAGCACTACTTTTGCTGTGTCCCAATGATTTTGTTATACTATGTTTGCATTCTCATTTTTTTCTAGGAATTTTTTAAATTCACCTTTTATTTGTACCCAGTAGCTTTTAAGCAGGATGTTTTTCAGTTTCCAAGTATTTGACTTTATTTCCTTGGTCTTCCTTTTATTTATTTCTAATTTTATAGTACTATGATTTGCGAAGAAGCTTTGTAGTATTTTGATATTTGTAAATTTATGAAGACTTCTTTTGTGGCCTAACACATGGTCTATTCTGGAGAATGTTCTGTGTATATTGTGCTGTTTTGGGGTTGAATGTTCTGTACACATCTATGAGTTCAAATTGTTTTATTGTGTTGTTTACTTCCTCTCTTTCTTTGTCAAGTTTCTTTCTGGTTTATCTATCCTTTTTCAAAAATGGTATATTAAAATCTCCTACCATTATTACAGATGTGTCTATTTTTTTGCTTTAAATCTATTCAAATTTGTTTTATATATTTTAGGGCTCATTCTTTGGGAGCATAGATATTTATTATGGTTATGTCATAATAACTTTTAATCATGAAATAAAGTTTTTATTTATCTCTTATGTTGGTTTTTGCCTTAAAGTTTATTTTACCAGAAATTAGTATTTCCACTTCTGCTTGTTTTTTGTTGCAATTAGCTTGGTATATTTTTTCCCATCCTTAAACTGTTAATCTGTTTTTGTCTTTATGTATAAGGTGTGTCTTGCATACAGCATACTGAAGGATCGTGTTTTCTTATTCATTCTGCTACTCTCTGTCTCTTGAGTGGTGCATTTAATCCATTGACATTCAGTGTGATGGTCTATAGGTATAAAATAATTGCTTTAATTATGTTGGCTTTTTTGTGGTGCTGCTGGTTTCTTTTTTCTGCATGCCTTCTTGCGCTGAGTTCATGTCTTGCTATACTTTTTCTTGCCAGTTTTTTCATAGTTTTAACATTTCCTTCTTCTTGGATTTAATTTTTTTGTTATGTTGTGAAGTATTAATTTTCTTTGAGTTTACCCTATATTCTATTAACTTTTCCCTCCAGTTAAAACAGTCTTTTTATCCTGCAATCTACCTGTTCTCCTTAACACCTGGATCTCTATTCTTATGTTTTCCACCTTTTTCTCATTGAAATTGTTTTGATCACAGGCTGACATCACAGATCCTCTGGATTCATTCTTGTGGTTTTGTTCTGTTCTGCACTCTTATATTTGTAGACTGTGTTCCAGGTGGTGTTACCACACATGTTGTCTGTTCGTGGTGGTTCTCGGTCAAACTAACTCCCTTTAGGATGTTTGAAATGCTGGGTTGACTTTGACAAAGTTCGTTTTCTTCATTTTATCCTGGAATGTTTTGATTACACTGTTGTATTTGATTGACAGTTTTGCTGGAGATACGATTCTTGCTTGGAAGATTTTTTCTCTTTCAGGGTTTTACATATGTCTCCCCATTGTCTTCTTCCTTGCAACATTTCTGCTGAGAAATCAGAGCTTAATGTTATTTGCTTATTTTGTAAGTAATACTTCTCTTTTCCTGAGTTGCTTTCAGGATTCTCTCCTTGTCTTTAATTTTGGAGAACTTGATTATGATATGTTGTGGTGTTTCTTTCAGGGTCTATCCTTCCTGGGTTTTATGCAGT
>NW_006408889.1:1348202-1349341 GCF_000296735.1 Chrysochloris asiatica | reverse complement strand
AATTTGCCCTTTGATTGTTTAAATGATTTTTATATTCCTGAGTCTCTTTGTGTACATCCAAAAAATAAAAAATTAAACCAGAAAGAATAGAAGCAAATACTGTTAAATGATGTTGCATGGAGGGGATTGTAATCATTACAATGAAATGAAATACGATAGGCTGAGTGTAAAACTGAGGTTATCCCATGTAAATGATCATTCAATTCACAACAAAACTTAAGAAAAAGGAAGAAATTCACAACAAAACACAAAAAAAGGAAGAAAAGGCAGTTTCCTCTAATAAATAGGACACTCAGCCAAAGTTTTCTTATTGTCTGCTTGTTATATATCTTGCACCTGACTTATTCTCTGGCTTCTGGTCTTTTAAGCTTGAGTCAATGATCTGCTCTATTTCCTGCCCATCCTGGGAGTCACCAGCAGTCAATCTTCTTACCTGACAGAAATGCCTGCCTGCCTGCCATCTGACCTGCTGATCTTGCTTTATCAGCCCTGCAGCTACATGAGTCTGAAGTTTCCAGTCTGACATATAAACCATGGACATGGGACTAACCACCTCTACAACTGTATGAGGAATTGCTTTAATATAAACTTCTTCATATAGGCATGCATGAGCTTCACTGGTTTTGCTTCTCTAGAGAATCTAGCCTAAGATAGAAGGTTGTTGTTGTAGTTATGTGCTGTGGAGGTGGTTCCGACTCATAGTGACCCTGTACGGGGTTTCTGAGGCTCTTAATCTTTACAGGAGCAGACAGCCTCATCTTTATCCTGTAGAACAGCTGGTAGTTTTGAACTGCTGTCCCTGTGGTTTGCAGCTCGATTCATAACCATTACACAAAAAACAAAACAAAACAAAAAAACCACAATGTTCACATTATTTGCAAAATATTGCTGTTGTTGTTGTTGTCTGTTAGGTGTTGTTGTTGTTGTTAGGTGCCATCGAGTTGGTACTGACCCATAGCGACCTTATACACAGCAGAATGAAACACTGCCTGATCCTGGGCCAACCTCACTACTGTTGCCACACTTAAGTCCATCAATGCTGCAACTTTGCCAATCCATCTCGTTGGGGGTCTTCCTCTTTTTCTCTGACCCTCCACCTTACCAAACATGATATCCTTCTCCAGCGACTGGTCCCTCCT
>NW_006408889.1:1342554-1346530 GCF_000296735.1 Chrysochloris asiatica | reverse complement strand
CAAAGATCAGATATTATGATAAGGATTTTACCAACTATGTTCTTGGATAGCAATGTTCTCTTACTAATATTTGTCGAACAAGTATTCTTTAGCATTCTTACCTTATCCATTGCAATTTAATTAGCTAGCTAGCTAGCTAGCTAGCTAGCTATCTTGTTAGTGCTGTTGACTCAGTTTCTACCTACAGCGACCCTGAATAAGGTTTCCAAGGAGTGATTACTGAGCATGAACCACCGACCTTGGGATTCAAACCAACTTTGAAGTCCAACACATTAGCCCACAGGACTCCATCTATCTGTACGTTGTTGTTGGCAGTTACCATCAAGTCGATACTGACACACAACGAACCTATGCACAACAGAACAAAACACTGCCTGATCTTGCACCAACCTCAAAACCTGAGCCCAATGTGGCTGCCACTGTGTCAATCCATCTCATAGGGATCATCCTCTTTTTCTCCAACCATCCACATTACCAAACATGATATTCTTCTCCCAAGATTGACCCCTTCTAATAACATGTCTGAAATATGAGATCCAAATTTTGGCCATCCTGGTTTCCAAAGAGCACTCTGCCAGTACTTCTTACAACGCAGATTGACTTGTTCTTTTGGCAGTCCATGGTACTTTTAATATTCTCCTCCAACACCATAACTCAAATGCATCATTTCTCCTATGGTTTTCCTTATTCATGGTCCAACTTTCACATGCATGAAGTTATTGGAAATACTATGGGTTGGGTCAAGTGCACCTTAATCCTCAAACTTATGTATTTGCTCTTCAACATGTTAAAGAGATCCTGTGCAGCAGATTTGACCAATGCAATACATTGTTTGATTTCTTAAACTGCTGTTTCCATTAGTGTTGATGGTTGATTACAGTAAAAAGAAGTATTTTACATCTTCAAAGTTTTCTCCATTGATATGGTGATGATTTCGTTTTTATTGCATTGAGATGCAAACCATACCAAAGTCTGTGGTCTTTTATCTTCATCAATATATATTTTAAGTGCTCTTCACTTTCAGCAAGAAAGGTTGTGTCATTGGCATATCACAGTTTGTTAATGCTTCTTCCTCCAATCTTAATGCCACGTTTTGCTTCATATAATCCAGCTTCATAAATTGTTCAGCATACATACTGAATAAATATGGTGAAAGAATGCAACCCTTTCACATACCTTTCCTAATTTCAAATGATTCAGTGTTCCCTTGTTCTGTTTGAACAACTGCATCTTGGTCTATGTACATGTTCCTCATGAGGACAATTAAATATTCCAGAATACTCAAACTTTGCAATGCTTTCCATAGCTTGTCATAATCCACACAATCAAAAGATTTTGTGTAGTCAGTAAAGCACAGGTAAACATCTTTTTGTAGTCTCTGCTTTTAGCCAAGATCCATCTGACATCAGCAATGATATCCCTCATTCCACATCCTCTTCTGAAACCAGCTTGAATTTCTAGAAGTTCTCTCTGTCAATGTATGTTTGAAGCCATTTTTTATTACCTTTAGCAAAACTTTACTTGCATGGGAAATCAATATTGTCCGATGGTTTCTACATTCTGTTGCGCCACCTCTCTTTGGAATGGGCATGAATACATATTTCTTCCAGTCAGTTGGCCAAATTTCGTGGCAAAGATGAGTAAGTGCCTGCAGTGCACATCAGTTTGCTGAAATATTTGAATTTGTATTTCATTGATTTCTGGTGCCTTATTCTTTGCCAATGCCTTCAATGCACCTTGGACTTTGGAATGGTTGGGTCTTGATCATATGCTACCTCTTGAAATTGCTGAACATCAACCATAATTTTTTTGGTACAGAGACTTTGCATATTCCTTCCATCTTCTTTTGGTTCTTTCTGCATCATTGAAATTTTCTGTTCAGC
Source organism: Chrysochloris asiatica (assembly GCF_000296735.1). Taxonomy (NCBI): domain Eukaryota; kingdom Metazoa; phylum Chordata; class Mammalia; order Afrosoricida; family Chrysochloridae; genus Chrysochloris; species Chrysochloris asiatica. The sequence goes on along the minus strand of NW_006408889.1, from coordinate 1,344,647 downwards.
TTTTGTACCTCCTCATTTCTTCCATTTACTTAAGCCTTTCTACACTGGAGAGTAAGGTCCAGACTCTCTTCTGATATACATTTTGTTCTTTTTCTTGTTTTTTTCTCTTCTCAATGACCTTTTGCTTTCTTCCTGTAAGATGTTCTTGATGTCATCCTACAACTCTTCTCTTTTTCAGTCTTTAATATCTAATACATCAAATCTGTTCTTTAGATTATATCTAAATTCAGGTGGGAGTGTATTCAAGGTCATGTTTTGGCTCTTGTGGACTTATTTTAATTTTCTTCACCTTCAGCTTGAACTTAAATATAAGCAATTGATTGTCTGTTCCACAGTCTGATGCTGGCCTTGTTTGGCTTTTCCACCATCTCATTCTGCAGATGTAGTCAATTAAATTTCTGTGTTTTCCATCTTGTGAAGTCCATGTGTAAAGTCATCTTTTATGTTGTTTAAAAAAGGTATTTGCAATGAGCAAATTATTGGTCTTGCCAAGTTTATCATGTGATATCCAGCATCATTTCTATCACCAAAGCCATATTTTTCAATTACTGATCCTTCTTCATTTCCAACTTTTGCATCCTGATTACCAGTAATTACCAATACATCTTGGTTGTATGTTTATTCAATTTCAGACTGAATAAGTTAGTAGAACTCTTGAATTTCTTCATCACTGGCTTTAATAGTTGGTACATAAATTTGAATAATAGTGATATTGACTGGTCTTCATTGTAGGCATATGGATGTTATCTTATCACAGACAGCATTGTAGTTCATAACAGATCTTACTATGTTCTATTTGATGATGAATGTGACTCCATTCCTGTTCAGTTTGTCATTCCCAGCATAGTAAATCATGGAACTGTCAGATTCAAAATGGCCAATAATTTTCCATTTCAGCACACTAATTCCCCAGGTTATCAATGTTTATGCATTTTATTTCATTTTTGATAATTTTCAATTTTGCTAGATTCATACTTTGTACATTCCATGTCCAAATATTACTGGATATTTACAGCCATTTCTCTTCATTTTGAGTTGTGCCCCAATAGCAAATGAAGGTGCTAATGGCTTTACTCCATTCACATCACAACCCTAACATCCTGAAAAGTGAAGAGATAAGCATTCAAGAAGCTCAACAATTCCCAGGAAACACAGACCCTAAAATAAAATCACAAAGACACATAATAATCAAGCTCTCCAAAATCAAAGATAAGGACAGAATCCTGAAAGCAGCTAGGGAAAAGAGAATTGTAACATACAAAAACGAGTAAATCAGATTAAGCTTGGATCTCTCAACAGAAACCATGTAGGCAAGAAGGCAATGGGGAGACATGTATAAAATCCTGAAAGAAAAAAAAACAAACAAAACACCTGCCAACCAAGAATCCTCTACCCAGAAAAGATGTCAATCAAATATGATGGTGTAATAAAAACATTCCAGGATAAACAGAAGCAAGGGATTTTATCAAAGCCAATTCTGTGATGAAAACATCCTAAGGGGAGTTCTGTGGACTGAGAAGCAACAAGAATGGACAACAATCAGAGATTGATGTATGTGGCAGCATCACCTGGAATTCAATTGACAAATGGAAGAGTCAAGAACAGAATAAAAATATAAGAACAACTTCAGAGGACCTGTGAGATCAGTCTATGACCAAAACAATTACAATGTGAAAGAAGGTGAACACAAAGAAACAGAGATACAGGTGGTGAGAAGGTCAGATAGATTACAGGACAAAATAAACTGTCTTAAATGGAGGGAAAATTTAATGGAATATAAGGTAACAACCATGGTGGGGTTGAGGTGGGGGTTTTAGGGGGAGGTGGAGGGAGGTGACAATAGAGTGCAGAGTAAGGGCAGACACATCATACTTTGGTGTGGGGGAGGGCAATACAAGAGGTGGAGGAGGTGGAAGAACAATGTAGAGAGGGGAACACTGAGACAGGTTTGCATGGCCTAAGTGAGACAGGTAAATAGTGATGCATCCATTTTGACCTTTTCCTTATTTTTTGTCTTCTTTATGAGTTTTCTCTTATTTCCCATAGGATGTTCTTGATGTCATTCCAAAACTCTTCTGGTCTTCAGTCTTTAG
>NW_006408889.1:1331451-1335718 GCF_000296735.1 Chrysochloris asiatica | reverse complement strand
TGATAATCCATCAATTCCTGGTATTTTTTTTAACAATGCCTTCAGTGTAACTTGGACTTCTTCCTCACTGCCTTCAGTTCTGATCAATGGTGCTTCTTAAAGTGGTTGAATGACAGTCAATTCTGTTTGGCACAGGATTCTGTGTATTCTTTCAATTTTCCCTTAATGTTTCCTTCATTGTTTGATATAATCCCCATAGAATACTTCAATAACACAACTCAATACTTGAAGTTTCTTTTCAGTTATTTCACCTTGAAAAATGCCAAGTATATTCTTCTCTTTTGGTCTAGCTCCATATCTTTACCTATTTCATTATAATACTTTATCTTCTTGAGCTACCCATTGACATCTTCTATTCAGCTCTTTTATTTCATCATTTGCTTTACTACTCTCCATTCAAGAAAAAATTCAGAGTTTCTTATGGCATCCTTTTAGGTATTTTGTTTCTTTCCTTTCTAATTTTGCAATACCAATGACCTATTCATTTCAAATCCCCCCTCCTTTTTTTAAAACAACATTAACAGTTACAAAAAGGTGGACCTCACAGAAATCAAATAGACTATAGACTACATCAGTAGAAAGAGATGGTAAAGAAGCTCAATACTGTCTTCCAGAATAAGAGTAGGGACAGAATTCAAAACAGACCATCTATTTCTCATATACCAATTGAAGTTGAAGGTGAAAAAATGAAAAGAAGTCCAAGATAGTCAAGGTATGACCTTGAGAATATACTGCTTAAATTTAGAGACAATCTCAAGATTAGATTTGAAACACTAAACACTAATGACCACAGACCAGTTGAATTATGAGAATGCATCACCAGTTGTTCCTTGTTCCTATACAAGATTGCTATGGGTCAGAAATGAGTTGATAGCACTTAACAACAACAACAACAAATCAAAGATATCATATATAGAAAAAGCAAAAAGGTTATACATTTTTCTCCTAAAATCATAATTTTAGTTTATATTACTGATGTTCTAACTAGTAAATTTCTTGAATTCAGGGAATGCGTCTTATTTAACTTTCTAGCCTCAGCATTTGGCATTCTTATAATGGTGTCACACAGCAAGTGACAGAAAGTGCCATGGCTAATACTGCTATATGATGCCTCCTACATGCTGCTCATTGGCTCCCATCTCAAGTGGTGCCTGGGGCACATGCCATTCCTGCCATACCTAACATAAACTTTTTCTGTATCCTTGTGGTGGTGGTGGTGGTGTGCCATGGAGTCAGTTCCAACTCAAGCCACCCTATATAGGGTTTCTGAGGCTGTAAATCTTTATGGAAGCAGAAAGCTTAAGTTTTCTCCTGAGGAATGGCTGGTAGTTTTGAACTACTAACCTTGAAGTTCCAGCTTGACTTAGAACCAGTATGCCATCAGAGCTCCCTGTCTGCATCCTAGTTCTACAAAAAACAACAGATACAGAAATTCTCTTGTTGCTAGTTCACCACATTTTTTTCCCATCATACCCTGAATATAGTTGACTACATTATAGTGCCCTGAAACCAGAAAGTATTAGGACTATCAACATAGGGTCACAATCATATTGTCTTACTCAGAAAGACTGTAACAGGTCTATGCAACAAAATTGTGTCTGTTGTTGTTGTAGTTGTTGTTAAGTGTCATTGAGTCAGTTCCTATCCATAGTGACCTTGTATAGGGTTTCCAAGGAGTGGCTGGTGAGCCAACCTTGCAGTTCAAATGGCTTTGCAGTGTGGTGCATTAAACCACAGCTTCATCTTTCTCTTGAGGCATGACTGGTAGATTAGAACTACTGACCTTGCGGTTAGCAGCCCAGCTCCAAATCCACTACGCTACCTGGGCTCCAAAATTGTGCCTAGAGAATGTTAATTGAATCAAACACAATATCCTAGAATCTACTTCAGGAAGAGTGGCTTGTCTTTGACTTCTGAGAAATAAACTTTGGAATATTTGAAATGCCATGGTCTGGAACTTCAGGAGACATTTGGAAATTTGGGCTAGAAGGCAGAAGCTTGCCAGAACAGAAAAGACTCACAGATAGGTGAATATTAACTAGCCTGTATAGGATTTCCAAGGAGTCATTGGTGAGTTTGAACCACTGACCTTGCAGTTCAAACTGACCTTGCCATTCAGCTCATTGTCTTGCAGTACCACATAGGAATTCCAAAGGTAAGTCTAGCTACCCAATGGGGATGGGATCCACTAACCTTGTTGATGTTATTAAATGCCACCTAGTCGGTACTGGCTCATAGCAACCCTATGCACAACAAAACGAAAAACTCTTCTGGTCCTGCACCAGCCTCACAATCGTTGCCGTAGTTGAGCCCACAGCTACAGCCAGTGTGCCAATTCATCTTACTGGGGATCTTCCTCATTTTCTCCAACTCTACATTTCACCCAACATGATGTCCTTTACCAGGGACTGGTCCCTCCTAACAATATGTCTGAAGTATGAGAGGCAAAGTCTCTCCTGACTTCAAAGGAGCCTTATGGATGTATGTCTTCCAATACAGATTGATTTTTTTTTTTCACAGTCTATGGTACTTTTAATATACTCCTAAAGGAGCTCTGGTAGCATAGAGGTTACGAATGGGGCTGTGAACCTTAAGGTCAACACTTCAAAACTACCAGCTGTTCTGTGGAAGATAGATGAGGTTTTCTGCTCCCATAAAGATTTATAGCCTCAGAAAGCCTGTACAGGGTTGCTATGAGTCGGAACCGACACCACAGCAAAAAAAACAGCCCTGTAGCTCAAATGCATCAATTCTTCTACAGTCTTCTTTATTCACTGTCTAACTTTCACATGCATATGAGGTTACTGAAAATATCATGACTTCGGTCAGGCACATCATAATCCTCAAACTTACATATTTGCTCTTCAACACTTTAAAGAGGTCTTGTGCTGCAGATTTGCCTAATGAAATACATCACTCAATTTCTTGACTGCTGCTTCTATGAAGGTTTACATTTGATCTTAGCAAAATAAAGTGTTTGACAACTTCAGTCTTTTCTCTCTTTTTTTTGAAACAATATTTTCTTTTTGAAAAGTCATCGGCTTTTTTTTTTAATGTTTTTATTGTGAATTGAGTGACACTTTACATGGGAGAACATCAGATTTACATTCATCCTGTTCTATTTCTTTTCATTGCAATTTCAATCTCCTCCATGCATCATTGTTCAACAGCATTTGCTTCCAATATCTCTGCTGTTGTTTTGTTTTGGGTGTACACCAAAGCACTAAGAAATATATAACAATTCAAATAACCAAAGGGTATACCCTGCCTTCCAGCCCCCTAGTCACCAGCACACAGCCCCTCTCCCTCCTTGAGTCTAGAGTCCCCAGCAGCTCTGTCTCTCCACATCATCATTTCTGCCTCCATCTCTGGCATCGCTGCTTCTCTGAATAGGGTCCCACACTCCACTCTTCTCCCCTGATGATCCCAGGGTCCTCTGCTCCTGTAATAAAAGATCAGCCACTCCCTTCCTTTTTTACAAAACATCTACCTTTACATTTGCAACATTCACAATCAGTCCTGATAGCAATTATTCACTGTTGAACTACAAGAGTCTTATTCCCATCTCCTTTTACCAATCCCATCTAGACATGTTGGAAATCACTCAGTGGAGATTCTACCTTCATCCACACCCTCTGAAACTAAGCTCCCTCATGAAAGATTGTATGCCAGTCACTTCGTGCCTTTGTTACCCCCCACATTTTTGGTAGCCAATGTCTAAATTGTCCATTCCTGTAAACCCTGTGTACAGAGGGGGTGGGAATGATTCTTGCTGTTCCCTCTTTTGAGCTACTATAATCATAAGTAAGGTCAAGTTCATCAAAATTTTGTGTGTTACATTATTTTCCTCTAATGGAGTTCTGATCATGCAGCCATTGAAGCTAGGTCAAATGGGTGATGTCTGCAAGTATGACCGTTCTTGTGCTTCTCCCCTCACTTCACATCAGGTGGATGCTTTACTCTCTACTCTAGTCCTCTATGACTATGTCCCTGTCCATGGGCTCAGGAGTCTCTAGATCTTGCTATACTGCTAGCCAACAAGGTCATGATCCAGGTTGACAGGAATCTATTTAATAATGTCAGCCTGACCTTAAAGCTTCATTGCTGTTTTTTTCACCACTTCCCCTTATCGGTAGACCAATTGGTCACCAGCAAGATTACATGCCTGCTCGTGTATTCCCTTTGAGTTTCAGTGCTGGAAGGGGGTTTTCATTGAGGGGACTTGATTGCTTGCTTTGATGGCTCCCTGGTGAACAACTTGCTTGTT
>NW_006408889.1:1326267-1327242 GCF_000296735.1 Chrysochloris asiatica | reverse complement strand
TTTCTATAGTTTTTCTGTTTTCTATCTCATTTATTTCTGCTCAAATCTTTATTATTTTTTTTCTTTTGGTGACTGTAAGTTCCCTCTGTTGGACTCTTTTTAATTGTTGGAGATGCTGTATTAATGTGTTAATTTTGTTTGTTTCTTCTTTTTGGATGTGTGCATTTATTGCAATAAATTATATTCTTAGCAGTGCTTTCACCATGTTCCAAAGATTTTGGTATTTTATGTTTTTGTTCTCATTTGTTTCTATGAACTTTGTGAGTCTGCATTTAATTTATTCTATTACCCTACCCAGTCGCTTTTCAGCTGGGTGTTATTCGGTTTCCATGTATTCGATTTTATTTCCTTTGGCTGCCTATTGTTGATTTCTGGTTTTATAGCATTTTGGTTTGAAATGATGTTTTGTAGTATTTTGATGTTTGTAAATTTAGGGTGTTTTGTGACTTAACACATGGTCTGTTCTGGAGAATGCTCTGTGTGCACTGGAAAAGAATGTATATTGAGCTGTTGTTGGAATAAATATTCTTTACACATCTATGACATGGTCAAGTTGGTTGATTGTGCTGTTTACTTCCTCTGTTGAGTTTCTTTCTGGTTATTGCATCCCTTTTCTAAAGTGGCTTACTAAAATCTCCAACTATAATTGTAGATTTGCTGATTTCTTTCTTCAATTCTAGTAGGGATTGCTTTATGTATCTTGGTGCTTTTTCATTGGTAGTGTAGATACTTATTATGGTTATGACATCTTGCTCAATTGACAGTTTTATCATGAGATAGTTTCCTTCTCTACCTCTTATGCTGATTCTTGCCTTAAAGTTTATTTTATCAGAGATTAGTATTGCCACTCCTGTTCGTTTTTTATTGCAATTAGCTTGGCATATATTTTTTTCATCCTTTAACTTTTAGTCTGTTTTTGTCTCTATCTAAGGTGCAACTCTTGCAGGCAGCATATTGAAGGGTCTTGTTTTCTTA
>NW_006408889.1:1323947-1325867 GCF_000296735.1 Chrysochloris asiatica | reverse complement strand
GGTTTTAATGTGTTGTTTCTTGTCAGTTTTAATTTCTTCTTAGTTTTAATGCTTCCATGTTCTACTTGGATCTTCATTTTCATGGTATGTTGTGAAGTATTAACTTTCTTTGAGGTATTGTCTACTAACTTTCCCTCCATTTAAGACAGTCTATTGTGTCCTGCAATCTACCTGACCTCCTCACCCCCTGGATCTCTGTTCTTATATTTTCCCCTTCTTTGACATTGTTATTATTTTGATCTTTGATTGACCTCCCAGACCATCTGAATTCTTCGTTGTAATTTTGTTCTCTTTGGACTCTTCTGTTGACTGAATTTCTGGTGGTGTTGCCACGTCTGTCAATCTCTGGTTGTTTTCTGTTCTTGTTGGTTTTCAAGCAAAATCACTCAATTTAGGATGTTTTGATGTGCTGGGTTGGCTTTGGCAAAGGCTCTTAGTTTCTGTTTATCCTGGAATGTTTTGATTGCACCATAACATTTGATTGATATCTTTGCTGGGTAGACAATTCTTGGTTGACAGTTTATTTCTTCTATGGCTTAATGTATGTCTCCCTATTGCCTACTTGCCTGTATGGTTTCTGTTGAGAGATCAGAGTTTAATCTGCTTTGATTGCCTTGTAAGTAACACTTCTCTTTTCCCTGGACGCTTTTAGGATTCTCTCCTTGTCTTTGATTTTGGAGAGTTTGATTATGATATGTTTTTGGTGATTTACTTTTGGGATCTATACTTCTTAGAGTTTGTTCAGCTTCTTGAATGCTTTTCTTCTCATCATTCAAGATGTTAGGAAAATTTTCTTCCAGAAGCTCTTTAACTATATACTCTGTGGACTTCTGTGATTCTTCCTGTTCTGGAATGCCAATAATTCTTAAGTCATTCCTCTTGATGTTGTCCAACACGAATCTTAGACCTTCTTTAGTTTTTTAATACTTTTTTCTGCTTGATCTTCTATCTTAGCAATATTGACAGATGTCTTCCAGCTCACTGGTTCTTGCTTCCATCTCTTCATTTCTATTCCTTTGCCCTTTGCCCTTTCAGTGTATTGTCCATATCTGATATTTTATTATTAATCATCTGGACCTCTTTTTGCTTCTTGCAGGTTTTGAATTGTTTCCAATGCTAAATCTATCTTGTTTGATTGCTCCTGTAGCACTTGCCTGACTTCTTCTATATTTTCTCCCTCCCCTATATGAAGCATTTGGATTTGTCTTCATATCATTCTTCTTAATTCCGTCTCAGGAAGATCCAAAGCCTGCTCTTTTTCTAATAGGAAGTCCATGTCTGCCTCCAGCTCAATTGTCTCAGTTTTTCTTTTCTGTTTCTGGACATGTGCTGAGATTTTTTTGTTTCTTGTATGTTTTCAATAGTTAGATGTGTTTTCAATGATTAAATGAATGTATGTAGCTGTATTGTTAACCTTACTTAGTATCTCCTGGTGGATGTAATTTAGAGATAGGCTTCCCCTTTCACATCTCTTATTACTCATCTGTGAGCTATGTTAGCAGGTGCTGACTATCTGTGTAATGTGTAGCAGCTGGTATTGCCTCCAGTGTGAATGGTGGGATATTTTGGCGTATGTTTGTAGCTTGGCTATATGGCTACAATTGCTGTCTTTTCTTGGTAACGTAGGGAGAGAAAGCTCCCACCTCCAGGAAAAAAAGTGAGACCAGAACAACCAAAAACTGAAACAATATAAAATCAGAGACAAAAACCAGCACACTGTCCAGTAGCCTTTGCTGCACAGGTCAGTGTGCATGCACAGTAGAAACCTCCAGTGGTGGGTGTGGGTGTCCACTTGCTTAGTGCTCCCCTTCCCCAAGTCACTGTGGTGGAGGTTCACAGATAGATATTGATAAATGAATGGAAGAAAGAAAGTTCACAATTTTTTTTTAAGTTTTTATTGTGAATTATGTGGGTTTACAT
>NW_006408889.1:1310943-1323812 GCF_000296735.1 Chrysochloris asiatica | reverse complement strand
CTTCAGCACACAGCCCCTCTCCCTCCCTGAGTCCTGTGTCCCAAGCCACTCCATATGTCCATGCCAACATCTCTGTCTCCATGCCTGGCTTTGCTGCCTTTCTGGGTAGGGTCCCACTATCTGCTCTTCTCACTTAATGGTACCAGGGACCTCGGCTCCTGGGCTGCAAAATCAATCACTTACTTTCTTTTGTCAAAAAAACATCTACCTCTATATTTCCAACCCTCACATTCAATCCTGATGGCAATTATTCACTATTGTACCACAAGAGTTTTATCCCCATTTCCTTTTGCCAGACTGGTCCCAACAGATTGGAAAGCATTCAGTGGAGGTTCCCCTGCCCCATCTGGATCTAGGATCCCTCTTGAAAGCTTATAAGGTTCACAATTTTTATCTCTGAATGTCAGTTAGGTATCTGCTTATGCACATCATAATTCTCAAAATGAGTGTGTCCTTGTATGTAACAGTTGGTTTTGGCTCTTGCCTTTTATGTTGGGATTTTACAAGGTGCAAATATGGTTTGGCTACATGGGCTGTCTCTTGTTAGGTAAGGTAGGAATAAAGGATTCTGCCCAAATAAGAGAGTCAGCTTTAGAACTAAGTCCTAGAGTCAGACGTCATAAGAAGCAGCCAAAAGACCACTGTGGCTTTCAATGATTTCTTCTTTGTGCTGTGGGAAAATTATAATATGTGGGCACAAAACTTTACCCTTTTGTAGATGCGCTCCCAACTGCCTGAAGATGCCCAGGCTAGGCAGACTGGGTCTGACAGGGAAGAGGAGAAAAGCAAAATAAAAAAGTCATCACACCTCTTTTTGCACAAGTCGTCAGTGGCTTTAGTGCTGTATCAGTCTGGCTATCGCGCCATCCTCTGCTCTCCACTCAGACTGTAGGCCTCAGGGAGCATCTCAGTTGATTCCAAAATAGATATTTATTCCTGCTGCAGTCAGATTTCTCCACCTGTGTGGCCTGAAAACTGATGGCTGTCACTTTATATCAGATCTAATGCTCTGGAACTGTTCCAGCAAAAGCCTTCTCTGTTTTTTTGTTTTGTTTATGCCTCCAATAAGGAGCCTCCACTGCTTGTCTCTGCTTTTCCTGCCCCCAAACTGGAAGTCCCAACTTCAGTCTTTTCATTGATATGAATGTTGTTAATTGGTCCAGTGGTGAGGATTTTTGTTTTCTTTACATTGAGAAGCAATCCATGCAAAAGGCTGTGGTTTGGGATCTTTGTCACTAAGTATTTTGGGTCCCCTTAACTTTCAGAAAGCAAAGTTGTATCATCTGATTATCACAGGTTGTTAATGAGTCTTCCTCCTACCCTTATGCCACATTTTACTTCATATAACCCAGTTTCTTGGATTATTTGCTCAGAATAGAGAGGAAATAAGTATAATAAAATAATATAACCCTGGTGCACAGCTTTCCTAACTTTAAATGATTCAGTGTTTCCTTGTTCTTTTTGAGCAACTGTCTCTTCATCTTTATACAGGTTCCTCATGACCACAATTAAGTGTTTGGGAATATTCTTTCTTCACCATGCCATCCATAGTTGGTATGGAATCTATGAAAGTCTTTGCATAGTCAATAAAGCACAGGTAAAGATCTTTCTGGTATTCTCTGCTTTTAGTCAAGATCCATCTGACGTCAGCAATAATATTCCTCATTTCATGTCCTCTTCTGAATTGGCTTGACTCTCTGGAAGTTCAAGAGGTAGCTTATGATTAAGAGCCAATGGTATTGAAGGAAGAACTCCAAGGTGCATTGAACGTAGTGGCAAAAAATAAGACTTCAGCAATTGGTGGAATACAAACTGACATCTTTCAACAAACTGATGAAGTACTGGATGCACTTGCTCATTTATGCCCAAAAGTTGGAAGAAACTGGTTAGAAGAGATCCATATTTGTGCCCATTCCAAGGGGAGGTGACCCAACAGATTGAGGAAATAATCGGACAATAGCATTAATATCCCACGCAAGCAGAATTTTGCTGAAGGTAATTGAAAATAGCTGCAACCATACAAGTAGCCTTTGTTGTTGTTGTTGTTTGTTATTGTTGTTGTTAGTTGCCATTGAGTCAGTACTGACTCATAACAACTTTATGCACAGCAGAACGAAACACTGCCTGATCCTGGGCCAACTTCACTACTGTTGCCATGCTTGACTACATTGATGCTGTCACTTGGCCAATCCATCTCATTGGGAGTCTTCCTCTTTTTCTCTGACCCTCCACCTTACCAAACATAATATTCTGGTCTCTCCTGACAATATGTCCGAAGTATGAGAGACGAAGTTTGGCCATCTTGGCCTCCAAGGAGCACTCTGGCTGCACTTCTTCCAAAACCTATCTATTGGTTCCTTTGGTAGCCCATGGCACTTTCAATATTTTCCTCCAACACTATAACTCAAATGCATCAATTCTTCTATGGTCTTCCTTATTCACTGTCCAGCTTTCACATGCATATGAGGCTAATGAAAATACCATAGGTTGGGTCAGGCACACTTTAGTCCTCAAGGTGACATCTTTGGTTGTTGTTTGTTGTTGTTAAGTACCGTGGAGTTGGTTCCGACTCATAGTGACCCTGCACAGGGTTTCCGAGGCTGTAAATCTTTATGGGAGCAGAACGCCTCATCTTTCTCCCGCAGAATCGCTGGTAGTTTCGAACTGCTGACCTTCAGGTTAGCAGCCCGATTTGTAACCACTACACTACCAGAGCTCCTTTTGGTTGTTGTTAGATGCCATCAAGTTGGTACCAACTCATATCAACCCTATGCACAACAGAACAAAACACTACCCAGTCCTTCACCAACCTACAATTTTTGCCATATTTTAGCCCATCACTGCTGTCACAGTACCCATCCATTGTGGGTCTTCTTCTTTTTCTTAGACCCTTTATTTTACTAAATATGATAACCTTCTTCAAGAACAGTTTCCTCCTGACAAGATGTCTGAAGTATGAGAGAAGAAGTGTGGCCATCCAGATTTCCTTAGGAGGCATGATTTAGCCTATCATGCATAGTTGACATAAAAAAACTCATTTGCAAGGAGACTCAGAGAGCTTTCTAATTGATGAGAATATCTGCTCTTAGAAGGGTAGCACATCTCTGAGACATGGAAGTTCTCTGTTGTGAGCTCTCTCAGTCCTTCAACTCTATGTCTTTTAAGTTGGTATTGTTTCTGGCTATAACAACTAAATAGTCATTAATACAAGAAGGCTTCAGATAGTTCATGGAAAGTTTAACTGAAAAATAATGGAATTTTTATCTTATTCTATCTCAGTAGGTGAGAAAGTAAGGATGCTATGTTGACTTCCAAGCTTGTGTCAAGCATCTTATAGGGTAAATGGAAAACTAGTTCTGATTACGTACATGCCCAGGAGGTGAAAAAGTTTGGGTATCACGTGGACACATCAAATTTGTGGACTGCATCTGCCTATTTAACATTCTAAAAGAAAGTGTCCTTTTAACTTGTCATCTATGAGGAGTTCCAGCTTGTTAGGATCAGAATAAAGTTCCCCAGGGTGGCAGGTGTCAATGAGGATTATGTATTAGAAATGTGAAGATTAGATAAATCTCTGCATTTGGGGGCTTGAATTTTTGTTACTTCTTCCAGAATAATCACATATTGCTAGTTGTTGTCATATCATTCAGAGTATGTCTTAAATTAAAACTTTTGTCCTCAACAGCAAGGATATATGTAGAGCCAGAGATAAATCGAGTCAAATCTTGGCCAAAAAGAAATCAATGGATCAGTGCCAATAAGGGGTTGAATTAACAAACAAACAAACAAAAACCTTTGCCATACATAGAGTCCATTTCCAAATAATAGCAACCCTATATAGGGTTTCTGAGGCTATGCATCCTTCTGCAGAAAGTCTCATCTTTCTCCCTCAACGTGGCTAGTGGATTTCAAATGTTGACCTTGCAATTAAAAGTCCAGTGATTATTGTATAGTGCCCTGATTGGGTAGTATAATGAACCAGCCAGTTCCTTGAGGAATGGCTCTTTAGTTGCTGAGCTAGATTCTGAATGTTGGTGCCACTGCTTAAGTTATTCAGAACAACCAAGTTCTGAGTCGTTTTGTTTTGTTACCATTTTCAATGTTTTTCTCTGGTTGTCACCCACCTAGATTATAACCATGAGAGAAGAGAGCATGTATAGCTTGCTCATCATTGCATCCCACATAGCCAACATTGTGTTTGATATAAAACAGATGCCTCATTCCATTTTTGTTAAGTCAGTAAATTGCCTTCACATTTCCTGTAATAACTGCACAAATTTAAATTGTTCAGTGGGTTGGAAAAGGCATATGTGAACATTTTCAGAAATTTTGTTCTGAATTAAATTATTATTAAGTGTTTGAAAATGAAGAAAACCAACTTTGGAAGCCAGAATGGCAATGGATATTTTAACAGATGACTTGTACATACAGATGTTTTCCCACACAGTTGGAAAAGATTTAAATGTGACATCAAAACCTTGACATGTTGCTTATTGAAATATGCTTCCTAATTCGAATCTTAAGCTAGAAAGTAGGTGTGCCTCACACATTTATAAGCAAGACTTATATATTGATTAACACTGTATTAAATTACAGATAAAAAATAATCTTGGAGTTTATGGGGACATCTAGATTTTGCTAGAAAGCAGTTGACCACAGTGGGATTGAAATAAACATGTTCCACCTGATGCTTTCATGTTGATTATTTCACACCTGTGTGGAAAGAGTAATAATTCTGAGCATTCTTTCCCTTGGTGCTGTGAGGAAACAAGGTCTTTTACATTTATTTGTTTTTATTAAGTTCCAAAGAAAACAAGCAATACATTTGCTATTCCCAAATTAACCTCCGATAATTTGGCCACAATCTATTCTCCTGAATAATCTCTTATATTTTAACTCAAATTGAAATTACATGAATATTTGACTCTGCGCATATCTCCCTGCCCTTCTTAAAAAGTTTAATGTATAAATTGGGGTCTTCATTTCAACTGAAATGCCAAAGCAATGTATGCTTCTTTGTCTGTGTTAGGTCTGATTACAATAGTGAAGATTATTTTCCATCAGTAACACTGTCATTATAATCACCTGACTTATATTTATAGTCAAGTGAAAACATTTCTCTGATGACTTAGAGCCTTTAAACCTGAGGATAACAAATGTGCTTGTGAAGCACATATAAATCCTAAGCAAGGACAGAAGCCAAATCAACTGTTATACTATTTGTTTTCATCTAATAAAAAGACGGAGAAAAAAAAAAAAAAAACTTTTTGAAATGAGTCTGAAGTGGAGTATTCAACACAATTTGAGGGAAAAGTCTAATATTAAACATTTCTCTATGCATCCTAGTAATTGACATAAAGGAACATAACTCAAGTATTATAAAAAATGATGACTCATTAGAGAGTGAATTGCTTTGAATAAGGACTATATTCCTCATCCTTTTTACCCTTTCTTTTTTTTTTTTCAATAACATCCATAGACTTCAAGCAACTATTTTTTAATGTGGTAGTGTTTTAAAATGCCGTAATACATGGACTGATGATATGCATCTTCCTGGACTGTTATAACTTGGATTGTGTGCTCCCAAATGATGTATTGTAAATTCTAGCCTCTACGCTTGGGGTTAAGGACCTCTGGTAGTATACTGGGCTATGTGTTTGACTTATAACTGCAAGATCTTCAGTTCATATCCACCAGGAACTCTCTCTGAGAAAATGGAGGCTTTCTACTCCTATAACGATTTACAGCATTAGAAACCTTATACAGGGTCACTATGAATCTGAACCACCATCATTACCACCAGCATGTTGTTTCCAACCCATAGCGACCCTATACAGGGTTTCCGCGGAGCAGCTGGTAAGCTTGGGCCACCGACCTTGTGGTTCAAACTGACCTTGCCAGTCCAGAGCATTAACCCACAGTGACATGCCAGGACTCTATCATCAACATGCCTGTAGTTATATCCCATTTAGTAATGAATTCCTTTGTTACGTTAATGAATAAGATTAGTGTAAGGTGTATCTTGGAACAAGCTCTTTTGAGACATTAGAATCTGTAGGGTAAGCATTGGACCCCCTAACTGAATGGTCGGTAGCTCAATCCAACCAGCCACTCCTCAGAAACCCTATACATATTTGCTGCGAATCGGAACTGACTCAGTGGTACTTAACAACAACAAAACAAGCAAACCAGCAAGCAAAATGGGAGAAACTTGTTAACCAAGCCACACAGAGCTCTTCAAGAAACCATGAAACAGAAACTGAAGAGACAAAGATCTTTCCCCAGAACTGACAGAAAGACAAAAGCTTTTTCTAGAGCCAGGGTCCTGAATTTGAATTTCTAGCCTCCTAAACTGAGGAGCTCTGGTAGCATAGTGGTTATGAATCGGGCTGCCAACCGCAAGGTCAGCAGTTCGAAAGTACCAGCTGTTCCGCGGGAGAAAGATGAGGCTTTCTGCTCCCGTAAAGATTTGCAGCTTCGGAAACTTTGTAAAGGGTCGCTATGAGTCGTTTACTCCACGGCACATAACAACAACAACAAACTGAAAAGGGGCCCTGGTGTGGTGCTGTAGGACAAGAACTGGACTGTTACCAGGACTACCCACAAGATCAGCAGTTCAAACCTACCAACCACTCTGATACTCTGTATAGGATAGCTATGAATCGGAATTGACTTGACAGCACACTGGGGGTGGGAGGAGGTCTCTTGGAAGGAGTTGCTAAGTAAATCTTTGCCTCTAGGACAGGAAGTTTCTCTGCTTTTCTACTGTACCTCAAGCACCTAACCCAGTGTTGTCTGGGGCACACACACTTGGTAATCAGAAATTATTCATGGGTGGATTCTCAGCGATGGATGATTTCACAGAACTGGTGTGGTACTATAGATCAGCATTGGACTGTGAACCACAAGGTTGGCAGTTCAAATCCACCAGCTGCTCCTTGGAAACAGTACACAGGATCGCTCTGAGTCGGAACCGACTCAATGGCACTTCACAACAACACACTCCATAGTCCCCTTCCTGCCAAGCCCCACCTCCCTCCAGATGCCCCTTGATCAACTATGATGGGCCCAGCTGAGGCCGTTTTGTGACCCAACACCCATCTGTTACTTGACCTCTCCAAGTCTACTTGAGGCAGGGAGCTTTGGAGGCCTCTTGACGAAAAAAATATCATTAATCCTAAAACTGCCGATTTTACAGTCTGTTTACTGTAAACAGATTATCTATAAGAGAATTGTATTTTACTTCCTTGTACAGTCTGACTGTGGTTTTACCCACCTTGAAGGATGACCTTTCCTTGGGAGTAAAGGAGATTGCTAGCCCCTTGGAGGGGCTCGAACTGGAGCACTGAGCAACCACATATTCATGACATGTCATAAGTTTTTTCTGCTCATCCCAGGTGCCTTTGCAGTGGAATCCATCTTGAAAAAATTATGTGTACACACTCAGCATGACCCCTTCTAAACCATTTCTATTTCCCAGAAATCCCTGCCTATACCTACAAAGAGACAGAATGCGTTTTCCTCACCCAAAATATTATAAAACCCAGGAAAGCGTTTGTTAGGGGAGATTGGGGATTTAGAGTTGCAATAAGTATTCCCCACTTCTACTTGCAAGCCTCTTTCCTCTAATAAATCTTTGCTCTTATGGAACCCCTTCCTCACCTGATTATTCTTGATCAGTAGTAGAAGGTAAAAGTCTTTTCTTAAAGAGCAGAAGTGGGACTAGTGCTCGGCACACAACATAACAACAACACACTAAGAAAATACACTTCTGTTTGTTAAAGCTTACACTTGTGATTTTCTGTTATAACTGCACTAAATAGCTAAGACACCAACTAACAATTTTCCTTTTTTTTAATTTTCTTCAATTGTTTTCCCAAATTATTTTCATCATTAAGAATCCTAGCTGTTTTAAAATTAGATTTGTATAGTAGTTTTTTCAATAGTTTCATTTTTGAACATTTACAAAATCAACTAGCCCTAGCAACTGTATAGTAGACAGCTCTGGAATAATTCTCCTGTTTTCTATGTTGATAAAAACCACAGTAGTAAGTGGTACTGTGGGTGAATGTGCTCAACTGCAAAGTTGGTTTGAACTGCAAAGCCAGTGGTTCAAGCTCACCAGGGTGAAACCTTATACAGGATCACTAAGGATGAGAACTGACTCGATGGCACATGACAACAAGTAGAAAAAAAATTAACAGCTATAATGAACTTGTTGCTTTTTAAAACTAATTTTGCCATCCAGAGCAGTAATCCACAGTGCCACACTAGGACTTTTCTATATAGTTAAATATTATTTTCCTTCATTGGATTAACAATATTTGTATTTAGACATTTTATGAAATGTATTTCCTTTGTGCTAGCTTGATAACAATCTTTAAAGTTATTTAGAAATATATTCACTTTGCTAGGACACAAAATAACTAATGTCAAATGTCATAGGAGAGGGAGAATTCATATGGTTTATTTTGTTCAGGGGATATAATTTTTCTTAGTATATTTCCATATTAAAAATACTACATACGCACTGGATTGTGAACTACAATGTCTGTGGTTCAAGCCCTTCAGTTGATCTGTGAGAGAAAGATAAGGCTATCTCCTTCTTCAAAGATTTAAAATCTCAGAAACCCTATACAGATTTGCTATGAGTCAGAACTGACTTGAAGGCACTTAATAACAACAACAATGTCCTAAAATAAGTTACTAAATCAATCATGTTTATACAAACAACAATAATTATGGTATACCTTATATATGTTTATTTTTCAATATTGCTGATATTAAATATGGATTCCTGGTGTGGCACTGTGGGTTAATCCACTGGACTGCAAAGTTGAATTGAATCACAATGTCAGTGGTTCAATCTCACCAGCTGTTCCTTGGAAATCCTATACAGGGTGTCCATGAGTCAGAACCAATTCCAAGGCACTTAACAACAACAATATTACATATACTCATTATCTACAATTTGGAAAACAGAAGATAAATTTAAAATATCACCTCTGCTTCAATAACGAAACAACATCCATCATACTATTTCTTCTTTTTGTTTTGTGTGCATTTACAAAAAAAAAAAATGTGTGTGTTTGTAGTGATCTTGCTATAAATCCTAAACATTGTAGGATTTTTTACTTAATTTAATAAGCACTTTCCCCTGGCATGAAAATGAACATATGTTTAAGACTTTTGATCCAATATAACATAGTATATGTCTCACTTTTATTTTAAGCTGGCATTTCCAGAATAGCACTCTTGTATTTTTTTTTAAGAGGATTATAATGATTATGACATTGATAAATATTTGAACTTATTTCCAATGGCCTGAACAGTTTGTGCATGTCAACTAGAATCTCTGATAAAGTCTACCTTTTGTGATCCAAAGATGGGATTTTTACAAAACTGTTTCTTGGAAAGCAACGACCCTGGTAACTAGGGTAATAAAATGATTTAACTTGTACAGGGGAGTATTAATAACTTTGTTGAATGAAGACATACACTAGCACTGTTTTGGTCAGAAAGAGGTTTATGAAAGGTATAAGAATAATTTTAATGATGGACTTTAGCATTAGTATTAACTGTAGCAGTTTATGATGTATAAACTATAGTCAGCGAACTATTATGTCCAGACCAAATTCAGCCCACTGTCCTATTTTTTGGAGTCGTGGTACGGCACTATGGGCTAATACAACTAACTGCAAAGTTGTTTGTACTTCAAGGTTGGTGGTTCAAGCTCACCAGCTGCTCCTTGGAAACATTATACAGGGTTGCTATGGGTTGGGATCTACTCAATGGCACTTAAGAACAACAACAACCCTATTTTGCATGTCTTGTAGGTTAAGAATATTTTTTGCAAATTATAAATAGAAAAAAATTGAAACAGTTTTTGAGTCTCTTGTTATATAAATACCTATGTTAACTGCAAAGTCTAAACTTATTTAAAGTCTGGTCTTTTGCTTATCTCTGTACAAATTTGCTGATATATTAAACTTCAACCATTCATATCATTTAATACTATGATTATTACATAATTCTCTGATTTGATGTTTCTCACAACTGAGCAAAATGTGGACCACTTTAAGGACTCCTGGTGTGGTACTATAGGATCAGCACTGGGCTTCAAAGCACAAGGTCCGTGTTTCAAACCCAAAAACTGCTTCTTGGAGTCAGAAAAGACTGACGGCACTTTACAAAAACAACCACAAGGAAAAAAAAAGGAGTCCTGGAGTGGTATAGGTACTAAGTGCTCTATTCTGTGCCAAAAGATTGATGGTTTGAACCCATCTAGAGGATTCTTGGAAGAAAAATCTGGAGATGTGTGCCCACATGTGCCCAAAAGTTCAAGCATTTAAAACGATACGGAGCAATTTAACTCTGTGGTATCCATGAGTCAGAATCAACTCAACTGCAACTAACAACAACATAAACGAAAGGGAGTGTGCAAATGGTTAATGTGATCAGCTGCTAGCCAAAAGGTTGGAGTCTCAAGTTCACCCAGAATTTCCTCAGAAGAAAAACCTGGTGATTTACTTCCCAAAATCAGCAATTAAGAAGGCTATAGAGCACAGTTCTACTCAGACACACACAGGTTCACCACAAGTTGGAATCAACACAATGACAACTGATATATAGGAAAGAAAAAATTCTTTGGACGTCAGAAAATATACCTATTTACCCAGTAGGTGGGTAAATATTGACTTGTGGAGTGGAAATTTTATTATATTAATTTCAGTTTTAACTGGAAATTATCACTGAAAACTATACTGAGAAATTATTTTGATCATCATAATGAAGAAATTATAAATACTTATAGAATAGTTGCATCTCTGAGAATCGGCTATCTTTCAGTGGTCATGAAACTAATTTAAGAAGTACTTCTCTACTATGTTCCAGCTGTCTAGGTTCTGGAAAGCATTCAATAATAGTGTCTCTTTAAAAGCAGATTTAAAATTACAAATAAATGATCTAGCCATCTACTTATTCTATTTCTATATTTCAATTTTCCTCTTCACATCCTTTCCATAAATCTATTATAAAAATGGTTTAAATATGCAGTCAAATTTTTATATCTATCCATGAAAATGCAATAAAAATTTTCTGTGTAATATTGCATAAAGCACACTTAGAAAAAAATAATAACTGATATTTTCCTATCACATTACTACTATTAACAAGTCTGGAAGATTGTAATGTACTTTTAATTAAATTACCAGAATAAAACATTTTGCTTTTATCTCTTTCTTTATATTGCTTATGCAGGTGTTTCTTTAATGGATTTTTTTTTTAATTAACTACATCATTAACATTTGCTTTTCAAAGTCAGCCTAATACATAAGATTATTTCTGTTGACCTCAGGCATCTTTCTTATGACCTTTCTGGCAACGGATCATTTAAATCACAGTAACCTTTAATGGGAAAGCATAAAACTGGTAATCATGAATAAACTACAATTTTTGTTTAGCATATCAGGGAGTGCTTGGGGCAAATTTTACAAATTTAAATTATTTAGCATCTTTTACATCTTTACAAAGAAGTTTCAATAAATAGAAAAAAAATATTTCTGTGTGATTCATATATATTAAATCCAACTAATGAATAAAACTTCCCTGTACAGGGTCGCTATGGGTCGGAACCGACTCGATGGCACATAACAACAACAACAACAATGAATAAAACTTACACTTAGCAATTCAGCAGAAAAATATTAAATTAGGGTTAAAGAGGGGCATACAATTTTAGCTTTCTACATTTTACATTAATATCCTTTCTTCACTCCCTGCAGCTTAGAAAATTTATATTATCTTGGTTAATCACCTTTCTCTTTTGTAGTTTATAAACAAGTATTAAAGTAGGGATAAAGATAAGAAAAAATAAACAAATGTAAGTTCAGTCTCTATTCACTTGGCTTCATAAGAGCTCAAGTAGTGATACTGTAAATTTCCATTAAAATAAAGCTGATTGGTTTGCAAATCCTCTAGTCCTAGTAGCTTCCTAATATTACCCCTGGGAGAACTAGGATCACTTCTGAAAGAGGGAAAAACAGACCAAATAACGTCTCAAAGTGTGGCAAAAATGTTGGCAACTCAAAAAGGTTAAGAAAAAAAAAAAGTGAAAGGGAAAAGGCAAAAATTCAGTAGTTGAATTTCTTTGTGAAATCAGGTATATGCATCCATTCACTTGTCATCCAATATACTTTGGGAATTCTACATTTGGAAATCCACCACTTGTCTGTCAGTTTGTAATACTGTGGTGTTTTGTGAGTTGCTGTGATTCTGAAAGCTATGCCACCGGTATTTTAAATACCAACAGGGTCACCCATGGTAGACAGGTTTCAGATGAGCTTCCAGACAAAGACAGAGTAGAAAGAAGGAGTGATGAACTACTTCCAAAAATTTAGTCACTGAAAATCTAATGAATAGCAAAGAAACACTGTCAGATATAGTGCCTGAAAATGAGCCTCTCAAAATGAACTCTCAAAATGAACTGGGGAAAAGCAGCCTCTTCAAAGTAGAGTTGACCTGATGAAATAAATGGAGTAAAGCCTGTGGGAGAAAAGCCCACTGGACTTACATTTACTGATGGGGCACAATTTGAAATGAAGAGAAACAGCTGTAAATATCCATTGAAAATCAGAGCATGAGATGTACGAAGTATGAATCTGGGAAAATTGGATGTTGTCAAAAATGAAATGGAACACATAAACATCAATATCTAAGGCATTGTGGTTGTTGTTGTTATATGCCGTGGAATCAGAAAGCCTCATCATTCTCAGGCAGAACAGCTGGTAGTTTTGAACTGTGGACTGTGAGGTTAGCAGCCTGATTCATAACCACTATGCTACCAGGGCTCCTTTATCTTAGGCATTAGT
>NW_006408889.1:1308675-1309622 GCF_000296735.1 Chrysochloris asiatica | reverse complement strand
CAAACTTCATCTCTCATACTTTGGACATATTGTTAAGAGGGAGTAGTCACTGGAAATGGATATCATGTTTGGTAATGTGGAAAGTCAGAGGAAAAGAAGAAGACCCCCCAATGAGATGGATAGGCCAAGTGGCAACATCGATGGACTCAAGCATACAACAATATTGAGGTTGTCCCAGGATGGGGCAGTGTTTAGTTCTGCTGTGCATAAGGTCTCTATGGGTGGGTACTGACTCGATGGCACCTAACAACAACAAAAACAGTGAAGTTCAGTTAATACCACTATTATTCAAATTTACTCACCAACCACTAAAGCCAGTGAGGATGAAATAGAAGAATTCTATCAAAATTTTCAATCTGAAATTGATCAAACATGCAATCACGATGTATTCATCATTACTGATGATTGAAATGCAAAGTTTCGGAGCAAGGAGGAAGGATCAGTAGTTGGAAAATATGACCTTGGTGATAGAAATAATGCTGGAGAACGTATGATAGAATTCTGCAAAATCAATGATTTGTTCATTTCAAATACCTTCTTTGGACAGCATAAGCGACACTGTGCACATGGACCTCACCAAATGGAATATACATAGAAATCTAATTTCCTACGGAAAGACACAATGGAAAAGCTCCATATCATCAGTGAAAACAAGGCCAGGGGCAGACTGTGGAGCAGACAATCAATTACTCATATGCAAATTCAAACTGAAACTGAAGAAAATGAAAACAAGTCCATGAGAGCCAATATATGACTTTGAATATATCCCACCTGAATGTAGGGATCACCTGAAGAACAGATTTGATACATTAAACACTGAAGACAGAAGACCAGAAGAGTTGTGGGATGACATCAACAACATCATACAGGAAGAAAGCAAAAAGTCATTGAGAAAGACAAGAAAAAAGGAAAAGGTCAAAATAGATGTAAAAAGAGACACTGAAACT
>NW_006408889.1:1305432-1307130 GCF_000296735.1 Chrysochloris asiatica | reverse complement strand
TTGTCAGGAGGGTACAGTTGCTGGAGAAGGATATCATGTTTGACAAGGTGGAGGTTCAGAGAAAAAGAGGAAGACCCCCAATGAGATGGATTGGCCAAGTGGCAGCATTGATGGACTCAAGTGTGGCAACAGTACTGAGGTTGGCCCAGGATCAGGCAGTGTTTTGTTCTGTTGTGCATAAGGTCACTATAATTCGGTACTGACTCGATATCACCTAACAACAACATTTGGAAATTGTACAACTGTCTGGTCAATTTTTGTATTACAGGCAGTCGATTGTAAAAATTCAAGTCACCCAAACTAGAGTGACTATACTTATACGGCAACACTCACCTCTCTCACATCTTTGTTCTGTATTCAGGCTAGGAATGTTCAGCAGAAAAAAAAATTAGTTGTGATGTTTCAAGATTTGCAATTTACTTCTAGAAATCCTAGGAAAGTTAAAATAATTGCCAATTTATACAGTACAAAGTCAAGTGAAGATAATTATCTGCCAATCTGCATAGTTAAAATCCCCTAAATCCCTACTTTACTAAATGACTGTTTTATTCAGGAAGATGAAGAGAATTTCTTTTCTCTATGCTAAATCATGCAAAATGTTTTGATTGGTACATGTACATAAGCTATTAGAGGGGAAATATTAATATTGGTATAATTTAATATTCAAGTTTTTTGTTTTTGTTTTTTCAATCTGAGGATGATGTAATAACAGTAAAAAGTATTTTCACACCAAGCTCACTTAACAGGTACAATAGCTCAAATCACAGGTATTATGGAAATTTTATGAAAATAAGGTAATGAAAATACTTTGTAAACCATAATATTGTGAGCTATAAATGTAAGGTATTATTTTGAACAGATGATTATGCTAAATCATATTTCTAAATGGAACTTTTTCACAGGCTCATATGTGGTAAAATAATCAAACCGAAGCCTTTCAAGCAATACTATGAAGCCTTTGTTGGCCTTCTTTATGTGTATCTTTTCTCTACTGTGTATTTGATATATTTGAGGGTTTCTTCTGTTTTTAAAAAATTCACCTAAGAATACTATTTCAGGTAAAAAGAAATATATGTTTGGTCAAATTTAAATACCATGCTGAGGGGTAAATTTAAGATATAGATTGTGGTTTGATTTATGGACTGTCCCATTGGTTTAGTAGTCCTGGTGTGACACAATAGAATAATAACTGCACTGCTAACCACAAGGTTGGTGGTTCAAACTAACCAGCCACTCCTTGGAAACCCTATGCAGGATCTCTATGAGTCCAAACCAACTTGTTGCACTTAACAACAACAATCACCACTGTTGACTTATGTACTGATGTTTGCTTATCACCATTAGTAAAGCAGATTTATAGAATGACTGGATATTCCATTTCTTCATATTATTACAATCTGAAGCAGATTTTCCTTACCCTAAACCCAAACCAAATTAGCTGCCATTAAGTTGATCCCAAATGATAGTGACCCTGGAGTACAAAGTAAATCACCCAGTAGGATTTCCCAGAGTGTGCATCTTTATGTTTTTCTCCCACCACATGACTGGACACCTTATTTCTTTAAATAATTAAGTTCTCAGCTGTTAATCAAAAGATCATTGGTTTGAATGCACCAGTCACTCAGTAGGAGAAAGACCAGTTTAAATCAATTTACAAATATATATATGGAGTCCTGATATGGCACTGTGGGCTAATGC
>NW_006408889.1:1289061-1305332 GCF_000296735.1 Chrysochloris asiatica | reverse complement strand
GTAGTGATTACGAATCCTGGGAACCGCAAGGTCAGCAGTTCGAAAATTACCAGCTGTTCCACGGGACAAAGATGAGGCTTTCTGCTCCCGTAAGGATTTACAGCCTCGAAAACCCTGTACAGGGTCGCTATAAGTTGGAACTGACTCCACGGCACATAGCAACAACAACAATATTTATCTTTGAGCCAAGAAAGTACATGGCATTCTAAATAAAATATTTTAACTTTCATCCAATTCAGGAAAAAAGTGATAAACTTCAAGGTACAGGATCTTTAGAATGTGTGCTTTCCACATAGGTAATTTTTAGCAGTACTCTTTGAAATGAGGTTTAAAAATCCATGTACCTATCAGTATATATAGAAAGTATTTTTGTTCTCTGTTAACTGTTATGTCTCTGGTGAGAAGGTAGCCCAAAATTCAGGATTTAGAGAGGAGAAATTGCCTTTCATAGATACTACTTTAACCAAATAAAGACAACCATTAGAGTTAAAGCTACAATCTAATAACAAACAGGAAAAGCAACAGCTATAAATCTAGAAAGATAATAAATAATCAAATAAAAAAATTTGAGAAAGCTCTTCTAAAGAGAAAATGAATTAATAAATGAGTCAGGTAAAATGCCTATTATTTTGCATGCTTCTCTAGGTCTCACATGATATATTTTTAAGATTCTTTGACTGTGGTTCTCTGGGGTTTTTTCCCTCTAATTTTCTTCTAAATGTCCATAAACATTTCCTTGTACAAGGACATATTTTGATCTAGAATTAACTTTTTCTTAAATGTATTTTTGTAACTATCTCTGAAAAGATTACATTAATGATGAGTGAGAAGTCCTTTTACTATATGCTTGAAGATTTAAAGCTCAGCTACTTTAAAGTCTCCAGAATTATTTTGATGAAACTGAGGAATCTTAGTTCTATTCTATTAAAAGACACTGTAATGTGACAGTTATGTAGTTGTTGTTGTTGTTGTTATGTGCCGTGGAGTCGGAACCGACTCATAGCGACCCTGTACAGGGTTTCCGAGGGTGTAAATCTTTACGGGAGTAGAAAGCCTCATCTTTCTCCCGCGGAGCAGCTAGTAGTTTCGAACTGCTAACCTTGCGGTTCACAGCCCGATTAGAGCACCTACTAAATCAACAATTGCTGCAGCATCATCTTCTTTGCTCTATCTTAATTTAGCAGAAATCAAACAACTGAAGTCAAAGTGGTACATGCATTCATTCACTTCTCGTCCAATCAAAACTGAATTATCTGTCAACAGAGAAGTACACTTACAAGTGTGAAACCATTTGACCATGTTATATTTTAATTTTCAGAGACAAAAATGACAAGCAATTTATTTACATAAAACTGTACAAAAGCAAATTAAATTATGTAAAGTATTTCATAAATAGTTGGACGAGTGTTTAATACAGTTCGTCATGTTTAGCATAGTTGCGTGCATAGTGACTCATAATAAACGATGATAAATTGTTCTCTGCTTCACTATCAACATCCAAGTAGCAGAACAATAGTCAATGATTAACATTACAACAGATTGTACCACACTGAATGCAAGTGCTTTAAAATGTAGGAAAAGTTTTCTGAATATGTAAACCCCAGGTAGCAGGAAAAAATGAGGCCTTCCTCCAGTATATATGTATATATATATATATAGTATGTATGTATATATATACATATATACATATACATATATATCTATCTATCTTTTCCCTGGTCACAACTAACATGCTTCACTATATTCCTATATTCATGATCTTCTTCACACTTTTTTTTTTTTTTTAAGGATATATTGCATATTTATCACTCATCAAATAGACCTAAAACTATTTAGGCTTTCAGATTCTTCATGAGTCATTAGGATGACTGATTCTTAGCAGTTTCTTCTACTTGGATGTTTCATTTACTTTCCCTATAAGACAGCTTCCTAGAATAGTTTGTCAGTCAGACATCTTCAGTACAGTTTTAGTTTCTCCTCCCTCCAAGAAAAATAATGCCTCCCTTGTTTTCTGAAACTCAGGCAGCAGGCCAGTCAGAAACCATACAGAAATGATATCTGGAGGTTCAAAATGAGCATTAGATTTTGACTGAAGCTACACACTTTTTAATACACATAAATTTATATAGTTACTCATTAATTTATAAATGTGTTCTAATGTATAATGCATGCAAAGTTCACATGAGATTCTTGTGTACAGAAAACAAGTATGGTTTGTATATTGTACAACCAAAATAAAACAGCAGCTAAAAGATAAACAACAAAAAACAAATAAAGAATAAAAATTCTAAATCAATACCTTGCAAAATAGACTGATTTTTAGCCCTGATAGTATCTTTCTGTGTTACTGGTACAATAAATGTTTTAGCCTCCCAGTCAGATTTAAGCAGCCCATTTTAATGTCTTAATTGTGTTTTATGAATGAACAATATTTAAGACTGGTCCATTATCTGAGTTTGTGAGAAGGCAAATTTTTAATATATTATTTATTATTTTCAGAAAATAAACATGGTTAAATATACAGGATCAAAAAAGTTGGGAATAGCCCATTTCCCCTCATTGTCCAAACCCAACAACCGTTTTTTTTTTACCATAACAACAGGTATAAAAGGCACAGTTGCTTATTTTGCATTCACTCATTTATTTTCTTTTTTTTGTTTTGTTTTTATTTTTATTTTTTTTTCAAAAGCACTCTATATATGGAGTGGCACCAGATTTAACCTATTCAAAATAAAAGTCATACAAACACAAAATATATTTCTGTGTCATGCCAGCTCATTATATTATAAACATGTTGTTAGGTGCCATTGAGTCAATTTCAACTCATAGCGACCCTATGTACATCAGAGGAAACACTGCCTGATCCTGCACTAGCCTCACAATCATTGCTATGTTTAAGTACATTATTGCAACCACTATGTCAGTCCATCTCATTGAGGGTCTTCCTCTTTTTGCTGACCCTCTACTTAACCAAAACTGTTGTCTTTCTTGAAGGATTAGTTCCTCCTAATAAAATGAGCAAAGTATGTGAGATGAAGTTTTGCCATCCTCACTTCTAAGAAGCTTTTAGGCTGTACTTCTTCCAAGACAGATGTGTTTGTTCTTCTGGCAGTCCATGGCATATTCAATATTTTTCTCCAATACTATAATTCAAACGCATCAATTGCTCTTCGGTCTTCCTAATTTATTGCCCAACTTTTGCATGCATATGAGGCAACTGAAGATACCATGGCTTGTGTCAGGCGTGCCTTAGTCCTCAAAGTGACATCTTTGATTTTGCACACTTTAAATAGGTCTTTTGCAGCAGATTTGCCCAGTGTAATATGTTGTTTGAATTCTTGGGCTTTGCTTCCATGGGCGTTGCTTGTAGAGCCAAGTAAAATGAAATCCTTGACCACTTCAGTATGTTCTGTTTATCATGATGTTGGTCGAGTGTGAGGATTTTGTTTTCTTTATGTTAAGGTGTAATCCATATGAAGGCCATAGTTTTGATCTTCATCAGTAAGTGCTTCAAGTCCTTGAACATGTTGTGATAGCTAATTCTACATGTTATGATAGCTAATTCTACTAGAATCACTGAGAATACTTAGAGTACACTGAATTTTATTCTTTCATACCATTTTAGTTCTAAGGGGAGGCTCACTATTTTAAATGATAACAGCATGAATGTCTTTAATGTAGTATATGATTGTTGATGCAATCAACCCAGTGATCCAATATTACCTGTATTAGCTTTTAAAAGAACAGAAGGGTTTAAAGGTAGAATGGAATGAACTATCTAGTGGCTTCAAGTGTTTCATGAAAAAAAGGAAGAACATAATTTTGTAAAAGTCTGTTGAACATCTGTGTTATTCAATTGAGTATTTCCTTTGCAACGTGCAATAAAAATATGTATATATTTCATAAGTATTTTTAGAAGTATTTTGTCTAAATAAGTACAGATTATACAAGGCAGACCTGCTTTAATGCAGTTTTCTAACAAAGTACTAGAATTGCATCTTTCCACAGTTAAATAATAATCAAACATAAACATGTTCAACTATTGATATTTTAGTTCAATGTTTTTGTTTTAATTACATATCTTCTTTCATTCTAACTATTACGCATAAACTGACACCAAAATGAGAACTCTATTTAAGAAAGAGCATATTGAAGTGACCCTAAAAAGTATCACACAAAAAAGGAGAAGTGATTTTGATGGCCAATAGTGAATTATCAGCCTATATTCCAGGCTGTTTTACATTAGATTCTAAGAAATTCTGTTAACTACCCAAAGCTATATTGTTTCTATAGTTTTCTAGAGAACCATCAAGACTTTACCTTAACTGATTTATAACAATCAGTGATGGGAAATTTTGCTCTTTTTGCCTGTTATTCCCTATTTTGTTAATGAGTTGTCATTTACATTTAAATGTACCAGCTCAATTTCCAATAGCCCCAATCATTCTGTATGAATTAACATCTATATATTCTGTTGTTCTTTTTTCTTTTTAATTGAATTCAAACAACAGCAGGTCTTCTAACTTTAAGACGTGCATACTGTGAGAAATGCCAATACCCACAACTTATTTCTCTTATATTTAGTCTGGATATGTTTATAACATATATTAAATAATATTTAAATCACATTAATGAAAAATTCAATTATGCTGTCACTTCCTTTCAATATTGTGAGTTAAACATAGTTCTATATTGCACAGGATTTCAGATTAATGCACTTGTGCTGTATGAAAGCATTCATTGAACACATAAACTTGCAATTGGTAATTTGAAATGTGGATATTAAGACCAGCAGGCATACCTTGGATTCTAAACTGCTAACAGTGGATTTAACTTACAAGACTGTTAAGTCTATGCAGCTTTCGTTCCTTACCTCATTACCCACATATACAATGATTTTAAAAAGTGGAATCTTCCCTGATAATAGTACCCGAAATGAAACTTAAACTTCTAATCACCTGTTATTATATTAGCAAAAATATCTCTCATTAGATTTTCATTTCCTGAATTTTCAAATAAATTTTGTTTTAAACAAAACATGTCTTCAGGGTACAGAGACTATGTAAAATGAACAAGTGTTTGAGTGTTTCTGGGTGTGCATGGATTCATTTGTTTTTATTGTTTAATGGATTTCCATCTCAAAATCAAACCTAATTTATGATTTCCCTGATCCACGGTATGATCTTTGGCCTTTTCATGATACAGTTAATTGATAATATTGATCCTGTTCTGGAAAAAACGAAAGTAACTTTTTAAAAGTCATAAGTAGTGTAACTGATAGATGTGAAATGTGTGCGCATATAAGTTGATTCTCCTAACTTGAATATGGCAATACGGAAGTGCAATCTCCGACTATTGTTTTGCTTCTCATTCTTTGTTAGAATATTAAAGCTGTGATCTTCCCAGAGTGCTTCTTAATGGAGCCCATCCTTATAAGGAATGTATCTTTAGAGGGACTCTATCATTTTACAAGTACTGTCTTTGATGAAGATAAACCATGTTCTGATAGTATGGTTGAAATACATTTTACTTGACCTGCTATTTTTGAACAGCCGGATGACACTCGAACGAAATCAAAGTGACTAAAATCATGCTTCAGCTTAAGGATAATGAGAGTGTGTTATGTTCTGCTAATCAGGCTTGTTATCGTGAAAGAAACTTGCAACCATCCTTTCCTTTTTTTTTTTTTAAAGAGGATTGGGGGACAGGGAGCAAGAGTGAGTATTGGGAATCAGTGAGGGGTTTAGACATGCAAGTAACGAGGATGGTTTCTACATTGTACATTATAATCAGGCTAACAGTATCCCTAAAGGCCTGATATGGAGGCAGAAGTGGCAGGCAAAGCTTTGTCTCTTTGGTAGCCCCCTCTTTTTGATTAAACCGGTTTACTTTGTAAGTTTTCCCCCTCCCTTATTTCCTCATACAGGAAAAGAATCTTGCTGTTGCTCCTTTATAGCCTACAGGTAAACTTCTCTTCTAGTGAGCGTATTGACAGGAGATGGCTTGTATTCCCCTGTTTTTGTAAGGGGAATATCCTCAGGGTTGACTTCCTCATTTTTGCCGAAACTAGGTGTACTGAAGGTCTCATAGGATGAGGTCAACTTTTTGTTCAGGAGGTTTCTGTTGCGGTCACCCATGATGGCCGCCTCGCCATTGGCCAGCTTTTCCTGACTTCCTCGTTCATCAACAGGCATGAAAGTAGAGAGTTTGGGCTGGCTCTTCTTCCTCTCTGGAGAAGTGCGGACCGGCATCCAGCAGGAGTCTGAGTGACCATATTCATCACACTCGCGCGTGCATTTTCCAGTCAGAGCTACATCTGGAAGAGGTCTTGAGTCTGAAAGCCAAGGAGAAAAAATCGTTAGTGTTGGACACTATCCAGACAGCCTTTCCTAATCTGTATGAAATTTGAGGAGAAAATATACATCTCCGTTACCATCTCATTTCTCTTTACTAATACTTCTCAGCTCCTCATTCCTCAAAAATTTTTTATTTCATGTACATTAAAAACAAGGTTTTGACAAAGCACCAAATGTTATTCAAAGAGAGAATTGGACAAAATGATCAATGTAATTGTGTATAAGTAACAGGTATATAAAAATTTGTTATAAGATAGGTCTATATGGATAGTCTTAAGAAGGAGCATTAGTATATATGTATATTAATATGGTTGGATTTTTTAACATTCGGAAAAAAAATTACTAAATCCAAACAGATAATTTTGTGTATTTATAAATTATCCCAGAAATGGTGTAATGTTGCCAATTTGATTTCTTCTAGCTTATACATTATTCATGACATGTAAATATGCAAAACCTTATATTTAAAATACATTCTATCAGGCTGACTCAAAAGTAGAACCAAATTGATAAAAAATAAAGACATAAAAATACAAGTATGATTGAGTATGTGCAAACTAGTAATATCACCATTTACCCCACCCTCTTCCCAAGCCCTCCACCCCTATCAAATGACCTTATATGTGCTGTGAGTGTTCACAGAGAAATACACTTGCAAATATATTTGCAGAATGGATATTTTATGTGAAATGAAATGTGTAAATATACTTAAGTTCCTAACCTTTTGATGAAAAGGCATGTACTCCTAATTAATGGTGTTGCCCAGTGAAATGGGAAATGTCTTCTAATTCTAAAGTGCTAAATCAAATCTAGAAAAATCCTAGGGATCAAGATTAAAGATGGCACTTAAGAATCACATATGTGTGTAATTAAAATCATTATTTCTATAGGACTTTGGAGAATGCTTATGTTCAGTATTAAAAATAAATCTTCTTTTTTTTCCCCCTTCAGGTTTTATGCTTAGGTTAAGAGAGAACAAACCTGTTCTACTTCAACAGATTCCAAGATACCAACCTCTAGATAATTATTTAATATATTTTATAGTTTATGTTATTGTCAAACAAAAGAATATAATATAGCTGTGTTTCAAGTTATACTATATCATTTTATTACAAGGATTGGGATTTAAAGACTGGCAAGTTTTGACAGCTACAAATAAATTCATAAGTAGAATCAGTGAAATTTGTATTTACATAATCCTGGATAGATTTTCCTTAAAATAAAAATAGTTGTTTATTTTATTCCTAATACATTTAAATTATACCCTTTGCTTTTATTATACTCCGCAACCATAATTTAATATTATAATTCTCCTTTGGCTCTTATCTGCATAAGTTTTTCTCTCCCAAATCTCCTAAATCAAGGCCCTCCAATAATTCATATCATTTTCTTTTTCCTGTTAGTGCTATTCCTAGATATCGACATATACCAAGCCATCAATTTTTGAACCACTGTGACCGGGGCTTTTTATGCCATGTGCTGAGTTGAAAAAGGAAGTGCCAGTGTTCTTTAGAGGAAATGTCAAATGACTTTTCTCTTTCCTATAGGGAAAGTGCAAAGGTATTTCACTACAGTCGCATATGATGCTATTTGACTTCTAAGTGAGCCCAAACTAAACCACTGCTGTTGAGTGGATTCCAACTCATAACAAGCCCGTAGGATATAATAGATATATCCAATAGAGTGTCCAAAGCTGTAAATGTTTAGAGTCCAACGGCCACATATTACTACTGCAGAGACACTAGTATGTTCAAAGGACAACCTTTTGTCTAGCAGCCAAGAGTTTTAACCTCTGTGCCAGCAGGGCTCCTTTTTAAGTGGACAGATACTATAAATTTTAACATCTAAAGAATAAGCACTTCCTTATTCACTTATTTAATATGAAATTTTCTCTGTGTCTCTCCAACTCATAATTTAGATACATTAAAAAATCAAATAATTGACAAAAAGGTTTTATGGTTTCTGAATGAAATTGGTGTATATTTTTCTCAATGAGAAAACTGTTTTGGAAATATATCCAATCATGGGATACTTGCTTTTGTGTTTTGAAATGGATCTAAATGCTTTAAAGAGAAAAAAAGTTGCAAAATGCAAAAGACTAGAGACAGTTTCCACTAAATATCATTTTTCCTTCACTCCTTTACTGAACTCAAATGCGCATGATTTTTTTTTATGATGATGCCTTTCAAGAAATTGGAAAATAATCAGGAACTTAAACACAGGGACAGAAAAACAACAACAAAAATCTAAATGAATGTGTTTGTAACACAGTGCAGAATTAACCTATGATCATCTCTCTAATATTATGAAGTCTTACACATTTTGTCTGAACCAATTTACCACAAAATCCATGATTTACATAGGTGGCTGTTTTCCAGGGATCAATTTGTATTTCTAGGTAGAAATTTATTATAACTTGTTTTCCCTTTGTTTAAAATGCATTTAGAGATCATTTATAAAGTTATATTAAGGGTTTGTCAACTCTTCTTGCTTTTTGTTTAACTTGTGTACCTGAACAATCACTAAAACCCATTAAATCATTGCTGTTGCCTGGATTATGACCCACAGTGACCTGATAAGACAGAGTAGAAGTGTCCCATAGGGTTTTCAAGCACTTAACAACAACAACAACAATGGACAACACTTAACAACAATAATCTTTATGGAAGCAAACTGCCACATCCCTCATCTTTGTCCTGAGCAGTTGCCAGTGTGTTCAACTGTTGATCTTATTGGTTAGCAGTTAAATGCTTAACCACTGCAGCACCAGAGCTCTTTGAACTGTCAAGAGATAATCAAAAACAAGATAAATTTATATGGACTCAATTTTCCAATGTACCAACAATGCCTCAATCTTTAATCTGGCACAATCCTGGTGAAATAGATTTCTACTTATTGCTTTTAAACAAAGATGGCTTGTCTTCTCTACTGTCATCCACATGATGTCTGCCACATCTCTATCCAAGAAGCATGACTTTAAATAAGGATTCCCTGTCATTTCCCAAGTCAAACACTTGATTAAGGACCACAGTGGAAGTTGACAAGCTTAATTGGCTGAGGCATGTTGCTGTGTTTATCATCAAATTTTAAAAAATAATCAAGAAAGGCTATAAGAGATTCATCATGAGCAATCAAAACTTCCTATCTTGATGACTCAAATGAACCCTCAAAAGAAATGCCAATGATTAGTAAATGCAGTTTGTATTAAGTAGCAATTTATTATCAGCAGGCACAAGTGGAATAATATTTTTCTGTGTTTATATATTTTCTCATTTCAGTTATGCAAGTATATATTATGAAATATTTAAAACACAAAAGCTAGATACAATCTTACTCATTGAATATCATTTCACAGTACTAAATCCCATTAGAAAAGATGTTGTTAGATGCTGTTGAGTTTATTCTAAGTAAGAGAGACCTACTTAGAACAAAACATTGCCTGGTTCTGCACCAGCCTCATAATCAAGAATATGTTTTAGCCACTGTTGTAGCCACTGTATTAATCCATATCATTGAGGGTCTTCCTCTATTCCCTTGATCCCATACTTTACCAAGCATGATGTACTCCTCCTCCAGGGATTAATCCCCCGATAAAGTTTTCAAGAAAGTAACACAAAATCTTACCATCTTCACTTCTAAAATAGTTTTAAAATATCTAACTTTGTAAGATTTATGGAGAAAAAACTACTCCTTTTTAGCTTTTCATTGATGAATGGCTCATTTGTCTAACATATAATAAGTATATTATTTTATGATTTACGTTAGTACTATGTCCTTTAATTTTTATCTCAGTAAAGATGAATCCTGGTGTGGCACTGTAGGATAAGCACTGGACCGCAAGGTCGTCTTGAACCACAAGGTTGGTAGTTCAAACCCACTAGTCACTCCTCAGGAACCCTATCCAGGGTCGCTATGAGTCATAACTGACTTGATGACATACAATAACAATAAAGATGAAAAACAGCTAATTGCCAATTCTTGTTAGTTGTTACTGAGTAAAAATAATAAGTAAATAAAACATTCTATATAAAAATGTCATATTATCTATCAGTATTTTCCACAATAAAATATTGTTTTTCACTCACTAATTTTTTTTTTCTGGTCTTTTTTCTTTCTTTTATTTTCCCATTGCTCAATTATGTCAAATCTTGAAAGACTGAAAGTAGAAATTGCATAAAACAATCTTTATATTCTTTACTTTACCATCTCTTTCAAAGTGTTCTGTTCTGCCCAGTTATATTTACTAGAATCATTGCATCGTTGCAAGAGCCAAAGTACTTTCTTAGACATAAAGTTAATTGTTCTCTCTGAAGTAAACACGTTCAAACACATTACAGTAAAAGATAATTTTACAACTATTTGTAACATGTAATTTTTCACAATTTATCCCATTTTTCAGGCACCTCAACCAACTAGCAAGGAGGATTAATGCACTCAGAAGCCCAAACTATGGGAGAATTGAGGCCAAATAACAAGTGTTATGACTTTTCCTGAATGCTTTTTCCCATTATACCATATTTTTCTTAGTAAAATGTAACAGATGAGTTAATTAGAGGACAATATCTGCTACTTAAAGTTATAAGAAATAGCTAAAGTTCCCAAAGAAAGAGGAAGGAAATAAAATCTGAGAAACCTGGGAAATAGATTCCATGAAATTCAATATTTTACTACTTGATGAAAAGAATGATACAATCTCCTTGAAACCACAAGTTTCCTAATATAAGGGAAATTATGTACTACTTTAAAGGAATTATTTTCTTTCTCTTAAAGAATCTGTATTCTTTCTTGCTAGATGTAGTTGATGGGTGGGTGGTAGGAAAACTATGTTAGATGCTGCTACAGTGATCTCAAGAAGTGACAAATAGACAAACTATAGAATAATTCGAAGTAATAAGGACTACACAGATTTATTGAGTCATTTAATGTTTCCAGAAGCTGTCCTACACAATTCAGAAGGGATTAGAGGCATTATTATTATAGGACAGCACAGTGAAATCATTAAGACTCTTAAAGACAACTCTACCCGTAAAGCTTGTAAATATGCTGAGTTATGCATTCTGCCAGAATCCTGGCCACCCACTCTACTCTAATGCTTTGACTCAGTATTGAAAAAATAAGGAGTTTTCCATTTGATAGGAGAAGGCATGAAAATCTACACTAGTATTCTTTTTTTTTTTTTTTTTTTTAATTCTGGTACTTAAAACTATATGAGACTTGCTTATTTATTTACACATTTAAATGAGATAAATGGGTTGTTAATGTAGGGAGTCTCTGGATAGTGCAGAGAGCTAATACATTTCACAGCTAACCAAAAGATTAGAGGTTTGAGTGCACATAGAGGCTCTGAGGTAGAAAAACCTGGTGATAACTTATAAGAAATCAAACATTAAAAACCTGACTCTGCCATCAAGTATCAATCCTATCCCCTCTGTACACAGATTTGATAGGGATGAGCAACTTAGACATTGGCTACCTAGATGGAGGGCTATAAAGCATGAAGTGACTGGCTTACAAGTTTTCAAGAGGGCGTTTAGTCTCAGCGTGTGCAGGGTGAAGGTAGAATCTCCACTGAATAGTTTTCATCTTATCTAGATGGGTATGGTGAAAGGAGATAGGGGTAAGATTCTCATGAGTCAGTAGTAATTGTTATCATGACTAATTGAGATTGTCACAACTATAAAGGTAGAAGTTTTATAACATAAAGGAGGGAGTAATTAATCTTATATTCCAGGATCAGAGGACCCTAGGACCATCAAGGGAAAAGAGCATGAGCAGAATGTGGGACCCTATCCAGAGAAGCAGCGACACCAGAGATGGAGGCAGAGATGAGGACATGGAGAGAGAGGGCAGCTGAGGACTCTATACTCATGGAAAGAGAAAGACTGTGTGTTGGCAACCAGAAGGCTGACATGCAGAATGTGACCTTTGGTTGTTTAAATGATTATATATTCCTGAGTGTTTTTGTGTACATATCACCCCCCAAAAAATAATAACCCACACAAAACCCCATAGGGAATAGAAGCAAATACTGTTGAATGATGATGCATGGAAGCAATTGTAATCATTGCAATGAAACAAAATATGATAGGATGAATGCAAAACCAATGTTCTCCCATGTAAACTATCACTCAATTCACTATAAAATCTTTAATATCAGTGAAGGAAATGGGGAAAAGGAAAAAAAAATAAAACCAACTTACTCTAACATACATGGTGTCATCAAGGGTCAGAATCAAATCCAGGTCACTGGTTTGGCTATTCAGTGTGCAGATTTCTCAGATGTTTGTTAGTCCTTCAGTGGATTCTTTAGAATCAAGTACTACTTAACTACTCAATATTCATAACAAAATTTGACAATACAAATGAAAAATTGTGGTTTTCTCTTCTTTTGAGAAGAAAAACAATTATAGGTAGACTTTCCTATTTTCTTTTCTTAATTCTTTGTTTCCTGATATACATAGACTTTTTTTTTTTTTTCTTTTTTTTATAGGCACACTTAAAATCTGTTGGAATTGGCTGGGCTATGAACAGAAGTTTAGAACTGAAAAATAAGGCACTTGAACGATTAGTGGCAACTGTTTTCCAACAAATGTTTTAGCATTTTCTTTATCATTAGTACAAATTAATGTATTTCTTTTAGTCAAATTATTAAATTAAAAGTTTCATTTTAAAATGGCTAACAGAAAATTACTTATTTTTACCTTATATGATATGACAGTGAAGAAACCATTAAAAAATTCATGCTTGCTAAAACTTATTTGGAGATTTGTTATTTTAGTGAGTAAACATTAGAGATGAGGGTGTGAGTTTTAAGAACTGCATGGCAAGTTGAGTTCAGCTTTTCTTATATAAGTGACAGACTTTTGACTGGGGAATTTAGGAACACTAGAAAGCAAAATGTTATAGGCCATGGGGGGATGTGAATTGCTATTACAGAGGAGTGATTTGTCATTCATGGATTTCCAAATATTTAGTGGAAGGGGAAGAAATGTATAGTTATGTAAATGTGGCCCAGGAACATAACAAGGGGGTTAAGATTTCTAAATAGGGTTCTAGTGGATTATAGAAGTACTCCACCCAATCTGATTGGAAGTGGATTGATTCCATCAGCTGCTCTGCAGTAGAAAAAGGAGGCTTACTGCTCCTTGCAAAGATTTGTAGCCTCAGAAACCCTATACAATGTTTCTATGAGTCTGAATATACTCTGTTTTTTTTTATAATGCTTCTTTTAGGGTCATTTATATGAAAGCTTGATTGGAATTCAAAGGTTGGGAACAAAGAAGAAGTATCAGTAGTTGGAGTTGGAAAATATGGCCTTGGTGATAGAAATGATGCAGGAGATTGCCTGATAGAATTCTGCAAATTCAATGATTTGTTCATTTCGCATACCTTTTTTACACAGCATAAGAGATGATTATACACATGGACCTCACCAGATGTAATACACAGAAATCAAATGGACTACATATGTGGAAAAGGGGCAGACTGTGGAACAGACCATCGATTACTCAAATGTAAATTCAAACTGAAGCTGAAGAGAAAATGAATAAAGGCCACAAGAGCCAATATATGACCTTAAATATATCCCACCTTAATTTAGCAATCATCTTAAGAACAGGTTTGATACATTAAACACTAAAGACTGAAGACAAGAAGAGTTGTGGGATGACATCAAGAACATCATACAGGAAGAGAGCAAAAAGTCATTAAGAAGACAAGAAGGAAGGACAAGATCAAAGTGGATGTCAAAAGAGATACTGAAACTGGCTTTCCAGCATAGAGATGATAAAGCAAATGGAAGAAATAAGGAGGTACAAGAGCTGAACAGAAAATTTCAAAGGTCAGTTCGGGAAAACAAAGACAAGTATTACAATGAAATGTGCAAAGATCTGAAGTCAGAAAACCAAAAGGGAAGAACACATTCAGCATTTCTCGAGCTGGGGGAACTGAAGAAAAAATTCAAGCCTCGAATTTTGTTATTGAGGGATTCTCTGGGCAAATTATTGAATGATGCAGAAAGCATCAAAAGAAGATGGAAGAAATACACAGAGTCACTGTACCAAAAGGAAAAGGTTGATGTTAAACTATTTCAAGAAGTAGCATATGATCAAGAGCCAATGATACTGAAAGAAGAAGTATAAGGTACATTGAAG
Organism: Chrysochloris asiatica; assembly: GCF_000296735.1. NCBI lineage: Eukaryota > Metazoa > Chordata > Mammalia > Afrosoricida > Chrysochloridae > Chrysochloris > Chrysochloris asiatica. Next base: position 1,290,823 of record NW_006408889.1, on the reverse strand, counting down.
AAATTGGTGAAGAACAAGGCACCAGGAATTGATGGAATAAAAATTGAAATATTTCAAGAAAGTGAGGTGGCAGTGGAGGCACTCACTCATCTATGCCAAGAAATTCAGAAGACAATTATATGGCCAATCGATTGGAAGAGATCCGTGTTTGTGCCCTTCCAAAGAGAGGTGACCCAAAGGAATGTGGAAATCATTGGACAATATCTTTGATATCTCATGCGAGTAAAGTTTTACTAAAGGTAATACAGAAATAGCTGCAAGCATACATTGACAGAGCACTTCCAGAGGTTCAAGCCGGATTCAGAAGAGGACCTGGAACTAAGGATATAATTGATGATGTCCGATGGATCTTGGCTGAAAGCAGAGAATATCAGAAAGATGTTTACTTCTGCTTTATTGACTACACAAAGGCTTTTGATGGTGTGGATCATGACAAGCTATGGACAACATTGTGAAGTATGAGTATTCCTGAGCACTTATATGTGCTCATGAGGAATGTGTACTTGGACAAAAGGCAGTCATTTGAACAGAACATGGGAACACTGAATGGTTTAAAATTAAGAAAGGTGTGCGACAGGGTTGTATTCTTTCACTATACTTATTCAACCTGTATGCTGAGCAAATAATCCAAGAAGCTGGGTTAGATGAAGAAAAATGTGACATCAGGATTGGAGGAAGACTTATTAACAACCTGAAATATGCAGATGATACAACCTTGCTTGCTGAAAGTGAAGAGGACTTAAAATACTTATTGATGAAGATCAAAGAACACGGTCTTCAGTATGGATTGCATCTCAATGTAAAGAAAACCAAAATCCTTACTACTGGACCAATAAACAACATTCTTTTCAATGGAGAAAAGATTGAAGCTGTCAAGGACTTCATTCTTCTTGAATCAACTATTAACACTCATGGAAGCAGCAGGCAAGAAATCAAATGATGCATTGCATTAGGCAAATCTGTGGCACAAGACCTTTTTAAAGTGTTGAAAAGCAAAGATGTCAGCTTGAGAACTAAGGTGTTCCTGACCCAAGCCATGGTATTTTCAATAACCTCATATGCATGCAAAAGCTGGACCGTGAATAAGGAAGACCACAGAAGAATTGATGATTTTGAGTTATGATGTTGGAGGAGAATATTGAAAGTGCCGTAGGGTGCCTAAGGAGCAAACTGATCTGTGTTGGAAGAAGTGGAGCCACAGTGCTCATTGGAGGCCAGGATGGTCAAACTCCATCTCTCATACTTCGGATATATTGTCAGGAGGGACCAGTCGCTGGAGAAGATTATCATGTTTGGTATGGTGGAGGGTCAGAGAAAACCAGGAAGACCCCAGGAAGATGAATTGGCAATATGACAGTCTCAATGGGCTCAAAAATGGCAAAAAATTGTGAGGTTGGCCCATGACTGGGCAGTGTTTTGTTCTGTTGTGCATTGGATCACTATGAGTCAGTACTGACTCGATGGCACCTAACAACAACATATCACTGCTGATGCGACACTGTAGGACAAGCACTGGACTGCAACCACAAGGTTGGTGGTTCAAACTTACCAGCTGCTCCTTGGAAACCCTATAGAGTGTGGGTATGAATCAAAACAGATTTGATGACACTTAACAACAAAGGAGCACTGGTAGCGTAGTGGTTATGAATCGGGCTGCGAACCTTAAGGCCAGCAGTTCGAAACTACCAGCCGCTCCGCGGGAGAAAGATGAGGCATTCTGCTCCCGTACAGATTTACAGCCTTGGAAACCCTGTACAGGGTC
>NW_006408889.1:1272962-1288961 GCF_000296735.1 Chrysochloris asiatica | reverse complement strand
CCAGCCGCTCCGCGGGAGAAAGATGAGGCATTCTGCTCCCGTAAAGATTTACAGCCTCGGAAACCCTGTACAGGGTCGCTATGGGTCGGAACCGATTCGAAGGCACTTAACAACAACAACAACATATCACTCCTAGTGGGGATCTATAGGATCAACATTGGACTACGAACCACTAGACTATGAACCACAAGTCACCATTTCTAAACCACCGATCTCTTCTTGGAACCCCTATACAACATAGCTATTAGTTGGAATCAACAAAATATATGACAACTCCTGGAGGCCTTATGTGGTGCTGGTGAGTAAGTACAGGACTGCTAACCTCAGGATCGGTAGCCACTTCAAACCCAGCAGCCACTCCTTGGAAATCCTATACAGCAACTTATCATTCCTAGGAACCCTGGTGGTACTGTAAGATAATCACGGGATCTCAACAGATCAGTTAAAATCCACCAGTTGCTCTGAGGGAGAAAGATTATGCTGTCATCATCTCCCATAAAGATTTAGAGTCTCAGAAACCCTAGGGTTGCTATAAACTGGTAGCGACATGATGTCGATTCTTTTTGTTTTGTTTTGTGGTTGTAACATTCCTAAGAGAAGCCCTGATGTACTCGTACAGTGGTTAAGTACTAGGTTGCTAACCAGAAAGTCAGCAGTTTGAACCCAGCAGCTGCTCCAAGGTAGAAAGATGTGTCAGTCTGCATCTATAAATACTTATAGCTTTGGAAACATTATACAGTTCGAATATGTCTTATAAGGTTTCTATGAGTCTGAATAGATTGCCAGAAATAGATTTAGTTAGGTTGGTTATGCACTCTTGAGAATTTCACTCAAGGGACACAGAGCTTGTGAAAAGAGCAAGAGAATCCAAATGGAGTCCTAACATAGCTGTGTGTGATTCTGAGACACTACAACTTTTCAGCCTCAATGTTCTCAGTTAATAATACTTATTTTCCATTTATTGTGAAGTTAAAGTACATAACCAATCCCATAGTATAGTGTCTAGGATAGGGTGTGTGTTCAGCAAATAGCAGGTGGTAGGTTAAGGTCATAAATGGAAGATTTCATATGCTCCCTGAAGTCTTCCATGAATGAAATGGGCACTGTTAAAAGAAATTAACTTTTGAGTTAGGCTTCAAATTCTAACTTTGTAGCTTAGTATCTATGTAATTTGGGGAAGAATTGGTGGTTCAGTAGTAGAATTTTCCCCTTCCATTCAGAAGACCAATTATGAGGTTGGCACAGGACCAGGCAGTGCTTTGTTCTGTTGTGCATAGGGTCACTATGAGTTGGTACTGACTCGATGGCATCTAACAACAACAATCAGGAGACCAGTGTTCTTTATTTACTAAATGTTAGCTATTAGAGTTCTGATACCAATCAAGAAACATTATGAAATCTAGAAACATGTGTGCATTTATTTCAGAAGCTCAATTCCAGGACAATTCACCTCATAAACAGCAACCACTCATTTGTCAGTGAAGGTTTACATGTGCCTATGATGCTGAGAAACCTCCACAGAACTTAAGGTAGACTAAAAAGAAAGATTTGGCAATCTACTTCCTAAAATCAGATCATGAAGATCCTATGGATCACATTGGCATCTTATGGATAGGGTCACCATGAGTTAGGGTAGTTAACAGCAATAATTTTGGATAAATTGCTTGATTTAAGTTTTATGTTCTGCGTATTAAGCATAAACATTAATTTCTTATGACAATAATGAAATTGAATGTGTTAATATGTGTAAAATACTTATAGTAATCCTTAACATAGTTGGTCTTTGATAAACAGTAGCTGTTTCAGATGCACAATCCAGTACCCAACATTCAGTCCTCAACGAAACCTCTGAAATCATGTTTATTACTTCCTAAGTTTATAACAAAAATGATCTGCATTAATGCTGAGCTACTTTAACTTTTTTATGTCAGTTAATGTGAATGTTTATATGCTTACAGTAAAAATAGTGTATTTAATTAAGAGTGCTATCTCAACATCTCTAGAATTTTTTAATGATTGCATCTTGGCCAATGTATGAAGGATTTTGAAATTTGCAAATACACTGACCCCTCAGAGTTTCATAACACTTAATGTGGATGTATACTGTTATGGATTTAATAATACAAGCCCAGGTAGCAGAGTGGATTATAAACTGGGCTGCTAGCCACAAGATCTGCAGTTCAAATCTACTAGATGCTTTGCAGGAGAAAAATGAGACTTTCTGCTCCTGTAAAGATTTACAGCCTCAGAAACCCTGTGCAAGGTCACTATTAGTCAGAACAGATTCGGTGGCACACAATCATCACCAACAAATAATCTATTATAAGGTCAGCCACTCCTTGGAAACCTTATGCAGGGTCGCTATGAGTCAGAACTAACTCAACGAGTTAAAACAACATGGTGGGGAGAGCTTGGGGATGCAAGCACAGAATTAAAATCATGATCATAAATATATTATTTGTAATAAATTAACTAATCCAAACATTAGCCTGAGATCTGGAAATACTGCATTTTCTTTCTTTTATGTTCTTTTTATCTTTGTTGTTGTTGTTGTTAGGTGCCATTGTGTTGGTATCGACTCATAGTGACCTTATGCACAACAGAACGAAACACTGCTGCATCCTGCGCCAACCTCACATCATTGCAACACTTGAGCCTATTGCTGCTGCCAGTATGCCAATTCATCTCATTGGAGGACTTCCTCTTTTTAGCTGATCCTCCACTTTATCAAGCATGATGTCCTTATCCAGGGAATAGTCTCTCCTAACATATCCCAAGTATGAGAGACAAAGCCTTGCCATCCTGACTTCTAAGGAGCATTTTGGTTGTACTGTTCCAACACAGATTTGTTTCTTCTTCTGGAGATCCATGATATCATTAATATTCTCATCCAACATCTAAATTCAAATGTATCAATTCTTCTACAGTCTTCTTTATTTATTGTTCAACTTTTGCATACATATGAGGTTCCTGAAACTACTATGGCTTGGGTCAGGTGCATGTTAGTCCTCGAACAGACATCTTTGCTCTTGAACACTTTAAAGAGGTAACTTGCTGATTTTTGTAGTTATGTGGTGCAGCATATTTGCCTAATGTAAGTCATCATTTGATTTTTTGACTAGTGGTTCCGTGAGTGTTGATGGTTGATCCTAGCAAAATGAAACCTTTGACAACTTCAATCTTTTCTCCATTTATCTTAATGTTATTTATTGGTCCAGTGGTAAGGATTTTTCTTTACTTTACATTGAGGTAGAATCCATCAGTAAGTATTTTAAGTCCTCTTTGCTTCCAGCAAGCAAGTTTGTATTATTTGCATATTGTAAATTGTTAATGAGTCTTTCTACAACCCTTATGTCATATTTTTCTTTATATAATCCAGCTTTTTGAATATTTGTTCAGCATACAGATTTAATGTTGCTGTTGTTGTTAAGTGCTTTTGAGTCGATTTTGACTCATGGCAACCCTGTATAGGGTTTTCGAGGAGCAGATGGTGGGTTTGAACTTGTGGTTTGCAGTCACACCAGGAATCCAGATGGATAAGTATGGTGAATGACTATGGCCCTGGCACACACATTTCCTCATTTTAAACCATTCAGTGTTTTCTTGTCCTCTTCGAACAACTGCCTCTTGGTTGATGTAGTGGTTCCTCATGAGCATAGTTAAGTATTCCAGGCACTTATTTTCCACAGAGTTTTCCATAGCTTGTCTTGACTCACATCTTTTATCTTTGGGTAACAAAATTGACCAAAATTACTGCAAATACAATTGGCAGTGCTATAGGATAAGCATTAGACTGCTAACCACAAGTTTGACTGCTTAAGCCCACCAGACGCTCCTTCTGAGAAAGATAAGGCTGTGTGCTCCAGTAAAGATTTAATCTCAGAAGTCCTATATAGGGTTGTTATGGATTGGAACTGACTCCATAGCAGTGAGTTTGTTTGTTTTTAGATAACCCATCAAAAGAACATTTTCAGAGGTGTAAGACATTTAATTAAGAATTTCAAGCAGATGGCTATCACATAAAGTCTTTGAAGATTCTGGGCCTTTAATTTCAAGATTTCACTGTGCTGTAGCTAGGAGTACTCCAGCTAATATTTGAAGACAATATTAAAATGTTTAAACATGTTTGAAAGCATCAGCAATTTCCTTTGCTATACCATAGGCTAACTTCAGCTAAATAACAATTGAATGTATGTCAAGAAGCATTTAGTGCCCTTAGGCATAGACCACTTTCATACTGAATGTGGCATTATCATAAACAGTGGAGAATACGCATGTCATATCTCAAAAAGTCTAACTTAGTCAACTCAATTTGAATCAGCTATATGGCATGTGAAAAACTGCACTACAGCAGAAAAATGTATGGTGATGCTTGGGAGCGATCGATTTGTGTATACCAGAGATGCGGATTTCATTTTGATTCCCCTTTTCTGGTCTGGAAAATTAGAAAAAACAAACATTCTTGTGTGAAGGAGCAGAGTGGAAGAAGGAGGGAGAAGGGCTAGAAAGAGCTCTGATACTGATTAAGACAGGTTATGAAATCCAGAATGAGTTTGTGGACATTTATTTTACAAATTAATAATTGACGATCTCACCAAAAGTTTTCCCAATACTGAGTGACCTTAACCATTCATGTTCCTGTTTCTACTGCAATAATCAAACTTTTCTAAATTTCTTGAGTTTTCATATGTTGAAAAATATGTAGACTGTTTATTGAACTTTGCTATTAATACTGGGGTGAGAATTCAATGATCTATTGTGACCTAGGAGAAAATTATAGAAGTCATCCTTTATTTTCTTTACTGAGGAAGCTGTCAAGTAAACATTGAGTGTTGAGAGGCATTTTGAACTGAAAGCTTTGGGAAGAAACTAATTGACAATTTATGAAGAAATTTTAAAACAGTTGGAATACTTGCTCTTCTTCATTCTAGTCAATAAATTGATCACTTGCAAATCATGATTAGAACTAAATTGTGTTAAAGAACTTGAGAGTATGAATGAGGTAAATGAAAGGAGAAGGAAGCAAATTATCTCTGATGAGTAGCAAACAGGACTCACTGAGCAGCCAAATGGGGGAGGAAATCAATGAGACAACACTGGATCAGTTTGCTTCATTGATTTTTGCTGCTCATTGAAATGTTTTCTTTTATTTGCTTCCTGTTTCTTTTGAAAGTGAGAAAGTCTTACTGTTGAACCACTCTTGGAGCCTGTGATGGGCAGAGAAGCAAGCTCTGGAGTTCTTCTCATGTCCATGTTATTCCTTTATGTATTGCTTTGATTCAAAGACATTTCCACAGTTACATGTTATGCTCAAAGATCACCCTGCACTGTTGTCTCCTATATCCTATCTGTGCTAGGCAAAAAAAAATGGTAATCCCAGATATATGTCTATCCTAAACCCCAGGATTTATAAAAATATTTGGTTTCATAACAAAGGAGACTTCCAGTTCCAGACGCCATTAAGGTTGCTACTGATTTAACTTAAACTAGGATAATTATATTGGATTATTTCAATAGGTTAATTTGTAATCAAAAGGGTCTTACAAAGTAGAAGCAAGGAGCTGAAAAAGAGTCAGTATCAGAGAGAAGCAATGCAAGAATAACTCATTTGAGCATGGCAATTGTTACATTTGGAGTTGGAGGGACCATAAACTAAATATTGTGTGTAGGTCCTACAAAGTGGAAAAGGCAAGGAAACTGATTCTGCTCTAGAGATTGCAGAAAGATATACAACTTCATGTTAGCCCTTTGAGATTCATACTAGTCTTCTGACCTACAAAACTGTAAAAGAATATATATGCATTGTATTAAGCCACTAAATTTGCAATAATTTGTTCCAGCAGAAATAAGAACCTAATACTCCCCCCTACCCCCCACTACTTCTTTGGTCATAGTAATAGAGAACATAGACCTTTACAATACCTTTTATAAAAAATTACTATACACATGGATCTCACCAGATGAAATACACAGGAATCAAGTTTACTATATCTGTGGAATGAGACAGAGGAAAAGCTCCATATCACCAGCCAAAACAAGACCAGGGGCAGACTATGGAATAGACCATCAATTACTCACGCAAATTCATGCTGAAGAAAATGAAAACAAGTCCAAACAAGACAAAATATGATCTTGAATATATCCCATCTGAATTTAGAGATAATATGAAGAACAGATTTGATGCATTAGACACAAATTACCAAAAACCAAAAGAATGTTGGGACAACTATACAAAAATCATATAGAAGAAACCAAAAGGTCACTAAGATGACAAGAAAGAAGGAAAAGACCAAAATGAATGTCAGAAGAGACTCTGAAACTTGCTCTCCAGTGTAGAGATACTAAAACAAATGGAAGACATGAGGAAGTAAAACAGCTGAACAGAAAATTTCAAGGGGCAGCTCAAGAAGACAAAGTCAAGTAAAGAAATGAAACGTGCAAAGATCTGTTATTAGAATACCAAAGAAAAGCATGTGCTCATCATTTCTCAAGCTAAAAGAACTAATTAAAAATTCAGGCCTCAACTTTCAATATTAAAGAATTCTAGGGACAAAATATTGAATGATGCAGAAAACATCAAAAAAGATGGAACAAATACACTGTGCCAAAAAGAAATGGTCTACGTTCAACCATTCCAAGAGGTAGCATATGATCAAGAGTCAGTGGTACTAAGGAAGACATCCGAAGTGCACTGAAGGAGTTGGCAAAGAACAAGGCTCTGGGAATTGATGGAATACATATTGAAATCTTTCAACAAACTGATGCAGTCCTGGAGGCACTCACTCATCTATGCCAAGAAACTTGGAAGACAGCTACCTGACCAATTGATTGGAAGAGATCCATCTTTGTGTCCACTTCAAAAAGAGGTGACCTAGTAGAATGAGGAAATCATCATACAAAAATATGTTGACAAGGAACTGCCAGATTGACACCATGTCAGCAACAATGGGCTCAAGTGTAACAATTGTGAAGATGGCACAGGATTAGGCAGTGTTAGTTCTGGTTTGCACAGGGTTGTTGTGAGTTGGAACTGAGTTGATGACACCTCACAAAATGCAGGTCTCAAGCCCTTCCTGGGGGTTCAGTAGAAAATATTGAGAGTTATTTCCTATATTTCTATATTCCAAAAAGTTCAGCAGGAAAATCCTACAGTTAGCGGTCACAAGGCTATATAAATGGCTAATATGTCAAGAATTTTTGCTTATAGACATGATAGGTGTTTTATAGTTATTTATACTTTGTCACGATATCTAGTTGGCAATTAATTATATCTTTTATGAATAAGTTGGGGAAATATGATTAATTGTTAACCATCTAAGCAACTTGTCCCATAGACTAATATTTTTAAAGCATGCAGTCACAAAGTAAAGGTATTACATATAATAAAGATCAATAGCAGACTTTCTTCCTTTGTTCTTGTACTGTGGGTGAATTTTAATAAAAGCTGCTATAGGTAATGTGTCAACCTAACTCAGTTAGACTAATACTATTTACCTTGTGATAACCACATAATAAGGTGACCTGTTGGTGCAATGTTAAGTGCTTGGCTGCTAAGCAAAACATTGACTATTTTAACCCACAGGAGAAAAGACCTAGTGATCAACTCCTGTAAAAAAATCTATCCAAGGACACACTATAGGGGATTACTCCTCTGCTATATAGGATAAGCACTCGACCACAAGGTTGGTTTGAATCACACAGTTGGCAGTTCAAGTTTATCAGCTGCTTCTTGGAAACTCTATACAGAGTTGCTATGAGTCAGGACCAACTCAATGGCACTTAAAAATAACATATATAGGGTTGTTAGGAGTTGAGATTGACTCATGGGATACAAAAACAGCAACTACATTTTAAATCATTATATTTTAAATGGGTAAGCTCATAAGGAAGTTCAACCTGTGCATTTAAAACTGGGGTTTCACGACCTATTGGTGAACTCCAAGTTCACATTCTCTTGAGAGATTTTGTTTTGCTTTTTTATATGTGAATATGTATTTGTATGTGTATACTTTTTCCCTATATAAAATGAATTGGTTATCGTGGGTCACACTGGAAATAATTGAAAGTCTATAATTTGAATCATATTACGTGGCTATTTCTGAGTAAACTATCTATGACATTTAATATACTCTAATATAATTTTAATAAACTCACAGTATCATCTGAATTTTAAATTGTACTTCTACCTGTCACTTCAAATTTTACTTTAGAGACTAAAGTTTTATCCTTATTAAAATGGAATTCATATAGCTCAAAGAGTAAAAGTCAGTTACATCTCCAATAACCACTTTAGGAAGTCTACTGTAAATACTGGTTTTTACCTTGAGACATTCTGAATTTATAGTTAATTCCCTAGATTTCAATTTTCTAGAATTAGATATAATTGTGATGAGCCTTGTCTTAATCCACTTAAATCCTCTGATAGACTTTGATTTGTTTCAATCAGCAAAATGGCAACAGACCCTTTTTTTAAAAAAAGGAGGACTTAATGTAACTTCTTAAAGTTATATGCACATTAAGATGTAGAACACATTTAAGCTGTCTAATTGTACTTCTGGTCTAATGCTTAAGTATTAATCTGTCACCATGTCAAATTACATACATTTAGCCTTTTTTCTTTAGTAAAACGTGTCTGCACTTAACAAACTCATAGTGTAAAAAATTCAGAAGCGCAATTAGAATGTCATCTCCCTCAGATGACTTCAGAAAGGCATGAATCAGAGCTTAGCAGTCAACATAATTTCATAGATAATCATGGAAAATTATGTCACTGCAACAACTTGAAGAGAATACAGTTGGACTAGCAGACAGTGACAATCAGCGGTTCATTCCCACCATCTGCCTTACATGCTCATTATTTAATATTTAAGTTTTTTATTTTTTGCCTGTACTTTCAGCTTTGACTATGCTAGAAATGGGCATCACATAGGAAAACAAGTTTCATGGTGCAAACAGATTTTCCCATGTGTTTAATGAATTAGTTTTGGCTCTTAGGCAAAGAGATCTATTTGGAGGGAATTAATTTCACCATACCTATGTGTCTGGGACAGTGCCTTATACAATTTCAATGTATAAGTCTTATAAAAAACAAAAATTTATAAAATTGTAAGTCTTATAACCATGGAACTCATCACTAAAGCATATGCTTTAGGAATTTTCTTTTAAATATCATGTTTATGACAACTTTATTGACCACTGGATTATACCTTGTGAGAATTTAAGGTATAATTTGATGGGAAAAACTGGTAATGTGTTTGTTAACATGCAGTCTTCTGTGTTTTGCAAACACTGGAGACTAGTGAGTGGAATTAAAGGTGTCCTGGTGGGGCACTGTAGAATAATGTGCTGGAACACAAGGTTAGTTTGAGCTTCAAGTTTTGTGGTTCAAACCCCCCAGTCACTCCTCTGAAATCCTATAAGGGTCGCTATGAGTCAGGTAGAATATGTTTCACTATTGTGGGAACATAGACTTCCCAAATGTAATTTATTCATTCATTCAATAGATCGTTATATATCAAACACTTTTTTAAGAGCTGTACATGTATTAATTGGAGTCCTGATCCTGGTGTGGCCCTGTAGAATAAATACTAGGCTGCTAACCACAAGATCAGCCATTCAGATCCACCAGCCCCTTCTGAAACCCTCTAAGGGTGGCTATGAATCAGAATAGACTCAACAGTGCATTATAAACAAACAAAAAAAACATATATTCATTCATTTACTTATACAACAAGCCTTTGAGACAGGTGGTATATTATCTCTATTTTCTAGATGAGGAAACTAAGGCACGCAGAAATTAATTATCCGAGAGTTTGAATCTAGTAAGTTGTAGAATTAGAACCCAGGCAGGCTGACTTTAGTGCTTCATCTTTAAGTATATACCAACTACCTCTCAATCAAGAACATGTCAGTATACTCTAACTCCATGAAGTAAGCTTAAAAATGAACATGCTTTGTCTAAACTTTTTGAAAGTAGACAAACTTTTGTCAACACATAGAAGAAAGCTATGAAAAAATCAAAGTGACTCAGCATCTCAGATACAGGGTTAGCAGCAAGTCTTAGATTGAATTAAAGGAGGCATTTTTAGCTTGGACAAATAAAAAGGTAAAAATTAAAACATCTATGTATGGATAACTCCATGGAAGGAATGAGATTGAAATATGATGGTTGGTATCCAGTCTACTATTCATTGGGATTTTCTCTCACAGAAGTCCCTGAGTTGGCTCTTGAATGGGATGAATAATTTTGTAACTAAGTCAATATAAAGGGACTAATTCAACATGTGCACAAAAGTCTCATATATCTACTAGTATTAAAACCACATTCAGTGCAGAAAACGTTTCATCTTTACAGTATAGGTCTATTTTTAATTCAACATGGCAGGACAAGGTTTCAGTTATAAGGTCTAGATGTTGGTCAGAAAAGCCATGTTTGGAAATCATAGTGTGCTGGATTAGAATTCTCAGAAGAACTGGAGTGAGTCAACCATTATTTGGGGAATTGAATGTGATCAATGAAAACAAACACTTTAAGAACAACAACCAAAATGTATATATATGGTTTGGAGAGTTATTTCTGACAAACAAAGCATCAAAGGGATTATATAGAATGCATTAATCACTCCCGGTGTAGTGCTGCAGGATCTGCAATGGACTGAGAACCTCAGTGTTGCCAGTTCAAATTCACCAACTGCTCCTGGGAAATCCTATCAGGGTCGCTATGAAGCAGAATGTACACAACAGCATTTAACAACTGCAACAAAATCACAAATGGATGTGCTTATTTTTAGATCAACTGACTGTACTGATTTCCTAGGAGACAATGAACACAAAGCAGCAAATGGGCCAGATTTATTCAATTTGATTCCTTTTTGAATCAATTAATTACATCCCATCTTTTTCTTATTTGAGAATATATATTAGCAACCCATGGAGTCCTGGTATGGCGCTGGGGGTTAATGCGCAAGACTGCAAAGCAGTTTGATCTGCAAGGTCAGCAGTTCAAGCTCACCAGTTGCTCCTCTGAAATCCTATACAGAGTCGCTATGGGTCGGAACTGACTCAAAGGCACTTAACAACAACATTAGCCACCCACGAAGCTGAGGTATTATCTTCAAGAATGGGGAAAAGTTATGTACTGTATGTGAAAATATAAATCAATCCAAACCAGACTCACTGTTACAGATTCAATTCTGACTCATAGTGACCCTGTACAGAGTTTCTGAGGCTATACATCTTTATAGGAGAAGAAAGCCTCATCTTCTTTTTCCATGGTGGCTTGTCAATTTGAATTACCAATCTTGAGGTTAGTTGTTGTTGTTGTTATGTGCTGTGGAGTAGGTTCCCACTCATAATGACCCTGTACAGGGTTTCCGAGGCTGTAAATCTTTACTGGAGCAGAAAGTCTCATCTTTCTCCCGCGAAACAGCTGGTAGTTTCAAACTGCTGACCTTAAGGTTCGCAGACCAAATCGTAACCACTACTTGTGGTTAGTACAATGCTTAAAAGATTTGTTGTTATTAAGTACTGTTCAGTCTGTTCTGACTATAACAAACCTTTACAGGGTTTCCAGGGAGCAACTGTGAGTTTGAACCACTGACATTGTTGTGGTTTGAAATCCAGTGCTTATCCTATAGTTCCACACCAGGACAGGGAGGTTAAAAAAAAAAAGGTACTGTATATCCATATATATTTTTTTACTTTTCATAATGATATCATTAAGTACAAAAAACAAGGAACCCTGTGCTAGGTAAGTTTTTATATTCCATTTGTGATTGAGAGAATCAAAGAGCAGAGTGGTTAATAGACTGGGATTTGAGCCTGGATACTGACTTGAATCTAGTTTCTGCCAATTACCAGCTGTATAATCTTGATTAAGTTACTCAATTCTAAATCTACCTCATTGAGTTGTTTTTGTATTAAATGATAAAATGCATAAGTGTTTATTTTGATGATCAACAAAGACACACTTGTATTTTTCTACTGTTATCACTATTATTGTTCTATTTTATGTATCCTTTCTCTATATGTATTTAATGATAGAAAGCTGATTTTAAAATGTGGAACATTTTTACTTGATGTCCTATGTTTTGCATGAATTAAAGTGGTCTAAAACTTAAATGTTTAACATATTTACTAATTAACTAAAGGGAAGCTGTCTTAATGTACAGAAGTTTATAACATCATGTCTTTGTGTTATAAATTTCAGTACCAAATAAATCTCTTTTAAACAAAGTCTAGAAAAATAGGTAAAAAGGGCATTTTTTCTGTTCTTTAGTTTAAATTAATAAATGTTAAAAATGCATATTATAGGAAGCTAACAAGGAGCAATGTAAAGTAATTTAATTTCAAAGATTAAGTGTACACAGTTAATGATTCTTCTGACAGTTAGCATTGTGTTTTATAATTACTAGCTGTTCAAAGTTAACTGAGACTTAATCTATTATGACTTCCAGGTATATAATAATAAAGGCTATAAATAATAATTAGTACTCTTGTCATCTACTTAACTAAGTATAATCTCTCATTTCCCCCAAAGAGAAATTTTTACATAATTACTATTTTGCACATTTGAAAATAGCTTTTTTTTTTTTTTTTTTTTTTTTTAACATACTTAAATCCTAATTCACTTTACCTCTCTTAGGAAGATAAAACATGATGAAGTTGAAAAATTTAAAGAGAATGTGTTCTTGAAATGTAGCTTAATCTCTAACTTATCACTTGAGTTGACTTCACATGTATATCAGTATTTTTTAGAAATAATGAAATCCAAAGACTATTTAAATAGAACAAGATGTATAAAAGATAGAGACTCCCTGTTAATGTATATTAAATTACCTTCAAAAAAAAGGGGGGGGGGGGAGTTAAGAGGATACTATCTGCTCTGCATGGTAACTAGCTTAAGTAATGCAGAGCTTAAGTGCAAAAGCAAGAAAATTTGAAAGGGAAAACAAATATCTTGAGACAGCTTGTCTTTTAAACTAACTGTCAAGAGAACTTGCCTCTCTGAATAAAAGCTAGCAATGACTTTAGGGATTCATTCATCCTTTAGGCTTAATTTAAGAAGTATTAAGAAGTGTCATTTAACTATTAAAAATGTTGTCCAGTCAAAATGAGGACTAATTATCTGCCCATAATATACCTATATGACTTCCAAAAAGCACACAGGGATTTAGCATGACTAAATACATTTAGAATTCAGTCAGGTTTAGGATTCAGAATAAGCTGATCTGAGAAGTAGACTAGATATGCATTATTCATGAATTTCAGAAAAGAGTAAAATAAAATATGCTGCTTACGAAATGTCCAGTTAGTTAATGCTCAGTATTCCAGAACAGTCAGCATTAGACTTGCTTTTGCTTCTTTGAGTTAAAAACAAAGCAAAACAAAGCCAAAACTTTTGGCTAACTAGTGATTCAGATGTCATAGCGGTCATATTAAATATTTAACTCCAGGGCACTGTAGGATAAGCACTGAAAACTGCTAACCACAAGGTCAGTTGCTCAAGCCAACCAATTGCTCCTTGGAAAACTATATAGGGTCCTTATGAATAAGAACTGATTCAGTGGCACTAAATAACAACACCAACAACTAACAGGAAGCCTCATGAACTTTTTCTTACTGGGCAAGATATAATTCAATTTTCCATCTTGTAAATAGCCAAAATAATACAAATTTATGCATTTTTCTTCCCTTTACAAAATAGAATTACTTAGGGTTGAATCATCAAGCTACTGTCATTATTCTGGAATCCCAGTTTGGCACTGTAGAATAAGCGCTGAACTGAAAGGTCAATTTGAATCACAAGATTGTAGGTTTAAACTCACAACTGCTCCTCAGAAACCCTATACAGAGTCGCTATGACTGGGAACCTACTCAGTGGCACTGAAGAACAACATCATCATGCTAAATTAGAGTATTTTAAGCTGTTTTTAAATTTTAAACAAAGTAATAATAGGCATAAATGTTTACAAATTTAAGTAATTTGAAATAAATTAATTTTTATGAGAAAAATGTCTCCACTCTTCTGACTACGGTTATAAAAATTGTGATGTTAATGTATTTAGAGTTTTGTGTGTGAACCATAATTCTAGGAAGCTATTAACAAAAAGCTCAACTGGTAATTATTTTTTCTAGACAGCATCTGAAAAGATACAAGGAATAATAAATTCTCAGAAAAACATCACAAATGACCAACCATACCAGAATATTATATTGCTGCCTGGGACACGATGCGCTATCAGCTTTGAATAAACAAACTTTTTTCTCAGATGGTTCCCTTGAATGCTTAAGCAATCATGTACAAATGATAGCACTTCTAACTTGTTCATTTGTAGTTGAGGCAGCAAATCATAACTACTACTATTTTCTTCCCAGTTGTTCTTCTTTGCGAATGTTACTCTGTTACATAAATGAAACTATAACCTGCTAATTTATATATGGAGTCCTGGTGTGGCACTGTGGGTTAATGCGCTGTGCTGCAAAGTCAGTTTGATCCACAAGGTCGGTGGTTCAAGCTCACCAGCTGCTCCTTGGAAAATCTATATAGGGTCTCTATGAGTCAAAACTGACTGGACGGCATTTAACAACGGTAATAATAGTTTATATACGTTATGTTCTTTCTTCAAAGTTTGCATGATATGAACATTTTAGTCAACCTGAATTTATTTAGTTTTGTTAAACAACTGTTTTTTGGCTGTTGTTTTCTTCCAGCACCTGAATGAAAATGAGAACAAGTTGTGAAGGACAAAAAAAGCCAAAGACACCTTTGGTCTTAACACAGGCCTGTGAGTAGTGATCATGTGCTGATTATACCTGGCATATCAACATTCATCAAGATAAAAAGCCAAGCTGTCATTACAAATGACATGTGTTTATTCATGTTACGAATCAGGCTGCCAACCTCATGGTCAGCAGTTCGAAACTACCAGCTGCTCTGCAGGAGAAAGATGAGGATTTCTGCTCTGGTAAAGATTTACAGCCTCACAAACCCTGTACAGGGTCGCTATGGGTTGGAACCGACTCGAAGCACTTAAAAACAACAACAACAACAATTCATGTAATGTGGTAAGGATACACATAAAACTTACTGTACGTACAGTAAGTTTTCATTATGTAAGCTCTCATTATCATCTTATCCACTGCACTCAAGCTGATTTTTACTCATAGTGACCATATACACAGTTTCTGAAAGTGTGTATCATTATGCAAGCTTCATCTTTTACCTGCAGAGCAACTGGTAGGTTTGAACAGCCAACCTTGTGGTAAGCAATCCAGGGCTTATCCTAAAGCACCAGTAGGAGTTGATAATTCATGCCTTGTGCAATGTAAGATATTATTTTTACCAAATGGATAAGAGGATAAGCTAAGTGTTGTGCTCATTTCCGAAAGACATAAAAATAAGAATCAGGTATCGAGTGATTTGCCTAGAACAAATCTAGGAAGTGAAAGAGATAATGAGAGTTTGCTTAAACTGGGAACCCTGAAGTAGACATATATGTATTGTAATTCCTACTACTCACTGTACAAGTTTATTAACCTTGATAAACCACTACTTCTCTACTTAATTGTAGAAATAAAATAGATGAGTTTCTGCACCTCAAGCTCCTAGATTTGTGCACAAAGTAGTTCTTAATAAATGTTGAAGAAATGGAGGATGAATAGAAGGTAAAAAGAAAAAGAAGGGGCTAACTCCTGTATTTATACTTTACTCTAAATTGTTTTCATGGAATAATGTGGAAGACGCATCATATAGATTGAAAACAAAATTGCCAAAAGAATACTATAGAAAATTAGAAAAAAAAAAACACAGTGGCTAAGTTGGAGAAGGAAAAAAACCCAGAAAAACAGAACAAATTGAAAGAGCAAATCGAAAGAAACAAAAATGGAATAAAAGAAGGAAGCAAGAAAGGTAAGAATGGAAAAAGTTGATAGGAAGGGAAGAAAATGTTGCAGACCGTGTAAGACTAGTCAGAGGTTCGAGGCCCTCTAGGGCCGAGG
>NW_006408889.1:1223734-1271454 GCF_000296735.1 Chrysochloris asiatica | reverse complement strand
AAAAAAGAAGGGAGAAAACCAGGGAGAATATGAGGAAATACAAAAGAAAAACAATGAGTATCTCAATTAGATATGTGTCCTATGGAAGAATTTCTATTTGTCATTAACTTCATATAGATTTTTGGATCTGCTTTACAATATATTGAGTGTACTAATTTTAAACATTGGACTTCAAAGATTACAGATTTATGATAGATTAATGTGGATTAGAGCCATTGAAAACTACATTAGAGATAGAAGTATCATTTTACTTTACATGCATGTGCAGGCTGAAACACAAAGGCTAAAACAAAATAATAATAATAAAATGACTATAGAGGATATTAGTGCATTTGCATGAAAAATAACCAAGAATGAGTGATCTGATCAATCATTTCCTATCATGAAGAAAGGAAAGACATGAAAGCCTATGAATTGCATCTAAAACTGCAACATGTTAGAAAAATTGATTAAAAAACAAACAAACAAAAAACAACTATGAGCCCATCAAGAAACCAACAAAACAAAACAGAATTAAATGTAGAGCAATAAAAGAGAACACTTGGAATATTTTGTATTATCTACCACTAATCTCAAAAAGTTTATAGTAGTACTCTACAGGCTCAAAAATAAAAATGAGCCAATAGCAGATGTCTGTTAATATTATGGTTTGTCTTTTCTTGTTTTGTTATTAATTAATTTAATTATGGAGTATGCAAATTGAACATATTGAACATAAGAATTTTCTTGATATTTTAACTGTTCTTTTTAATAAGTTAAAGTACATATACTTTAAACTCTTTCTAACTTTAGGGTTTTCAGTGTTTGGAAACATATATTATTATTTGAAATAAGGAACTCTGGTAGCGTAGTGGTCACAAATCGGGCTGCGAACTTTAAGGTCAGCAGTTCGAAACTACCAGCTGCTCCATGGGAGAAAGATGAGGCTTTCTACTACAGTAAAGATGTATACCCTTGGAAATCCTGTACAGGGTTGCTATGGTCGGAACCAACTCAACAGCATTTAGCAACAATAACAACAACAATTTGACATAGGTCAGAAGATCTGAATCTGGCTTTTCTTACTGTATCTTCAGCCCCATTTTCCATATACTCAAATTATAGCTTTAAATTGAGAAGAGAATATACAAAAACAGATTCAAAATTAGATACCATTCAGGTTGATGTCTTGTTTTTTGGTTTTTTACATTTTTTTTTAGGGGTTACTAACACAATCCTTTGTTTCTCATACATAGGACATATTGTCAGTAGGGACCAGTCACTGGAGAAAGATACTATGTTTGGTAAGAGAAAAAGAGGAAGACCCCCAGAAAGATGGATTGGTAAAGTGGCAACTTCAATGGGCTCAAGCATGGCAAAAATTGTGAGATTGGCCCAGGATCGGGCAGTGTTTCATTCTGTTGTACAGAGGGTCACTATGAGTCGGTACCAACTTGTGGCACTTAACAACAACAACATAATCCTGGTGAGGTGCTATGGATTAATGTGCTGGAATGCAAAGTCAATTTGAACCACAAGGTTGGCAGTTCAAATTCACCAGTTGCTCCTTGGAAACTCAATACCGGTCAGAACCAACTCAATGGCACTTAACAACTACAAGAAAAACAACATTAGTGTAGTATTGTAGGGTAAGCACTGGACTTCTCACCACAAGGACAGTGCTTTAAACCTACCAGCCACTCCTTGGGAAACCTACACAGGGCTGCTATGAATTGGAGCCTAGTTGGTGGTACAACAACACTAAACATATTTTCAACTAAAATCCTTTTAAAGCTAGGAATATGATGGATCACTTCCCTAAAAGAAAGACTGACGAAGAACCACATATTTTTCAAATGTTCCTTGAAAATTGATGTTTAAAAAGAAGTAAATCTGATTAATTAAAATTGAATGATTCAATGTTCCCAGTGGATGATTTCAAATCCCTTTAAAAGTAAACCAAGTTTCTATGATGATAGCAGACCTCTCATCATGGTTTATAAAATCTTAACTATTATCTTTGCAATGCTAGACATTAATTTAAAAGACAAGTGTGTTGTCCTAAGTCTTTAAGGGGTCAGCTTACTTAACGGCAGAATTTTGTACCTATTGATTTATTCAGTGAATAGTTAGTGTGTATCTCCTACCAAAGGATTTCTGTAGTAACATAATAAAACATGAATCCTGTCTTCAAAAAACAGAGAATCTATGGAAGGGAAATCAGTTAAGTACATGAGAAACGATAATCAGTGATAGAAAGGAATGATTTTCATGGCCATAGTACAATAAATTACTTGAAAATTTCAAGGAATGAGAAAAAGAAAATAATAAAACTTGACTTTTGTCATTAGGCTTATCATTAAAAATGGCAGCCTTTGCCCCCCAACAGTGTCTGCTCATTGTTCACAATCCATTCCCCCAAATATAAAATAAAACAAACTCATTGACATCAAGTTGATAACACCTCATAGTGATCCTATTGTACAGAGTAAAACTGCCTCATAG
This sequence comes from Chrysochloris asiatica, assembly GCF_000296735.1. NCBI lineage: Eukaryota > Metazoa > Chordata > Mammalia > Afrosoricida > Chrysochloridae > Chrysochloris > Chrysochloris asiatica. The sequence continues at coordinate 1,268,970 of NW_006408889.1, read as the reverse complement.
GGATTCCAAAGCTGTAATCCTTATGGAAGCTGACTGCCACATCTTTCTCCCAAGGAGCAGCTTGGTGGGTTCAAACCAACAGCTCTGTAGTCAGCGTCGACCTTGCAGATACCGACTGAATGTTTAATAACTGCATGACCAGGGCTTCTTACACAAAACCATGCATAGTTCTTTATTCTCTCCACTACTGGCTGGCTGACCATTACACCAGAGTCCTTCCTAAGGAAGTATTTCATTCATCATTATCCAGTATTGTTGCTGTTGTTATGTGCCATGGAGTTGGTTCCAACTCATAGTAACCCTGCACAGGGTCTACGTGGCTGTAAGTCTTTACGGGAGTAGAAAGCCTCATCTTTCTCCAGCAGAGCAGCTGGTAGTTTTGAACTGCTGACCCTGAGGTTAGCAGCCTGAGTTGTAACCACTATGCCACAAGAGCTCCTTATTCAGTATTCAAAAAAAGAATTTTTCCAACCCTGAATATGGTGCAAAGAAGATTGTTTTGTTTTGTTTTCTAGTATATTTCAGGCAATTATTGCCATTCATCATTCCATGATTTCTCTCTTAATCTCTATACTCACACATTCACATACCAGGGACATATATTACCTTATCCAAACTTGAAAATTGGTATTTTCAGTAGTAATAGCAATACAGCTGACTATCCCAAGTGGTGGATCAGGTAGATGCGCAGTGAAGAGCTCCTGATCATGTGGTTCTTTTCTTTTTTCCAATTTGTATGGTGGATTACGTTGTTTTTCTAATCTTGAATCCCTGAATGAATCCCACTTGATCATGATATATTATCTTTTTGATGTGCTGCTGGATTCTGTTGGCTAGGATTTTGTTGAGAATTTTTGTATCTATGTTCTTGAGGGATATTGGTCTATAAATTTTCTTTTTTGTGACTTCCTTCTGTCAGCAACAACAAAGAATACTGGACCAAGCAGGCTTAGTGAATGGTGCTAGAACTCTGAACCACATATAAAGGAATATTTAGAAGATTGGAAAACTTACAGCTAGGGGAATTTGTAGCGGAGTCAAGAAATCAATTGATTTCTAATTCAAGATGCTCATCTGCTCCCAGAGCCACCAACTTGGGAGAGACCAAGCAGGAGAATGATCCGAATAACCACAAACGCCTGACAGAACAATGGAGATACAGGTGTGGACATTCTTTTTTTGGCATCTATTCATTGGTCTCTCACTGTCTGTGCAGCTCCATTCTGGTGACTAGAAGGGGATACCTGAGTGAGTGGACACCCCATCTGCACCCCTGGAGGGTTCTACTCTGCATGTGCACAGATCTTCTCAAAATTTAAAGTGACAGTTTCCACTTAAAACCAAACAGCCACAACACATCTGTCAGTTTGTCGTACTGTGGTGGCGTGTGAGTTGCTGTGATTCTGAAAGTTATGTCACTCGTATTTTAAATACCAGCAGGGTCAGCCTTGGTGGATAAGATTCAGATGAGCCTCCAGATGAAGACAGATTAGGAAGAAGGAGTGATGAAGTACTTCTGAATATTTAGTCACTGAAAACCTTATGAATAGCACAGAAACACTGTCAGATACAGTGCCAGAAAATGAGCCCCTCAGGTTGGAAGGCACTCAAAATGCAACTGGGAAAGAACTGCCTCCTCAAAGTAGATTTGACTGTGATGATGCAAATGGAGTAAAGCTTGAGAAGAAGACCCGCAAGACCTTCATTTGCTGATGGGGCACAACTCAAAAGGAAGAGAAACAGCTGTAAACATCCATTGAAAATCAGAAATGTACGAAATATGAATCTGGGAAAATTGGATGTTGTCAAAAATGAAATGGAACACATCAACATCAATATCTTATGCATTAGTGAGCAGATATGGACTGGTATTGGCCATTTTGAATCTGACAACCACATAGCTTTCTATGCTGGGAATGACAAATTCAAGAGGAATAGTGTTGCATTCATTGTCAACACGAACATATCCAGATCAGTCATGAGGTACAATGCAGTAAGTGATAGGATAATATCCATGCACCTACAGGGAAGCCCAGTTAATACCACTGTTATTCAAATTTATAAACCAACCACTAAAGCCAGTGAGAATGAAATAGAAGAATTCTACCAACTTCTTCAATATGAAATTGATCAAATATGCAATTAAGATGTATTGTTCATTACTGGTGATTGGAATGCAAAGGTTGGGAGAAAGAGGAAGACTCAGTAGTTGGGAAACATGGCCTTGGTGATAGAAATGATGCTGGAGAACGCATGATAGAATTCTGCAATATCAATGAGTAACTCATTTCAAATATGTTCATTAGACAGCATAAGAGATGACTATACACATGGACCTCATCAGATGGAATACATAGAAATCAAATTGACTACATCTGCAGAAAGAGACATTGGAAAAGCACCATATCATCAGTCAAAATGAGGCCAGGGGCAGTCTGTGGAATAGACCATCAATTACTAATATGCAAATTCAAACTGAAGCTGAAGAAAATGAAAACAAATCTACAAGAGCCAAAATATGACCTTGAATATATACCACCTGAATTAAGAGATCATCTGAAGAACAGATTTGATACATTAATCACTAAAGACCGAAGACCAGAAGAGTTCTGGGATGACATAAAGAACATTATACATGAAGAAAGCAAAAAATCATTAAGAAGACAAGAAAGAAGGAAAAGGTCAAAATGGATGCCAGAAGACACACTGAAACTTGCTCTCCAGAGTAGAGATACTAAAGCAAATGGAAAAATGAGGAGGTACAAGTGCTGAACAGAAATTTTCAAATATCAATTTAAGGAGATAAAGCCAAATATTACAACAAAATGTGCAAAGATCTGGAATCAGAAAACCAAAACAGGAAGAACACATTCAGCATTTCTCAAGCTGGGGAAACTGAAGGAAACATTCAATCTTTGACTTTAGCTATTGAAAGATTCTCTGGGTAAAGTATTGAATGATGCTGAAAGCATCAAGAGAAGATGGAAGATTGAATACACAGAGTCACTGTACCAAAAGGAAATGGGTAATGTTCAACCATTTCAAGAGGTAGCATATTATCAAGAGCCAATGATACTAAAGGAGGAAGTCCAAGTTGCATTGAAAGAATTGGCAAAGAACAAGGCACCAGGAATTGATGAAATAAAAATTGAAATCTTTCAAGAAAGTGAGGCGGCACTGGAGGCACTCATTCATCTCTGCCAAGAAATTAGGAAGATAACTATCTGGCTGACTGATTGGAAGAGATCCATATTTATGCCCATTCCAAAGAGAGGTGACCAAATGGAATGCGGAAATCATCGGACAATCTCTTTGATATCTCAAGTGAGTAAAGTTTTGCTAAAAGTAATACAGAAATGGCTACAATAATGCATTGACAGAGAACTTCCAGAGGTTCAAGCCAGATTCAGAAGAGGCCATGGAACAAGGGATATCATTGCTGATGTCTGATGGATCTTGGCTGAAAGCAGAGAATATCAGAAATCTATTGACTATGCAAAGGCTTTCAATTGTGTGGATCATGACAAGCTCTGGACAACATTGCGAAGTATGAATATTCCAGAACAGTTAATTGTTCTCATGAGGAATCTGGATATGGACCAAGAAGCAGTTGTTCAAACAGAACAAGGGAACAATGAATGGTTTAAAATTAAAAATGGTGTGCAACAAGGTTGTATTCTTTCACCATACTTGTTCAACCTGTATGCTGAGCAAATAATCTGAGAAGCTGGGTTATATAAAGAAAAGCATAGTAACATGATTGGAGGAAGACTCATTAACCTGCAATATACAGATGATACAACCTTGCTTGCTTAAAGTGAAGAGGACTTAAAACATTTACTGATGAAGATCAGTAATGTAAATTTACATTTCAATATAAAGAAAACAAAAATCCTCACCACTGGACCAATAAACACATTCTTATCAATGGAGAAAATATTGAAGTTGTTAAGAAATTCATTCTTCTTGGATCAACTATCAGCACTCACGGAAGCAGCAGTCAAGAAATCAAACGATGTATTGTATTTGGAAAATGTGCTGCCCAAGACCTTTTTAAAGTATTGAAGAGCAAAGATATCAGCTTGAAGACTAACTTGCGCCTGGCCCAAGCCATTGTATTTTCAGTAAACTCATATGCATGTGAAAGCTGGACAGTGAATAAGGAAGACTGTCCAGCTTTGAATAGAAGAATTGATGCTTTTGAGTTTTGGTGTTGGAGGAGAATAATGAGTGTCATGGGCTGCCAAAAGAACCAATAGATCCATTTTGGAATAAGTGCAGCCACAGTGCTCCTTGGAGGCCAAGATGGCCAAACTTCATGTCTCATACTTTGGATATATTGTCAGGAGGGACCATTCGCTGGAGAAGGATATCATGTTTTGTAAAGTGAAGGTTCAGAGAAAAAGAGGAAGACCCTCAACAAGATGGATTGGCCAAGTGGCAGCATCGATGGACTCAAGCATAGCAAAAGTTGTGAGGTTGGCCCAGGATTGGGCAGTGTTTCATTCTGTTGTGCATGAATAAAGTCACTATGAGTTGGTACCGACTTGAAGGCATCTGACAACAATAACAATTGCAATACATATCAATGCGAATATATTCATAGGAAAATTATGTTGGCTTGGCATATGTTCTATAAAGATAATAGTTTGTCATATTATAGACAAATGATGGAATAATCAATCAACATATATTAAAATATAACTGTGCCTCAGCATTGTAACCCATTGACATCAAGTTAATTCCAACTCATAGGGACAAATTGAGGCAGAGTAGAGCTTCTCACTAGGGTTTCTGGGCTATAAACTGGACCAGATAGCTTCAACTTTCTCCTTTGTATCGGCTAATGGGTTGAAAGTAATTTTCAGTTAATTTGAACATGTTATCAGGAAGGATCAGTGCCTGGATAAGGATATCCTTGCTATAGAAGAGTGTCAGTGAAAAAGAGGAAGCCAATCAATGACATGGGTTCACACAGAGGCTGCAACAATGGGCTGAAACATAACAGTGTTTCCTTCTGCAGTACATAAGGTCTCTATGGTTCTGTACCAACTCAAGGCCACCTAACAACAACAACAACAACATTGAAGTACTTCCCGTTGTTCTGTCAAATGTTTCAAATATATACAAAAGTCTTGAGCATTACTCAAAATCAAGTTCAGTACCTTTAATGGAACTAGAGGAATTATACAGCTCTAACATCCAGTTTTCATTGTGAAATTGGGTTGAAACTTAGGGCACCATATGACAGTTTATTTAGCCCAGGTAATTAGATTTACTGACAATTTACTTCATATAGATTCCAAGGTACATTTAACTTTTCACTAGTTTCTTTAAATTTCATTAACACAATCCAGCATACACTATATAACTTTATACTGTTTCAATGCTAATAAATTTATGGTTACTATTGGACTCATGGTGTGGCACTATAGTATAAGCCCTGGACTGCAGACCACAAGGTCCACAGTTCAAATCCACCAGCTGTTCCTCTGAAAACCTATACAGGGTCAATATGGATCAGAATCACCTTGCTGGCACTTAACGACAACAATAATTGAAGAAAACTAAAACCCCAACCTGTAATACTGAAGAATTCTATGGCCAAAATATTGAATGATGCAAGAAGCATCTACAAAAGATGGAAGGAATAAACACAGTCAATATACCAAAAAGAACTGGCAGTCAATGCTCAACCTACTCCATAGCACTTAGCAACAACATTAATCACATTAGACAAATCTGCTGCAAAAGACTTCTTTAAAGTTTTGAAGAGCAAAGATGTCAGTTTGAGAACTAAGGTGTGCTTTACCCAAGCCATGGTATTGTCAATCACTTTGTAAGCCTGTGAAAGTTGAAGAAAGAAAAAAGAAGACTATAGAAGAATCAATGCATTTTAGTTTTGGTGTTTGTGAAAAATATTAACAGTACCAAAGACTGCCAGACTGCCAGAAGAACAAACAAATATATCTTGGAAGAAGTACAGCCAGAATATTCCCTAGAAGCAAGGAAGTTGAGACTGCATACCTCGTTCCTGAATATGTTGTCGTGATGGATCTGTCCCTGGATAAGGACATAATGTTTGGTAAAATGGAGAGTCAAGAAAAAAAGGAAGACTCCCAACAAGATGGATTAACACAGTGGCAGCAACATTGGGCTCAAACATAACAACAGTTGTTAGGATGGCACAGGACTGGGCAGAGATTTTTCTGTTGCACATATGGCCTCTATGAGTTGGAGCTGACTCAATGGCACCTAACAACAACAACAACAGCAAATTGGTGTCCTTCTTGCTTTGGTTTATTTATGAATACTTTACAATCATAATACACTTATTCTTTATATACTACACAGTCTTCTAAATGTTATACTACACAGCCTTCTAAATTCTACTTGCATATGAAACTAAACTGAGGGACTAGATTATGGAGAAAGATTTTTAATGTATAACAAAGACCAGCCGTATGGCCTCTCTCAAATCACAAGTGTACTTACCATGGTACCAAAAACATTGAAAATACCAAATACCTAGACATGACACAAAATTTGCTGGTTTCAGTTTCCTTACATGTAAAGTGATATCAGTACACTGTAGCTAAAAATTTAATGGGTTAGAATGCATTCATGAAGTTTGCTATATTAGAAGTTTCTGTACAACACAACATGCTTATGAAAAAGCATGCCCTGGTGACTCTGTAGAATAAGTCCTGGACTGCTAACCACCAAGTTGCCAGCTCAAATCCACCAGCAGCTCTTCAGTAGAAAGATGAGGCTTCCTGCTTCCCTAAATATTTACAATCTCGAAAGTCCTAGGCAGGATCCCTATGAGCTGGATTCAACTCTATGACTGGGTGGTTTTTTTTTGTTTTGTTTTGTTTTTTATTATGAAAATGAGAAAATGTTGACCACTCTTTCTGGACCTTTTTTGATATGTAAATCCTTTTCTATCTCATGCTTTTCCAGAGCATTACTGTCCTAATGGTATCAGATACAATCATGCCTTCAGGGTTTCTTTTCAGATTAAGAGATGCTTCAAGATGTTCTGACCATAAAACAGGCTTGCCCAGTGTCAGAAGCACTTCTTTTAGAGTGATTATACCTGATAGAATTATTTCTATCCCTTCCACTGACCAGAATGGGCTCGAAGGAATCTCTTTTAAACGCATAGAGAGAGGGATTTCTACTCTATATACTGTGTAGCTCCCAGGAATATAGAAATAAGAGCTGTCACCCTACTACTTTCTAGATCCTTTGTAAATAATATTATTTTGAGTAAAGAGAGATAGATTAAATCATACCTAAGGCGTTTTGATATAGGGAGTTTTTTCTTAGCCGTTTAGGAAGAAAAAGAATAAATACGAATTCAAAAGTGATAAGAGCTGGCAAAATGTATATTTTAAATTGATTATCTGTTGACTGAGATCCTATTGCTTTGTTCAAATGATTTAAAATTCAATAAAGGTTCTTCCTATCCATGATTATTAGACAGAAGGAAATCATGTTGCTGCCGTTAGGTTGCAATTCATAGCGACGCTATATATAACAGAAGCAAACTCTTCTTGGATCTGCACCTTTCTCACAAACATGGCTATGCTTTAGCTGAACATGCTGCCACGGTTTCAGTCCGTCCCACTGAGGATCTTCTTTTTTGCCCACCGTCTATTTTACCAAGCCTGATGTTATTTTCTAGGGACTGGAAGAAACCAAAGAATATGTGTTTTAAAATCTTATCATTCTAGTTATTATCTGAGTGTTGCTGTTGTTAAATACCGGGGAGTCAGTTCCGACTCATAGTGACCCTACACAGGGTTTCCAAGGCTGCAAATCTTTACAGGAACAGGAAGCCCCGTCTTTCTCCTGTGGAACTGGTAGTTTCAAACTGCCGACCTTGAAGTTAGCAGACCGATTCATAACCACTACGCTACCAGAGCTCCTTATGACTTGAGTAAGAGTAAATAATTCATTATACTTTATTGATATTGTTACTCAAAATAATTTTTAAGGAAAACAAGAACCATTCGATATTTCACACTGCTGAATGAATTTGTTATTTGCTGTTAAGTCTGTTGTTGTTGTTGTTGTTGTTGTTGTTGGGTGTCATCAAGTCGGTACCCACTCATAGTGACCCTATGCACAACAGAATGAAACACTTCCTGGTCCTGAGCTATCCTCACAATTGTTGCCATGCTTGAGCCCACTGATGCTGCCACTTTGCCAATCCATCTCCCTGGGGGTCTTTGTCTAATCAGTTCCAACTCATAGGACCCTATATAGGGTTTCCGTGGGGCAGCTGAATGAATAGAGTGATAGTCTTATACATAATGGTGTCCAGGTGTTGAGCTGTCGGTTAAAGCACCGGACCACAAAGCCCATTTGAACCAAAAGGTCAGTGGTACAAACCCACCAGCCACTCCTTGGAAACCCTATATAAGATCATTATGAGTTGAATCCACAAAATGGCAGTTAACAACAACAACAATTATATATGAGGGTACACAAGGCTTATCTGCACTTACACTGTATTATTCATTTTAATCAACTTTTAGAAAAGGCAAATAATGTTCATCCTATCCTTGCTTTTCAATACACTTTGTCTATCTGTCAACAAGCTTTCATAATCCCTTATTTTAAAATGTTTTAGGCTGAACTGAGAGCCATGAATGTACCACTGTCATCATTTCTTTATCAGACATGAATCTTCATCCTTGAAGAGCTGCTTTCAGGGGACCAAACAATGAAAGGCCAATGGTGCAAGTTCAGGACTATAGGAAGGATGCTTTAACACCTCAAAATGAAGTTTTTGCAGAGTGTCAACAGTGTGGACAGAGGTGTGTGGACATGCATTGTCATGTACTATCACAGGTCCCTTGGATAGCAGTACTCTGCATTTGATCAGAAGATTAGGCCTCAGCTTTTCAGTGAGCATCTCACTAAGGGGCACTGTTGATTACTGAACCTTTTTCCTGATAGTGTTCCACTACTGGCCTTGAGAATCCCAGAAAACTGTAACTATCAAATTTCCAGCTCATGGTTGACTGTTAAACTTTTTCTTGGTCTATGACTGAGGATGTTTTCATTCCGTACTCTGCCATTTACTCTCAGACTCGTATGATGAATCCATGTCTCATCACCAGTAACAATTTTTTAAAGAAACGTCTTACCTTCCTTCAAGTATAAGTACAAATTTTGTTTGCAAGAGAATGCCCTCTGAATCTAAATGATTAAAAGTAGCAGGTATCAAGCATGCCCACAAGCAGTTAATGACATCTTGCTTAGCCACACCCCCACGGGATACAGCAGTAACAAAAATGTAGCAATCAATGAAAATTAGACACAGTTACACTATAATGTTGTTGTTGAGTCAATTCCAACACATTGTGACTCTGTATAGGGTTTTTGAGGAGCAGCTGGTGAGCTTGAACTGCTGACCATGCAGTTCAAACGGCTTTGCAATCTGGTACATTAACCCACAGCATCACACCAGGACTCCAATTTTTATGCCAAACTCTTCTGTTAATGATCTTCCATGAATTGCTTTGGTATCCACCTCACACAAACTTTCCAAAACGCATATCCGTTATGGATTATTTCATATGCAGAGTCTGATTGATAGTCCACTGTCACTAGTCTGTTCTACAGAAACATGTCATGTCCATGCTCAGTATTTTCATAAGCTGAGGATGGGAATTTTAATAAACTGGAGTGTGGATAATATTACATCCACACTATAATGAAGCATACATACATACATACATCCTCATATAATGAAGCCCTAATGTAGCGTAGTGGTTACGAATCGGGCTGCGAACCATAAGGTCAGCAGTTCGAAACTACCAGCGGTTCCGCGGGAGAAAGATGAGGCGTTCTGTTCCCGTAAAGATTAACAGCCTCGGAAACCCTGTGCAGGGTCGCTATGAGTCGGAACCGACTCCACGGCACATAACAACAACAACAACAACAACAATGTGGTCCTATAAGATAAGCACTGGACTGTAAGGAAAGTTTGAACTGTATAGTGGTTCAAACTCACCAGTCACTCCTCGGAAACCCTATACAGGGTTGCTATGAGTCTGAACCAAATCAACAGCACTTAATAATAACAATTATATATAAAACAAATACGTTGTTATAGTTGTTAAGTTTTGTCTGGTCATCTCCAACTCATTGTGACACTGTATAGGTTTCCCAGGATTTTTTTAAAATCTGTGGGAGCAGAAATTTTCACCTTTCTCTGGCAAAGCATCTGGCAGGCTCAAACCATGGACGATGCTCCCTAATACAAGTAAAACAAGTATATACTATAACACGTATAAATTAATATTAATAAAATATATAATATATATTATGGAGTCTTGGTATGGGGCTGTGGGTTAATGTGATGGACTGCAAGGTCGGTTTGAACTGCAAGGTTGGCAGTACAAGCTCACCAGTTGCTCATTGGAAACCCTATACAGAGTCACTATGAGTTGGAACTAACTTGATGGCATTTAATGACAGCAACAGTATATACTATAAAAAAATACGAATATGAAAAACTTAATGCATGATATAATATGCTAATCATAAAGTATTAAAGAATAAGCTAAAAATAAAGAATTCATATAACTAGCTGCACATATTTTACAATAAAACTGTGAAGTTATCATGTCAATCATCTTAAAATTATTTTTTTCCCTTCACTAAATATCTCAGAGAGAATACAAATTATCCATAATAATAATGTAGTAAAAATATAGAAGATTGATAATAACAGTTGGAACACTTGAAAGTCATTACATAGCAAAAAATCATCAAAAACACGCTGTTTGCTCATAAACTTCTTTGTGTTTTTTTTTTTAATGCATTCAATTTTATCAAATTGTGATGTATTTCATATTTTTTACTGTGTATTTTGTTTCTTAGATTTGTAGACTTTCAGGCAGTGAAAGTGGGGAAAGGGAAAGAAAGAAGTCAGAACTGACAGCAAAACTGAGTCAGTGCATCCCATGCCAATGAAGTAATGAAAAACCGCACTGTTCTTACAGTGGCAATAATGAATATAAATAGACAAAGGATGTTGAATAGCTACTGGGAGAAAAAGAAAGAAGCTCCATTTCAAGAAAGAACGCTTTTCTACCATCACAGATAGCTTTGTGGACTGGCTAAATTAGGATGCCCTATAACAATTTCATGCTTTAAGGGAAGTCTTTTAAAGGCATCTTCTGCATATTTTTATTTAAGAGATCTGATTTAATAATGGGAATCTTGCTTGATGTATTAGTTTTATATGCCTTAGTCTTTCTCTTTCTCTTGTGTGTGTGTGTGTGTGTGTGTGTGTGTGTGTGTGTGTGTGGTTTTAAGTGAGAGGAACATTGTTAAAATAGATTCATTATGCTTTATGATTAATGATACAATTTCATGGAAGGTCAAAAAACAAATTTGAAAGCCCAGTTTTATACTAGCTAAGTTTAAATTTTTGGAGTCCTGCTGTAGTGCTGTGGGTTAATGAGCTAGACTGCAAAGTCGATTTGAACTGCAAGGTTGGTGGTTCAAGCTCACCAGTCACTCCTTGGAAACCCTCTGCTATGGGTTGGAACTGACTTAATGGCACTTAACAACAACACAACAATTTTAAATTTTATACTATGAAATAAATTTTTGAATACAATTTTGGAAGATGCATTGGTTAATCTCTGGATTAAGATAATTTTACTAAGGGCACAGTATTTTAATTAATTTTCATATATTAAATAATGTCAATGCATTGATTTATTAATTGTCATAAAGTTGTATGATGGTTGGACAGTGAGTAAGGAAGACCATAGAATAATTGATACATTTGAGTTATGATGTTGGAGGAGAATATTGAAAGTACCATGGACTGTCAAAAGAACAAATAGATCTGTGTTTAAAGATGTATAGCCAGAGTGCTCCTTGGAAGCCAAGAAGGACAAACTTCATCTCTCACACTTCGGACATATTGTCAGGAGGGACCAGTCACTGTAGAAGGATATCATGTTTGGTAAAATGAAGGGTCAGAGAAAAAGAGGAAGACCCCCAGTGAGATGGATTGGCAAAGTGTCATCATCAATGGGCTCAAGCGTGGCAACAATAGTGAGGTTGACCCCGGACCAGGCAGTGTTTCATTCTGTTGTGCATAGGGTCTCTACGAATCAGTACTGACTCAATGGTACCTAACAACAACAACAACATCATAAATAATTACAATAACCCATTAACTAAATGCCAGCATAGTACATTTATAATTATATTATGTGATTGCTATTGAATAGTTTTTAATTGAAAAATTAATGATGGAATAATATGAAAATCATTTCAGTACTAGCCTGAAATGCCACAATGTGTAACATTTAAATTTCTAAAATTATATTTCAATTCAGTGACAACAGATTAGAAGCATGGTGCAGTGATATAAAGAGCTGTTTTGCGCTTTTGAAAAATATTTTATAGCCATCTGCTCAAAATTCAAAAGATTAAATCCTTGTTTATTTCAGAAAACATATTAAAGATAATTCTTGAAATTTGACAGAGTAAAATAAATTTACATTGTTGTTAGGTGCTGTCTAATCAGCTCCAACTCATAGGAACCCAGTGTACAACGAAACAAAATACTTCCTAGTCCTGTGCAATCCTCACAATAAATGTTATACTTGCATCCATTGCTGTGGTCACTGTATCAATCCATTTCAGTGAAGGCCTTCCTCTTTTTTTTACTTTATTAATCATAATTTTTTTTTTTTTTTCTATTGCCTTGTCTATCCCTTCTGATAACAAGTCTAAAGTACTTGACATGATGTCTTGCCATCCTTGCTTCTAAGGAGAATTCCGGTTGTACTTCTAAGGCAGATTTGTTTACTCTTCTGGATGCCCATGCAAACTTAATTTTCTTCAGTAACATCATAATTCGAAGGCATCAATTCTTCCTTGGTCTTCCTTATTCATTGCAAAGCCTGCACATACATATGAGGCGATTGAAAGCAGCGTGTCTTGGGACAAGTACACCTATGTCCTCAAAGTGAATCTTTACTTTTTAACACCTTTTAGTTCTTTTGCAGCAAATTTGCCCAACGCAACATGTTGTTTGCTTTCTTGACTGTATCTTCCATGGGCATTAATTGTGGATCCAAGTAAAATGAAATCCTTGGTAAGTTCAATATTTTTATCTTTTAACACAATGTTGCTTATTGGACCAGTTTTGAAGTTTTGTTTGTTTTTTAAGGCCTGCACTTAAATAAAGAGTTGGGTGCTTATGAAGTGTATAACTGGATAATTTATAGGATACCCTTAAGAAATGCTTGATATAGCACTGTAGGATAAGCACTCAACAGTAAGGTTGGTTTGAACTGCAAACTCAGCAGTTGAACCTCATCAGCCACTCCTTAAAAACCTATGAGTCTCTGTGAGTCAGAACCAACTTGACAGCAATTACCAGCAACAACAATAAGGTTACAAACTATAAAACAATGTTCCCGGAGGATAGGTCAAAGCTATTGCTACTGGGGTGCCATTTCATACAGGCATAGGTTTATTCCAAATGAAATGCGTTTAAACGCGTCTCTGCAATCAGTGGATGACTGCTGACAAGTTCTCTCAGTAATGTTCTAATACTGCTCTTAGTTTCATTAGAGGATCTGCTGGGCAGTTAATTAAAGGCAGCTAGGTGAGCTCAGAAGGCTATGGTGACTATTTTTTGTGATTCAAAGGGCAATCATGATAGATTTTATTGAGGGTCACAGGATGATCAGAGAGACTTAATAGGAAGTAGTTTAAGAAAATGGAAAACTGCAATGTGGAAAAAAGGCCAGGAACATTGTGCAGAAGAATGTTCCCCCCCAGTATAACATTACACCTACTTTTTCTTTGAGGGTACTAAGGCCTGTCCTGTGAAAATTTCATTGTGAAACCTTACCTTATACACTTTACAGCACTGATCTGGTCCCTTCAGGCTTCTTTTTGTTCCCCAAATTCACAGAACATTGAAAAGGAATATACTATTTGAGTTCCCTGAGAAGCCAAAACTGCTGTTTTGAAATGGAGTAAATTGAAGAGCAGAAAATTCTTTGGGGGAAGGCTTAGAGAGTTGAAAATGCTGCTTTCAGAAGTATATAGACCTTGACAGAGGATATGTCAAGAAACAATAGCTTCAAATTTTAATATTTTTGTTTAATAAAGGTTTTTATTATTTTACAACAATAGTTTTTTACTTACCTTTGTCTTTGTTATTGTGGTTAAGTACCGTGGAGTCGGTTCTGACTCATAGTCACCCTGCACATGGTTTCTGAGGCTGCAAATCTCTACGGGAGCAGAAATCCTCATCTTTCTCCCGCGGAGCAGCTGGTAGGTTTGGAACTGCCGACATTGAGGTTAGCAGCCTGATCGTAGTGGTTATGAATCGGGCTGCAAACCTTTAGGTCAGCGGTTCGAAACTACCAGCTGCTCCGCGGGAGAAAGATGAGGCTTTCTACTCCCGTAAAGATTTACACCCTCGGAAACCCTATACAGGGTCGCTATGGGTCGGAACCGACTCGATGGCACTTAACAACAACAACAATGCTACCAAAGCTCCTTTGTTTTTATCCAGAAAATATTAACTAACAGATGTATGCTGAATGAGGACTATGACTGAATGAATATTTTAAAATATATAATATATCTTACTATGTAGAGTAGTGCTGTTACGCTGTAAAATAAACACTGAGCTACTAACCATAAACTCGGCAGTTCAAGCCCACAAGTCACGGCTCGGAAAACCTATTCAGCGTCGCTATTATTCAGAACCAACTCTATGGCACTTAACAAAAACAACAACAACAATGTTACTATACCTAAAATGTTGTTGTTAATGTGCCTTGGAGTTGGTTCCGACTCATAGCGAACCTGTACGGGGTTTCCGAGGCTGTAAGTCTTTACGGGAGCAGAAAGCCTCATCTTTCTCCCGCGGAAGAGCTGGTAGTTTCGAACTGCTGACTTTAAGGTTCGCAGCTCAATTCGTAACCACTACGCTACCAGAGCTACTTAATACCTAAAACAGAACACATTAATAAGTATTTTTTTTAATGCATTTATTCTAGGTTGTCTTTTAATAGCAAATTCAAATGAAGAACTGATTCAACTTGACACTTGAGTTTGTAGATGTGGGTGTGATTAATTATGAAAAAGGAATTGATAAGCATACTGGTGGCATCAAACAGTCTGCACACACAAAAAAGGACTTTATGGAATGCATTCATTGTATGTTGTTGTTAGATGCCGAAGAGTCACTACGGACTTTGGAGTCCTGGTGTGGTTCTTCGACTTAATAGCTAGAATGCAAAGTTGGTTTGAACCTCAAGGTTGGAAGTTCAAGCTCACCAATTGGTCCTCCTATAAGCTGAAACTGACTCGATGGCACTTAACAATAGCAACAAAAACAACATGCACTTATTATATATATTATGTATAGCAACAGACCTACTAACAAAATACTGAACTGAAAAGTAGTTAAAATTTGAAGAAAATTTTGATCTATGTCAACTCAAAAAATTTCGAATATACAATTTCTAAATTCAGACCAAAAACAAGATCAATTTTAATATTAAAAAAAAATCAATTTTACTCGCAATGCTAGAACTGTTGGCATAAAAATAATAATAAGAATTTAAAAGGGAGAATAAAAGGGACCTGAAAAAATAAATCAGCTTTCATATAAACAGGATCTGAGCAATTATACTGAAATTCATGTAGTGTTTAGAACAGCAGTCCTAGACAGCAAATCTGACTATTATCCCAAATAGCATAATTACCTCCTCTCTACTAAATACTCTAGGCTCTTTTCAAAAGGTTGGGCAGAAGGACTAATTCTCTGTAGTTATGCAAATCCCGCCTTGAAATAACACTATTGGTAATAACCATAGGTCAGTTTATTTCAAGATAACCTAGCAGGTGCCCACATTGTCAAAATACCTGCATTATAATTCTATTCCTGTTTCAGTTTTTAATTATGAGATTCTTCTCAACAGGAAACAATCCCACAGAGGAGGGAAACAATTTATTTTAAATACAGTAAACAACAGAGAGGCTCTGTTGCATGGATTTGAGATTCCTGTTCATCCTGAGAGCACACAGCATGTTACACCAATTGAACATGCAGTATTGATAAAGAGAGATTCTCATTTAAAAATGCTTTGCTTTGAGAAAGACATAAAGTTAAGATTAAATGGTTTTGATTCTTGGTATTAATTGCTAAATAAGATATTTCTCTGTACTTAGCTTTTTTGAAAATACAAATCATTTTACAAGTTAAATATGCCTGCCTTAACTCCACTGAATATGTTTTAGGGAAATATTTAGGTAAAACACAGATTTTCACACAAGTATTTAACACTATGAACAACATTTTTTTTTTTTTTTTTTTTTAGAATAATGGACTGTCTATATGAGTTTCACACCACATATTGTTGTTGTTGTTAAGCGCCATTGAGTCTGTTCCGACCCATAGCAACCCTGTATAGGGTTTCCAAGGAGCAACTAGTGAACTTGAACCGCTGACCTTGTGGTTTCAAACTGACTTTGCTGTCCAGTGCATTAACCCACAGTGCCACACCAAGACTCCATACCACATATTAGCACCTAAAATACATCTGCTTGAGGAAAGGCAGATGAAGTATCCAAATAAAATCATTTTAGTCAACTGTTTGAAGACTTCCATTGGTTCTGATGATTTCAAACACAAAAAGGCAGGTGAAATTTCTAAAAATAACAAAAATATATACCTCAGTTGACTAACACTATCCCCCATTCTACAATTTAAGAATTTAAATAGTAGCAAAATTTATAGAAAGATGTAGGAAGATAATTTGAAACTTGCTTTTGAGAGTAGAGAATACAAAGCAACTGGAAGAAGTGAGGAAGTAAAAGAGATGAACAGAAAATCTCAAAAAAAAGCTCAAGAAAACAATCACAAGTATTATAATGAAATGTGAAAACACTGGGAGTCAGAAAATAGAAAGGGAAAATGTGCTCAGCATTTCTCAATTTGCAATATTGAAGGATTTTAATGGTTAAAATATTGAATGATGCAGGAAGCATCAAAAGAAGAGGGAAGGAATGCACAAAATCACTGTACCAAAATGCTCGACCATTTCAAAAGTAACACATGATCAAGAACCTATGGCATTTAAAAAAATCAAAGCAGCACTGAGGCATTGGTGAAAAACAAGGCTCCAGGAAATTGATGGAATACAAATTAAAATGTTTCAACAAACAGATGCAGCACTGGAGGAGCTCACTCATCTATGCCAAGACATTTGGAAGACAGTTATCTGGCCATACAAATGGAAGAGATCCATATTTGTGCCCATTCTAAAAAAAGGTGATCCACAGAATGAGGAAATGATTAAACAGTATCATTATACTTAGATTCAAATAAAATTTTGCTAAAGATACCTAACAAACAATTACAGCAGTACATCAAATAGGAACTGCCAGAAATTCAAGTTGGATTCAGAAAAGGACTTGGAACTAGGAATATGAATGTTGATATCTTGGCTAATAAAAGAAAATACCAAAAAGATTGTTGTTGTTAAAAGTTGTAAAGTTGGTTCCAACTCATAGTGACCCTCTATAGGGTTTCTGAGGAGCATCTGGTGGATTTTAACAGCCAATTTAGTGGCTAATTTATGGTTAGCAGTCCAGATCTTATGCTACAGGGTCACATCAGAACTCACATGCTCCATTGACTATGCAAAGGCTTTCAACTGTATGGATAACTGGATAACATTGTGAAGAATGGGTATTCCAGAAACCTTAAGTCTGTTCCTGTGGAACTTGTGCTTAGACCAAGGGCAATTGTTCAAACACAACAAGGAAATCTTAATGGTTTGAATTCAGGAAAGGTGTGAATCAGGGTTGTATCCTTTCACTATACATATTCAATCTGTTTGCTGAGCAAATATTAGAGAAATTGCATTATATGAAGAAGACAATGCAACAGCAGGAAGACTCATTAACAACTTGTGATATGCAAATGACACAAACTTGCTTGCTGGAAGTGAAGAGGACTTAAAATACTGATGAAGATCAAAGAAAACAAAAATCCTGAAAACTGAACCAATAATTAACTCATGGTAAATCTGAAGCTGTCCAAGACTTCATTTTGCTTGAATCCACAATCAAGACTCATGGAAGCAGAAGTCAAAAAATCAAACAATGTATTGCATCATCCACATCAGCTGCAAAAGACCTTTTAAAAGTGTTCAAGAGCAAAGATGTCAGTTTGAGGACTAATGTGTGCCTCTCCCAAGCCATGGTATTTTCAGTTGTCTCATTTGCTTGTAAAGTTGGACAATAAATGAGAAAACCAAAGAGTGGATGCATTTGAATTATAGTACTGGGGGAAAATATTGAAAGTACAACAGAGTACTAGAAGATCAAACAAATGTGTGTTGGGAGTACAGCCTTCCAAGAAATAAGGATGCTCCTTAGAAGCACAGATAGCTAGGTTTTTGTCTCTCATACTTAAGACATTATCAGGAGGGTCCAGTCCCTGGAGAAAGATATCATGTTTTCTGGAGGATCAGCAAAAAAAGAGGAAGAGCCACAATAGCATGGATCGGTACAGTGGCAGCATCAGTGGGCTCAAGTTTAACAGCAATTATGGGGATGGTGCAGTATCCAGTGTTTCATTCTTCTGTGTGTAGATTTTCTATGTGTTGGAACTGACTCAATTGACAACAGCTAACAATAACAACAATGCAATTCATTAGACAGCTACTTCCTGATGTATTTTATATCATATCAGATTTAGAAGAGTAATCGAAAAGTAAATTTGATGAGAATGTTCTTGTTGTTTCTTTGGAGCTAGCTCAGATTCAAAGTGACAAAATGTGCAACAGAATGAACCATTGCCCAAATCTTGGGACATCTTTGTAAGCCAAAGATGTGTTTGTGAGCATGGGATATGTTTGCGTCTATTGTTACAGCTATTTTGAAGACAATAGTTGGATAATAAACCATAAAAGGTTCTAATCCTTTGTAGAAATGATTTGGCACATGCAATATTTACAATTCATTCTGGAAGGCAGATTAGGGTTAGAAAGTGCCTATCTCTCTCACTACTTGCCTGTAACTCAGCACTGTGTGTTGTCACATACGTCTGTCATAGGATCCTAATACTATCTACTGTGGTTAAGGTTTGGTTCAGCATATTTATGATTTCAAAGAATTCAATGCTTAAATGGTT
Source organism: Chrysochloris asiatica (assembly GCF_000296735.1). Taxonomy (NCBI): domain Eukaryota; kingdom Metazoa; phylum Chordata; class Mammalia; order Afrosoricida; family Chrysochloridae; genus Chrysochloris; species Chrysochloris asiatica. Next base: position 1,249,751 of record NW_006408889.1, on the reverse strand, counting down.
GATTCTTATTTATTCTAGAAAATGGATTTATTTTGTTCTGGTAGCGCAGTAGTTACAAATCGGGCTGTGAACCACAAGGTCAGCAGTTTGAAACTACCAGCTGTTCCGTGGGAGAAAGATGAGGCTTTCTGTTCCTGTGAAGATGTACAGCCTCAGAAGCCCTGTACAGGGTCGCTATGGGTCGGAACTGACTCTGTGGCACATAACTATGACAACAATGACGTCTATAATGTGAAAGTGTCTCTCAGTATGGGATTCTATTATGATACATAGACCCAAATTCAACAAGAGCAACTAATTATACAATAACAAAATTTCCTATATCCGTATAAACTTGATCCTTAGAAGGCATCAATAGTTTTTGATGCCCTACATTTTAAATTTGTTAATTGATATCCAAAGTCAAAATTTGCTTAGGCAAATAAAAGTATTTTCTTTAAAACAGCACATGGTGTCACATATAATATATGGAATGTTAGTTTTAAATCTTCAAACTTTAATCAGAAAAACTCCTAATTTCATATATAATAGCACTTCAGATCTCTTGGTTACTGTAACTCTGCAAATAAAATCTTTGCATATGCTTTTAGAGAAAAGATGATGAAGCATAAAAGTTGCCAGTAAGTCACTAACAGAGTCCAAGACTTGTTGGATAGTATCATACAGTTTATTAGCTGTTTATTCTCTTTTCATTCAGAAACTTCATTTAACAAACACACTTGTTAATCTATATTCAGAGCCTTTGTGGCATAGTGGGTTAAGTATTGGATTGCTACATGAAGTCAGTGATTCAAATCTACCAGCATGCTCCATGGAAGAAAGATGAGGCTGTCTGCTCCTGTAAAGATTTACAGTCTTGGAAATCCTAAGGAAGAGTTCTACTCAGTCCTATAAGGTTGCCATGAATCAGAGTGGACTCCATGGCAGTGAGTATAATCTATAGCCTACTGATCACAATGGTCTCATCCACAATTGATCACGAGATGAAGCAAGAATGAGCAGCATTTTATTCTGTTGTACAATGGAGTCACCAGGTGTCAGAGGCCAACTCGATGACAGCTAGCAACAAAAACATGCTGTATAATTCTTGCTAAATATTACAGAGGTGATAAATTTCAATGGCAGTAGAGAGCCACTAATTGCTCTTAATTGTGGTCTCACAAATATTTGGCAGGAAAATACTAAATAATCAATAGCAAATGGTTGGAATCATATGTGGCTGTGTGCATAAGGAAACAATATACTGTAGATGTTAAGGGAGAGTGATTCAGAGTCTGTATTTCAGGATCGTAGCTCTACCATCAAGATGTGAGATCTTGAGATAATTTTAATATATTCCCTCAATTTCTTTAGCTATAAACTGTGCTAAACCTACCTGTAGGGTTGTTTTGAGTATTAAATAAAATAAATAATACCTGGAAAGAACTTAGAACAGTCCTAGGCAGCCATCCATGTTATGTTATGAATATTCAATAAATGTCATTCTTATGGTGATGTTCTCTCTATAATCTCCATTTCTGTTTCATAATATTGACTCTTTAGCTGGACCACACACCTTTTTTGACATCAGTCAGCTGATAATCGAGCTAAAAAATTTAGGATGATTGTCTGTGATCCCAAGGTACAACTGTAACAGAATCTGCCTGAAGTAGAGATAAATGACAAAGGATTTATGAATCCATTTATTAGATTATTAACATCAGGTGAAGCACAGAATGTATCAAGGGCAATGTCTGTCTGACATAGTAGAGTTCTTAAATTTGGTATTTAAGAATATGTATTTGGGAAGGTAAACCTTGCTTTCTTCAGTTTCAACTAGAGGACTATTTGCTTGGATACGAATGCCAGAGATAAAATTGCTATATTTTTTAAAGCATGAAACAAAAGCCCTGTACTCTGCATATTAAAAGATACACACACCCAAAACAAGTAAATACATTTACACCTAAAAGTAGAATATAATTAATATTAATCATGGCCACTTTATTTTTTAATAAATACAGTGCCATCAGGTAACGTTTTTTTCAACACATTTGATCTGATTCTGTGATATCTTTGAGCAAGCTAACTTTGTAAAGGTTTAATTTATTTTTTCCAGTACTTTGTATTACGAGGAAAAAAAAATGGTTGACAACCTTATACTAATAAAACTGGTTAAAAATATTTTAAATGCAAAGACAATTGTTACTTTTAGCATGATCCTAATGATAGATTACAGTCCTGGTGTGGCACTGTGGGTTTATGTGCCAGACTGCAAAGCTGTTTGAACTGTAAGGTTGGTGGTTCAAGCTCACCAGCTGCTCCTGGAAACCCTATACAGGGTCGCTATAGGTGGGAACTGACTAGACAGCATTTAACAACAACAACAACAATAGATTACTAAAATGGCCACAATTCTCTACACTTTCCTGTATCCAAGACTTACTGCTAATATGGCTTAGAAGTTTCTCTTATTGCATAATGAAGTCACTACTGGCCTTAAGATTTTCTTGGCCCAATAGAATGGGATGCAATCAATGTTGCAACAATTTCAAACTTTGTATGTTCCTGCTCTTGCTCTTTCTTTCCTACCATGCCATGAGAAGAAACCAAAGATAGCCTTTTGGGGCAGAGTCGACTGTTGCTCCAGCAGAGAACAAAAAAAAAAAGAACCCAGACAAAAATAATAACCCCCCTGCCCCCAGATAACCTATATTCTACCACAGAAGCAGAGTGAGGTCTGCCAGGTACAAATCACCATACCCAGATCAAAAAAACCACCAACTGACTTTCAGTTTTGTGTATCAATAAATTCTGATTGTACTCAATCATCGAGTTTTAGAGTAGTTTGTTGGACAGCAATAGCTAACGTTCATAGTCTTCTCTGTGCAGTTTATTGCTTTTCATTAGATGCCTATAATGTTCAAAATGTAATTATGAGAGAAATGAATAAGGCAAACAATTTGTGCTAATAAATAATACCTACAAAGCAGAGAATACCAGAAAGATGTTAATGTGTGCTTTATTGACTATGCAAAGGCTTTTAACTGTATGGATCATGACAGGCTATGGATAACATTGTGAAGAACTCACAATGGGTATTCTAGAAGACATGATGGTGCTCATGAGGACCCTCTACATAGACCAAGAGGTAGTTGTTAGATCAGTATAAGAGGATACTGAATGGTTTAAAATCAGGGAAGGTGTGCACCATGGTGATGTTCTTTCACCATATTTATTCAGTCTGTATAATGAGCAAATAATACAAGAAGTAGGATTATATGAAGAAGAGTGTGGCATTTAGATTGGAGGAAGACTCATTAACCACCTGTGATATGCAGATGTTACAACCTTGCTTACTGAAAGTGAAGAGGACTTAAAATACTTATTATTGAAGATCAAAAACTACAGCCTTCAGTGTAATGCTATGGGATAAGCACTGAACTGGTAACCACAAGATCATAAGTTAAAGCCCACCAGTGACTCCTTGGAAACTCAATACAGGGTCACGATGATTTGAAACCCATGTGACAACACTTAACAACAACAGATGTGGGAGCAGACAAAAAGGTAAGTCTTTGGTTAGTGGGTACTGAGTTTCTGTTAATAACCCAAATCAAACCTAACCAATTGCCATTGAGTTGATTCCAATTCACAGTGACCTATAGGACAGATTAGAACTGCTTCTTAGGGTTTCTGAAACTATAAATCTTTATGGGGGCAGACAGCCTTCTCTTTCTCCTGAGGAGTGGCTGGTGAGTTTGAATTGTCAACTTTACTGCTAGAAGTGCAATGCTTAACTTGCTGTGCAATGCGGGCTCCTTAGTTTCTGTTAGTAGTGGTGAAATAATTTGGAACAGGCAGTGGTGATCGTTGTATAGCACGAGGAACATACTCCATGTCACTGAACTGTACAATGCAGATAAAAAAATGTTAAATGGGTAAATGTTTTGTTATAAAAGTATATATTTTCATCACCATAAAACAATAAAAATTATAAGGAAAAAAAACCCTACAACCTTCAATACAGATTATACCTCAGTGTCAAGAAAATAAAAATCCTCACAACTGAAGCAATAAATAACATCATAATATGGAGAAAAGATTGAAGTTATCCAAAACTTAATTTTGCTTGGATCGACAATCAACATTCATAGAAGCATCAGTCAAGAAATCAAATGACATATTGCATTAGGCAAATTCGCTGCACAAGATTTCTTAAAAGTGTTTAAGGTCAAAGATATTAATTTGAAGACTAAGGTGCACCTGACCCAAGTCATGGTATTTTCAATAGCCCCATACGCATGTAAAAGTTATACAATGAATAAGGAAGACCATAGTGGATGCATTTGAGTTGTGGAGTTGGGGAAAAATACTGTAAGTACAGTGGGTTACTAGAAGATCAAACAAAATTTATGTTGGAGAAGTACAATGGGTCCTGACTCATAACAACCCTATATAGGGTTTCCAATGAGCAGCTGGTGGGTTTCCATTGCCAACCTTGCATTTACAATTCAGTACCATACCAGGACTCCATGTTCTGAAGAGTTTACATTAATGACCTCAGTTAACTTCTTCCTTCATAAAAACAGCAATGGTGAAACTCTATTTTTATAACTGTGAGGTTAATGTCTATGCAATTACAGACAGAGTATGCCTCAATTCGTGGAATTTTTACTGAAGATAGTAAAAACCCATGTGGTCCAAAGACTGAATCACTGAATTAGCAGTCTACTTAGTTAAAAGAATAATTCAATTACTAGAAACTCTATTCATCTCTCTCTCTTTCCCATATAATTAGAAAGTATATTTTTTACTTTATGCCTTATGTTATAATTTACTGTACTCTTAGCTCTAATTTTAGAATATGTTAGTGCATCTGGTGAAATGTAGATTTTCTCATTAGTAACTTGCTCAGAAGTCTCTATTACACTGAAATTCATACTTAAAAAGAAAAGATCATATTTTAGTAGGAAAACACTGGACTGCTAACTGCAAGGTCGGCATTTCAAACCTACCAGCTTCTCTGCTTTCTGCATTTAAAAAGATTTACAAACTCAGAAAACTTATACAGGGTCATTATGAGTCAGACTCAACTTGATGACAGTGAGCTTGGTTTTTGGAGTTTAGACTATACATATAGAGTGACTATTTATTGATTTCATACCATGAAAGGTTCAGTGTATTCAGGAGTTGGACTGCTAACTGTAGGCTGGTGGTTCAAACTCACCAGCCACTCAGCAGGAGAAAGATGAAGCTGTCTGCTCCCATAAAAATGTACATTTTTGGAACCCTGTGGAACACTTCTAATCTATATTACAGGATAGTTATGAGTTGAAATCAACGTTAGGACAGTGGGTTTCATGCCATATACATGGTCATGGTCTAATTTTAGTCTTAAACATTAAAATGCACTCAAGATGTTTTTCCTTTGGCTAGCATCAGTAATGAAAACAATTTTTTTTTTCTGTAGATTTCTTAGGAAATACAATAAAACAAAAAGTGAAGCAGTACTATATTTTTTACAAGATGGCTTTGCTTTAATTGTTGGTTCTTCTTGTTACCATAAAAATAACGGATTTCCTGGTGACCTTTTAAATGATTTTGGTAACAACTGCTAATAAAAACCTTTTGTTAGCCAAGCTCTTCATTGCAAAGACATTTTGTATATATTTACCTATGAAAACCACAAAATCCCTAGGAGAAAAGTAAGCAATACTCACTTTAAGGCAAATTATAAATACCTCATTCAATTTATATAGGAAAAAAAAAAAAAGTTTTTAGCTTTACTGATTTCAAAGACTAAATTATTCTCAATTTATTATAGACTACTTTTATTTCTCACAACTAAGGACTGTGAAGTTCCTTAGCTATATATTGATACGGAATCTATTACCCTACTACTCCCAAAGTAAAACTGAAGCAAAGAAAAAAGATTAGAAACTCATCCAGCTGCTTTGCTCAGTGGTACCTGACTCGGAGGAATATTATACTGACATCTCTTATCATTTTGACTGATGTCCTGTTTCTGTCTCTGAATAAAAGAACATTTTCCTTCCCCTGTCATCTGTGCAAGCTAAAGCAAGCAGGAGATTGCTTTTGACTCATTCTAATTATCAAAACTGCTTTCTCACTCTCATTACATGTCTTTGGTCTCTCTCCTGAACTACATTGCTTCAGCAATTTTGTATCCCAGTTAATGGGCCTTCTATCACATATGTTTGTATTACCCTTTCCTCGCTTCATTGTAAAAAAGAAAAAAAAAAAAAATGCAAATGCAAAATGTGCCATCTACTGCCATTTAGCCTTCAATTTACATTCTATCACCCATGTGTTCATGTCATTACTTGTATACTTTAGTGTTTAGTTATAAAAAAAAAAAAAATTGCCTGTGTAATTTTAATAGAAAACTCAATGGGGCAGATATCCGCTGTCCTAGCTTCTCTATGAGTTGGAATTTGCTCAATGACACACAACCATCACAATTTTACCAGATATACACATTGCTTTTAGTGTATGTGAAGATTGTAGGTAGGCTGAATACTAGTCCCAGAAATATTGTGGAAAAACAGCTTGAAAACTAGGGAAAGGAAATGCAGGTAATAAATAACTTACTATATTGTATTTATCTTAAGCAAAAAGGAGCTCTGGTAGTATAGTGGTTATGAATTGGGCTGCTAACCTCAAGGTCAGCAGTTCAAAACTACCAGCTGTTCCATGGGAGAAAAATGAGGCTTTCTGTTCCCGTAAAAATTTACAGCCTCAGAAACCCTGTATAGAGTTGCTATGAGTCAGAACTGCTCCACAGCATACTACTACCACCACAATCTTAAGCAAATAATTATCCAAGCATTAACAGAATTTTCATGTATATATAACATTAAGAAATTGAAGCAGTAATGAATGAGTTACTGAAAGAGGCCAGGTTAGTCATCTTTAGTTAAACATCTTAATCCATCAACAATATTAAGGATGAAACCATGCTGTAACATAGATCACATCTCATGTCACTCTCAGAAATAGAATACTATTTTAAATGGGGTGCAGTTCTAAACCATCAGGACAAGCTAAATCAAGATCCTTTAAAATAAGTGTGGTCTTTTTAGCTACTGATTTTTCCTGTTCCAAATGATTTCACAATAATTGATGTAGAATAGTTAAATAGCAAAACACTGGCCTTCAGTGGCCAGGAAGTATGGTTAATAATGTTACATAGGAAGTATCATGACATTCATAAATCTGCCCAAAGGCAGATCCATTTTTAGCACAAAACCCAATCAGGAAGTGACTCTTCCATTCAAATGAGCAAAATATAAAACCTCTTTTTCATCACCAGAAGGGAAATCTTTTACACAGAACTCAGAAAGAGCCATGTAAAGAATAGAAAGAGAAGTTTTACTCCTTGGATAGATATCATGTCCTTGGTAGATAGAATTTTGGGGAAAAAAAAGGAAGAAAAGCAGACTTTCCATGTTATTGTTAATTGCTGTAGACTTGGTTTCGACTTATAGTGACCCTGTGTAAAGTTTCCAAGGAGTATCTGGTAGGTTTTGACTGCTGACCTGGTGGCTAACATTGCAGTGCTTATTACGCTACAGGGCCACTCCAGGACTACAGACCCTCTGTGGCAGCAAATATAAAGGTTCCATATTTTAGATAATTTAAACAAAATTATTGACACAAAGATTCAATAACTCTGTAAGTAACATTAAGGGCTTAACTTAATAAAGTAATTTCTGAGGACAGAGAAAAGATCAAGGAAAGTAGAGCATAGAAGAAAAATAGCAAAACCTCAAGGAGAAAAGGAATCACAACTTCATTGAAGAACATTTCCTTAAACAAATTAGGTTAACATTCTTTGCTTTTACTAGTTTCTGTATTTAAGAACAGAAAATGGGCCATTATTACTACTACATATCATTTAATCTTTTAAAAATATTTTTCTGTGCTTATATTTAATGGTATGATAACATTATAAATAGTTCTCAATCCATAAAATGAACTCTCTAATGCTCTACTAATATTCTTTTCATTATAGCTTCAGGTTTAACACACACACATCTGCAGGCAGTGTTCTCAAAAACCTTCCTAACTAAGGAGATCTGGTAGCGTAATGGTTACAAATCTGGCTGTTAACCTCAAGGTCAGCAGTTAGAAAGTTCCATGGGAGAAAGATGAGGCTTCTGCTTCTGTAAAGATTTACCACCTCAGAAATCCTGTACTGGAACCAACTTCACAGCACAAGACCACCACCACCACCAATGAGCCTTAGGTTTACATTTCAGTCAGATTGGTCCCCAGAGTAAGAGGCTGGATCAAAGTATCTCTAGAGAATACAGTCCTAATAAGGGAACTCTAGTCAGGGAGTTTCTTACTCTTTTATCCAACTGCTCTTCTGCACATTTTTTTTTATGGTTTTTGAAGGTTCTCATGATATTATCTTGAATTATACGCAAGCAGAATTTAACATAGAACATGTTGATTCTGTACATTACCCACATACGTTATTTTAATAATGATGATATAGTCATTCATATGAGCTAGTTTAAGATAAAACTTTATTTTTGCAAAGCTCACCAAGTAGTTTTTATATAAGTATGTTAATAGTTTTATATTAAAATGTCCTTTCCTTATACATAAAACAATAAATCAATTATGATAGTTATTCAGGTAAGATGAGTAGTTCAGTTTAAGGTTAAGATTTTGATTGAAATTTTTAAAAAAACAATTTGATTACTGATCCTACCTTATATAAGAAGGCAGACACAATTCTTTAAGTGAATAAAACAAAGCAATAATAATCTGAATACAATAAAATAATAATAAAATGAAATGAGCCTCTTTTTAAAATTTTTTAAGCAGAAATGAAATTCTATCTCTAAATATCACATACCGACTATCATTTATTTCTTAAAGTACACAGGTGCCTTCATATTAAATAGCTTGTCTGCCCTTTCCCTCCCTACTCTAGTCAATTTTTCCTATGCAGCTTTGCCTACAACTCCGACTTCCCTTTAGGTTGGCTTACTTCTTGTTTGAGCTGGCACTAATGGATCAATACGCTCATACTTCAGCTGTTCAAGCAGCAACTAACCAGGCAGCCACAACAAACACAATTCTGGCAGCTCCTAATGTGTGTCTCTGCCTGCAATTCAGATGCTGCTTCCAAAGAGTTTACATGTAGACCACGTCACTCTTAGAAAGCTCAGTGCTAGGATTTTAAATAGAAAGCTTAATAGACACACAGTCCTGCAAATTAAATCATTATAAGTAGTGGCTCGAAATAGTATGTGAAGACTGAGTGCATGGTAATGCATTTTTACACACAAAAACGAACATATTCTTGGACAGAAACACTGTTATAATATGATAACATTCTGGCAAGAAACACTGAGCATTGATTCAACTAAATATTATATCATTTACTTTTAACAGAAGAGCAGACTGATTTCTTCATAATGTAATCACAGAGATGGAGGTGAGTAGCATGTATACGAAATAACTATGCAGTTGTTAGCTGCCAACAAGTGTGGTCTAACTCACAGTGACCCCTGTATAGGACTTCCATGAAGCACAGTGCCTCCATAAGATAAGCAGGGGACTTCAAGCCACAAGTTCGGCAGTTTGAGTTCACCAGCCGCAGAAACCCTATACAGGGTTGCTGTGAGTCAGAACAGATTTGATAGCACATAACAACAACAACATAGGAATTTCAAGACTATAAATCTTTGCAGGTGCAGAACACCTTTTCTTTCTCCTGTGGAGAAGCTCATGGATTTCAGTTGCTGAGTTGGTAGTTAGTAATCCAACACTTATACTACAGCAACACCAGTGATCCTAAACAAGTAGATACTGTTTTCAAAAGATTTTTTTCTTTTGCTTATAGTAGGTATATTTATTCAAAGACATGATTTAGTATAATTAGGGATGAATTAATCTATTAAAATTTTACACAGTTCATTTCAAGGGATATTCTTTGAGCAGATTTAACGTTACAGTCATTCTGTGTGCTGTGGTGGTAGGAAAAGAAAAGCACCTTCATTCTTACACTGTAAGAGCTCTCACTTTATCAGAGAACATAAATATTAAGAATCCATCAGTGCAATGAATGAAGCATTATTCTATGAAAACCCATGTCCCAAAGAGGAATTCTGTTTGAAGAGCTGATTTAATCCAAATTTTGAAATTATTGACTTTTGCCTACTGTGGAATGGAGTAGCAGTGAGGAGAATATTCCCGTGAAGGGAACAATGCACATAAATGCATGCGGGCATGAAATGGTACCATGTGTTTGAGATCTTTGAACTGGTACAGAATGGATAGTCTAAATTATATGAGGATTGTGAATAGAAAGGATAGTAGATAAGGTAAATGAAGTAGCTAAGTCAGTGACATGCTTAAACATGCCATTACTGCTTCTAAATGAGAAATCATTGTTTTTAAAAAGTTATGTAGTTTGATGAGATTTATTCAAGGAGGAAATTCTTACGTAATTCAGCAGAATAAACTGGAACAGATAAAGAGGTGTCCCAGTAGTCCAGGTAAGAGAGTGTTGGCAGGACAACTAGAGAGGAAGCAGGTACATTGAAGAGCTATTTTAAAGATGCATGGGAGAGGACTGCTTATTTCTGTATATGTGGAAATTCTGTGTTGGTACTCTCCTCGAAATGGTGGATGGTTGTAATGTGCTGTGGAGATGGTTCCAACTCAGAGAGATTCTGTACAGGGTTTTTGAGGCTATAAATCTTTATGGGAGCAGAAAGCCTCATCTTTCTTCCATGGAGCACCTAAAAGATTCAAATGGATGACCTTGGCGTTAGCAGTCTCACTGGTAACCCACTACACTACCAGGGTTCCTTCCTCACAATATGTGTTTCTTCATTTGTATTCCTTTTTGTTATATTAAAATTGTTGCCATAAGTGATGGTGGTGTGTTGTTGAGTTGGTTCCAACTCATAGCAACCTTGTGTCGAGTTTCTGATGCTGTAAATCTATACCATTTGTGAATTCTCTGAGTCATTCAAATGAATTTTCAAGTCCAAAGTAGCAGTTAAGAGCCAGTAGGAGTTGGTGTCTGTCTCTTTGGCAGTCTGAAGAACTGACTAGGTCTAAATTGTGTGCTCTGACGTATGTAACTCGAGGTGACTAGGATCAGAGAATTGCTGCATTAGTAACTGGCCAGTCTCTTTAAAATTTTTGTGTTCTGACCTAGCTCAGGGTGACTGGAATCAGAAAAGGTCTACACAGACAATTGACTTAAGGGCAATGTCCTTTTATTATGTGAACTGGAGTCCTGGTGTGGTGCTGTGGGTTAATGCGCCAGACCGCAAAACTGTTTGAACTGCAAGGTTGGTGGTTCAAGCTCACGAGCTGTTCCTCAGAAGCCCTATACAGGGTTGCTATGGGTCAGAACTGACTCGATGGCACTTAACAACAACAACAAACTACCTGGTGTGGTGTTATAGGATAAGCACTGGACTGCTAACCACAAGGTCGGCAGTTCAAACCCAGCAGCATCTACTCAGAAGCCCTAAACAGGGTCACTATGAGTCATAACTGACTTGACAGCATTAAACAACTACAGCAACAATGATCTGCCTCTGGGTGATTAGGTTCAGATGAAGAAATGAGACTAAAATCCTATGGTTTCTTTTACAAGCCCCTTCTTCACACTTTTGTTTCTAATGCCTTTCTTCAAGGTTTCACTTTCATAGCAAATATAAAACGTTAGAAACCCTGATGCTCTCAGGAATGCTGCCTCTTTCAGTTAAGCTCAATCGTCCCGGAGAGGCTAGCAGAATAAAACATTTTATTTCTAAATTTTCCACTTGTATTGACTTAGGCTGGTTGTTACTGTTGTTATGTGCCATCAAGTCACTTCTAACTCATAACAACCCTGTATAGCATTTCTGAGGGTGTAAATTTTCATAGGAGCAGAAAGTCTCCTCTTTCTCTCATAGAGCCACTGATGTGTTTGAACCACAGACCTGTGGTTACCAGTCCAGTCCTTATCTTACTGAGCCACAATATTCCCAGGCTGGTAACAAGTGACATCATTACTTTGAGTTTAGAAATTTGTTTGGGAATGAGGAGAGTTGAAGAAAAAAAAGTAAAACTATTTTAAAAGTAGCTGTATTTGTGGGCTCCCAGACATACCAATTTTCATTTAAAGTCACAAGAATGGCAGCTATTGCTAGAATTCTTAATACCTTGTTCCATTTTAAATCATTCTCTGTTACTGGCAGATATGAAAACATTAATAAGGCTTGAGAAATGCTCCACATGGGTAATATTTAAGTCATTAGGGTCAGAGCAATGTGAAGTTTTTCATGCATAAAGAGATGAATTTGTTAAAGCAAAATATTCCTACCATGTCCTTTCATTTGTAATATAGAATTATGGCTGGATCATCCATATTTTACTGTGAGAGTATACAGATGCAATGTATACACACAGGGACCATCTCATATATCTTTGAATCACTTAATATGCCTTGTAGTCTCTTGCATTTATAAAAAGTATGCTCAATGCATTTATGTAATATGCTCAGTTTTGAAACATTTCAGCTGAAAGAGAAATTTAAAGGTCAGTGCATACTTTGCTAGATAAGATTTTTCATACTTAGAAAGAACACCCCAATTGTGGTTCAAGTTCACCAGTCACTCCTTGGAAACCTATATGTTGTTGTTGTTGTTAAGTGCTGTCGAGTCGGTTCCGACCCATAGCGACCCTGTACAGGGTTTCCGAGGCTGTAAATCTTTACGGGAGCAGAACGCCTCATCTTTCTCCCGCGGAGCAGCTGGTAGTTTCGAACTGCTGGCCTTAAGGTTCGCAGCTCTATTCGTAACCACTATGCTACCAGAGCTCCTTTGGAAACCTATATACAGGGTTATTATGGGTCAGAACTGACTTGATGGCACTTAACAACAACAACAAATGTAGCAATTCAGGAGCCCAGAGGCCTCATACAATAAGCACTGGACTGCGAACCAGAAGAGTAGCAGTTCGAGCTTACCAGTCATTCTGTGGGAGAAAGATGAGGCTTTCTGATGCATCAAAGACTTAAAACCTCAGGAGCCTTACACAGTGTTGATATGCATCAGAACTGACCCAAAGGCACTTGATGACACGCAGAAAGTCAATACTGACATATTATTAGGATGTTAAGATGTTAACAGAAGGTACTTGACCGCTAACCAAGGGACCTATCTAGCAGCTCCAAAGGAGAAAGACCTAGTGATCTTCTTCCATAAAGACTGCTGTCGTTGTTTGTGCTATCAAGTTGGTTCGGATTCATAGAGTGTCTGAGGAGCAGATGTGCTGTTTTAATTGCCATCCTTGTGATTTGAAGTCAGTCTTAAACCTACAGTGCCACACCAGGAACCCATAAAGTTTACAATCAAGAAAATCCTATGTTGCAGTTCTACTCTGACACATGAGGTTGTCATGAGTTGGAATCTACTCAACAGTGCTAAAATCAACAAGACACTTGTACTTAAATAGACTTGACAATGCTTAATTGCTTTTTCTTAAGTATATTTACTACAAAGAAGAAATAAAGCTGCATCTAGTTTTGCCATATATATATATATATATATCTGAGATTGAATTACTAAAAGTGTGTGATTATCTGACTCATACTTACTAGTATAAATCTTAGTAATGCCTAGAATACGTTCTATAACAAAAAAATTAGATATAGCAGTTCAGAACTCAGTACATAATTAAATATATATGATGGATTTTACTGAGTGCTTAATGCATGTAAAATTCCCTTTGACAACTCAAATTTAAACTCACTTTAGTCCTTATAAATCTTGCAAAAGTATAATTGACTTAACATTTTTCCCCCAAAAAAACAGCTAATACATTACTTTCATTTCTATCTGGATTTTCATACAAATGAGAATAAAAAATTGAAAAAAAAAATGCTACCTGGTAATCAACAGAGAAGCAGCTTGGGAAAACCAAATGCATTTTTTTCTCCTTTGTAGTCTACTGTATAAATTTTTGGTAATTTTGAATATGATTCATTACAACCAACACAGCAAATGCAGTAAAATTAATTTTAGAGTTGCAAATATTCTGATAGGAATCAGAAGAGAGACTGCTCGAGGCAGAAATTAACAATTTTTCTCTGGAGATTATAAAACCAATTTTCTACATGCCAAAGATATAAGTAAATGCATGTATAGACCTATCTAAATGAAAGAAAATTTTCTGTAACTTCAAGTATAAATAATTTCTACTGGGTTAGATTTATTTCTCTATCATGTGCCCTTATGCCTTATATTGGAATGTGCCTTATTCCTTTTATTGAAATGAAGTGGGAAACACACTAAAAAAGATGTCAGGAGATCTGGCATCTGGTTGTATCACTGTTCTATAAACTTAGATTGCAGTTGTTTTCTGCTTTCAAATGAGCCCCTAACTCATGATAACCCTGTACACAGTGGAACTAAATGTTGTTCAGTCCTCCGCCATCCCCAACAAACTGGGCCCTTGTGATCCATAGGATATTCATTGGATGATTTTTAGATGTAGATCACCAGACCTTTCTTCCTAGTCTGACTTATCCTGTAAATGTTACTGAAACATATTCACTATCATAGCAACACACAAGTCTCCAGTGACAGGCAGTAACTACATGAGCTATGTGAGAGGTCCATACGTCAAGAATGGAACCCAGGTGAAAGAACACGAATTCCACCACTTTACCACCTAACCAAAAACCAAGCAGTTCCCAATGAGTTGATTCTGACTCTTGGTGACCCCACGGGCATCAGAGTAGAACTGGACACAATAGGGTTGTCAGTGGCTACAATCTTACAGAAATGGATTGTCAGAATTCTCTTTGCAAGTATTTCTGGGTGGACTCAAACTGCTAAATTTTCAGTTGACCATGATGATATTAAATGCTTGCATTACCCAGGGACTCCACGGAACCATCAATGCCCTCTAAACTAAGATTAACCTTTGTTAATATATTTACAACTCAAGTCCTCTAAAATAAGAGGATAAAACCAGATTATTTCTAAAATATCTGCAAATTTATGTTCTGCTCTTGGCTTCTAACGTTAGCCATATGAGAAAGGACAGATTCTTTCCCTAAAAAAAACCTATATTTTATGGGAATTTCCTTCATAGTTATACTATTGAAACCAAGAGTGAATTTGTAATTTACTTAATTAACAAAAATCTATAGCACATTTCCTCTAGGACCGATTAGCTCTTCTGTGACTTACTAAAATAATTTGGTTACCAAAATATATAGCCTTGCATTTACATTTCACACTGGAGTCCTGGTGTAGTGTTGTGGGTTTATGTGTTAGACTGCAAAGTCAGTTTGAATTGCAAGCTCAGTGGTTCAAACTCACCAGCTGCTCCTCAGAAACCCTATACAGAGTCACTGTGAGTCGGAATAGACTCAGTGGCACTTAACAACGACAATGTTGTTTGCTAGTGACTTGAATTATTTCCCACTATTTTTCTTCAAGCTTTGCTTTGGCCAGAAATCGCCCTACAGCGCCACTGTATCCCACTCAAACTGTATTTCTGTAACAAATCTACTATTGATGTCTATTCTGTTTTAGCCATCAGCTGCAATTTTCATCTTCTCCTTGAAGCCTTTCTTGTTATTATTTTGTTTAACTTCAGGTCATACTTTGCATCCATTTATATGTGTTTGTGTATGGTCGCTCGGGTGTAATTCATACAGTATATCCACCAAAGAGTAGTAAGAGTCATTCTCTGCTGTGTCTTCCTAATTCTTTCCTCCCTTCATACTTCCCTCCCTCCTTCTTGCCTTTTCCTTTCTTTCTACCCTCCTTTCTTTTTTCCCTTTATATCATTGCAAATTGAGTTCAATAATACTTAAGTTAGGAAGATTATAAATAAACCGCATATACAATGTTGTTGTTGTTAAGTGGCAGTGACTCATTTCTGACTCACAGCAACCCTGTAGAGGGCTTTCCAGGAGCAGCTGGTTGGTTTGAATGCAGATAAAATGGCTGATTAATAAAGGTGGCCTGCTTATGTGGGCAATGACATCACTGTTGTAGTAGACAAAGCAGTTGTTGGGGTATTTGGAAACATTTAGTTATTTGAATATAAACCCCAAATTTTAAATACATGTTTGTTTTTTTTTGTAAGTATAAAGAAATATGAGTAGATTTACTTAAATAGAAGCATATGAAAGACATCGATGATGAACATATCCAGTAGGAAATCTTTTATCTTAGATAGCGCCTTAGTTGAAAAGAAAGGTGACAAACATCCTGCTTCATAATTATGACGAAAGCAGGTACTTATCATAGTTAACATGAGAAATAGGGATACTCATGAAAGAACCAGAGAATCTAGCCTACCCTTTGACTAGGTCTGGTCTTTGTTCACTATGGTCTTTTAATTGATCAGGTAGATAATATTTGAATATAAAATAACTAAGTCCCACTTGCAAAATTAAATAAAAATAATGATTAGTCGTCTGGGTTAGAGAAAAAAGAAAGTCACATGCATACAGTGAGTGTATATGCATTGCTTGGTAAGTCAAGTTAAGATTTTTTATCAAATGGAAATATGTCACATTCGGAAGGATCCCTGGTGGTAAAATGGTTAAAGCATGTCACTGCTAACCAACTGGTCTGCTGATTGAACCCACCCAGTGGCTTCACTGAAGAAGTGGCCTGACAAGCTGTTCCAATAAAGATTAAAGCAGAGACAACCCTAGGGGTGCAGTTCTACACTGTGCTATATGGCCACTATGAGTCAGAATCAACTCCATAACACACAGTGACAACAACATGTCACTGTGTAATAGTCTAAAAGATGTTAAGTACATATATTTTCTTTGTCACAGTTTAGTGGATATCAGCATGCGACAACTTGGTGAAAAACTTTATATATGTTGTTGCTAGGTGCTATGGAGTTAATTTCTTCTCACAGTGACCCTGTATAGGGTTTATCAGTAGCAGCTGGTGATTTGAACCACCGACCTTGCTGTTAGCACTCAAGTGCTTATCCTATAGTGCCATACGGCAAAGTAGGCAGTTCTCAAATTCACCAGCTGCTCCTCAGAAACCCTATATGTAGTAGTGTCATAGAGTGAGTTCTGACTCATAGCTGTTGGTGGATTTCAACTGCCAATCTTGCAGTTCAAACCAACCTTGGGGTCTAGTGCTTATCCTACAGTACTACACCAATTATGTATGTATATACATACGTTTACTAGTAGGGCTGCTAACCTCAAGTCAGCAGTTTGAAACTACTAGCAATTCTGCAGGAGAAAGATAATAAGGCTTTCTGCTCCCGTAAAGATTTATAGCCTTGGAAACCTATACAGGGCTGTTATGAGTGGAACCGACTCCACGGCACACAATCACATCACTCACCACACCATATATGGAGTCCTGGTGTGGCGGTGAAGGATAAGCACTCAATCACAAGGTCCGCTCGAACTGAAAGGTGGGCAGTTCAAACTCACCAGCTGTTCTTTGGAAATGGTATACAGGGTCACTATGGGTCAGAACCAACTCAACAGCTTTTAACAAGAACAATACCAGATAGATAGATAGATAGATAGATAGATAGATAGATAGATAGATAGATGTAGATGTAGATGTAGCTGTAGCTGTAGCTGTAGATGTAGCTGTAGATGCAGATGCAGATGTAGATATATATAGAGAGAGATCTGGTATGGCACTGCAGGTAATGCACTGGACCACAGTGTCAGTTTGATTGTAAATAATCTAACAGAAAACCACAATTCACTCACAAATTAACAGAAAAACTCAACCAAGAATACTTTGGAATAGATAGATAGATAGATAGATAGATAGATAGATAGATAGATAGATAGATACATGTTAACTTATCTTTTCTAGAACACAGTATGCTTAATAACAATTTCTATGATACAACAGAGAGTAAGGATCATGGAATTTGGCCCAATGAATTGCTGTGTTTCTCACACTGACAAATATTTAAGGTTTAAAATATTGTGTCGATTGTTATCTTTTATTCTGGGAAACAGTTTCCCTTGCCTATACATCAATCAATTTATGTCTGAAGCCATAAGATTTGATTCCTCCCACACTATCCCCTAAACTTTTATAGACATGAAATTATCTATTTGTTTTTAAACTCTAGCCATAGATTTAACTCCACCTCCTGTAATTCCCACAGGTTGATTATATGCTACAAAAAGAAATTCTAAATTTGTTACCCTTTAATTTAATTGAGGATGTCTACTTTTACTCTGTACTTTGGGACAAGGTGAAAAGGAGGTTTTTTTCTAGGTACTTTTTATATCCCTCAACTACTTCCTAATTTTTTCTTTTTATGTTGCTTCCAGAGACAGTGACCCAACTTACTATTTTCATGTAAGCTTGATCACAACCTTTCCTATATTGGAACAGTTACTCAAGATTTGGAAATGAGGTAAAGACAAAATAGATTTTTTTGACTACAGTAAACAATTTCTAGAGACCAGAAACTCTTAATCCCATCCAATTGTCTCAAAATAATTGAAGACATGAAAACCGTTGCATGATAAGGCAGTTGTCAGAAGAATGACAGATACAAGTGAAAATACAGGGGGAAATGCAGTGACTAATGGGGATGGAGGTGTTGTTGTTGTGAAGTACCGTCTAGTCGATTCTGACCCATACCGACCCTATATAGGGTTTCTGAGGAGCAGCTGGTGAGCTTGAACTGCTGAACTTGCAGTTCAAGTGGCTTTGCAGTCTGGCACATTAACCTACAGCACCACAAATACTGTTATATACACAACCCTGGAAGAACAGTGTCCCACAGGTAAATACATGGACAGACACACAAGGGAATGGGTAAGGGAGGAAAAGTGGAAGTATATACACAAATATATAACAGAGGATATATTTCTACATAAATTAGACAGAAGATATGTGTACATGCGTATTTACCTTTGCTACAAATATACCTATATAAATGTGGTGGATCAAACAGAGGAAAAATGATGAAACAAAAACAAAAACTTTTTAGATCTTATCAAACATCTTAAGACAATGAGTTGCTGGGCCTGGGGGCTCAGGACCATAGTCTCTGAGCACACCATGGTTAATTGACATAATGTAATTCACAAAGGCAATGTCCTACTTTGTTGAGTAGCTACTGGGAACTTAAAAGCTCATGAGCAGCTATCTAAAGTGCAAGTATTAATTTTTCTATGTATATAAAAAAAAAAAAAAAAAGATTTGAAAATTTGAAGATGCTTGGATTCACTCAGTCCTGTGGACCAATAACTTATATGAGCATCAAGCACCACAACTCTGAGACCAGAAGAACCAGATGATGCCTGGCTACTACTACCAACTGCTCTGAAAAGGATCACATTAGAAGATCTCAGAGAAAGTGGGAGAAAATGTGGAACAAAACACAAAAGTATTAAAAAAGATCAGGCTTACTGGTCAGAAAGAGACAGGAGGAACATGAGACTGACCTTAACCACCCTTCAGGTCTGAAATGGAACCCACCCCCCTAGCCCAATTTTCAGCCAAGCAGTAGATGAATATCAGGGGAACAACACTAGTAAGGTATGCCACCACGGAATGTTCATCCATTCAAAATCAGAAGGGTAACATTTACCTAAGGACAGAGTTGACAGGGGATGCCAAGGAGTCTGGAAGGGAAATAAGAACCACAGGAAGGAAGCGGGATAACTGTTGTTACATGGAGGGGATTGCAATCATTAAGGACTTGTTGAAGGGGAAACTGATGATCTTCTCTGTAAACCTTCACTGAATTCACAATAAAAACATTTAAAAAAACCAATTGTATGTTTATATAAAGTTATATACATAATTATAAACAATTATATAAATATAATTGTGTATATTTCAAATAATTTAGAAGACTGAATTATAGAGGGTAGCTTTTGAAGATAGTTTGTTTACCTGTGTTATAAGTATGATATATTTAATTAGTCAAAATAGGTTGCACAATATTCTAGCACTCATCAAATTTCTAGAATGTGAGGCGTGTTCTTTTCATACATTATTTTATATTTATCCCAGGTCACTGCTACCAGGAAAAACACATCACCTGGTGATCACAAATACCATGATGAGGTTGCTAAGGTAAGAATTTATAATATCCTCCACAGAATTTCTTTAAGGGTTTATTTGTTTAATAAAGCAATAGCATGTTGACAGTCAAGTATGAAGCAACCGCTTTGTAATAATTATCAGAAGAGACAGTAATGAACAGAAAAATTTTAAAAGGGTATATTGGGGTGCCACACCAAAACAAAACCAATTGCCTCAGAGCCTATTTGATACATATCAGCACCATGTGTGTGAGTATAACTGTACTCCACAGGCTTTTCAGTGAATTTCAATCTTCCAGAAGGGGATCACCAGGGTTTTCTCCAACGGTACCTTTTAGTTTGTTCTGTTATTTTAAAAGCATGTTACTTTCCTCACCAATAACCTCAGTTGATTCCTTGAGCCCCAGACCTCATCCTTCTAGCATGTTGTTTACTGCCTACACCTCATATATCCTCATACTTAGAAGAGTCTTTCTTATTTTATTTTTTAAATAAATATTTATTCTAAAATCAATTATTTTTAAATCAGAGGTATGATTTCTTATAAGGCTCCATCACAAAATATAGATCTAGACCAAAGAAGACATTTTACAAGAAAGAACAGATACAGATGTATGATAAGAAATTAGCATTCCTTTAAGGGCTTGTGCAGCACAGATCTGAAGTGAGTACATTCCTGGTAAGAATAGAGAAGTAATGGAAATGCCTGCAGATTGCTCCCATTGAACTATTTGAATTCTCTTTGGTTCTTACTCTTAATCATACTCAGGTTCAGTACTCCAGGGTAAAGGTGAGGGTGGCAGGGAGTGACTCACTAGACCAAAGAAATGTAATTCATGCTAGGTAAAAAAAAAAATCTACCATGGGACCAATTCTTATAACTACAATTAATAGCCTAAAATAAAAGGAAAGAAAATGGCACCAGAGATATTTAAAGCTAAGGTTACAACCATAAAAACACGCTGCCTAATAGATCTATAATTTGGGTCTATATTATGTCTTTGGCTTTCATTCAGGTCAAGGTCTTTTGTCCTGAAAACATAAATCCAACTATTATATTTGATTTTTCACATTATAGCAATGTCTTTACTGAAACAATTACCCCTTTGGTTGTCAAAATTTATACATAAGGATCTTATGTTTTGAAATAACAGAAGAATTCTATGGCAGATTCTCATTTGACTAACTCCTAAACTCTAAATAACTTGTCCCTAAGGCATAATGGTTTAGGTAATATTGATCATAAAAATCTCAACTTGAATGTTTTTATAGATTTAAAGGAAAATGTGCATTGGCTGCAGGCAATGTTTTGGAGAAGTTGCCTTCAGTTCTGCCATACATTTTTTTGTTGTTCTTATTTATGTGTTTTCTTTATCAGTGGTATCTGGACAGAGGGCAGGATTTTTGTTAATGTTCTTCCCAGTTCCATTTTGTCTCTAACAGATATGGTGAAACTGCTCTCAGCGCTACTGCTGGCTGTGCCTTACTGACTTTCTTCTGTTTATCAAAAATACTTCCTGTTATCTCAGTATGACCTGCCTGAGATTCTGCAGTATAAACTAAAACATTTCTTACAAGAAAATATACAATTTTCATCACAAGTCATTGTAAAGACTTTTAAATCTTTAAGATTTGCTTTGCCTACTTTATGGGTTTTCATTGACTTATTTTAATGTGTACTTTCTTAATAGCTGGGGAGCATGATGCTCTCTCTGGCTTAAAAATGCAAAATTCATATCTAAATGACTTGATTCTACTTTATATTAGAATTCCTGCAATGTTTGTCCAAAGGTTGCTGTAGATATCTGCAAAAGTTCAAATATCTACTTATTCAGATTGAAGTAGTTTTGATGACTTCGCTTTCTTTATTGTGGGGTTTTCTAGAGTATGGAATTCTTGTTACAATTTTTCTCTAGTAAGGAGCTGTGGTAGCATAGTGGTTATGAATTGGGCTGCTAATCTCATGGTCAACAGTTTGAAACTACCAGCTGTTCTGCAGGTGAAAGATGAGGTTTTCTGCTCCTGTAAAGATTTGCAGCCTCAGAAACTCTGTACAGGGTCGTATGTGTTGGAACTGACTCCACGGCACATAACAACAACAACAACAATGACAATTTAGAAATGGTTTTCATAAATATTGTTTTACCCAATTGTTCTTAGGACACTAAAAAGGCAGGTATTATAATTCCTATTTTGAGAATTTGAAAATTAGGCCCGGAGAAGTTATAGGACCTTTCCAAAGACAGTGATAAATTCAAGTCTTGTATTCATGCCTTCCAATTCCAAGTCCACTGAGCTAGAATAGAATAATAGAGGTGGAATTGTTGTCTAAAGATTCTAGTGTTGAGGTGAAGATAAATTCAAAGCACAGTTATTGGTAAACAATTTCCATATTATAATTTGATATTTTATTTTGCATACAGTAGATTGTCCTGGAATCCTTGTGTGATACTGTAAGATACCACAAGGTCAGTTTGCACCATAAGGTGGTCACTTTGAACCACAAGTAAGTGGTTCAAAACTCACCTGCCGCTCCTTGGAAACCCTATGAAGGGTTGTTATGAGTTGGTACCAACTCAACAGTACTTAGCAACAACAACAAAGTTTTCCCATATATTATCTTATTTAATTGCTACAGCAGCCACATTGGGAAGACAGGAATGTTCCACTTCATAGATTCAGAAATGAAACTTTTCCAAGATACCAGCATTATAAAGTTGGTTACAGGAGGAATCTAAGATGACTTAAAATATAGTGAATGTATTTTCAAAGATGTTTCTAAGAAAAGCTTACATTGAATTTTAAGTTAAAAGATAATTTTGTTGTTGTCACTAATAGGTGCCATGGAGTCAGTTTCTACTCTTACATACAACAGAATGAAACATTGCCTAGTTCTGAACCATCCTCCCAATTACTGATTTGTTTGAGGGCAAAAAGATAAGCTTACCCCTCCTAAATTTCTACTTTAATCTCTTTTATCAATAGTAGCTCAAGAAATAGAATTTACCTTTTGGTTATTTTTTTAGGGCAGTAGGAAAGCAGGTATTCTTGTCATTGATAACCCCTTTAAACTAAGTGCTCCTCTTGGAACATCTGAACATTGTTATTAAGGAAAAGGAATGTTTTTCTCCATTTTTTAGTTGCCCAAAAGCCTTCATTTGAGAAGATTCAAAATAATTCCCTGTGTTTAAAACAAAGGCTAACTTTTCCTATTTAAAATTCAGGAAATATTTGTGGGAAATAAGAATGCAGCATCTAAGTGTCTGGGTGAGCACTAGATTCCCTACCATATATTATTCTTTAGGAGATAGATGCAGAAGCAAACATTTAATAAAGAAAAGGGGCAACCTGGTTGAGATCATGCTTAAAAATGGTGACATGCATAATAAATAGAGTCACACAAAAGAGAAAGGACAGAATACTGTTTTGCTTTTTCCCTATAAGACAAGATTACATAGTAGAACTGAAGTAGTCTCAATTCAAAAATGGCAATTCCTATGTATTTCATTCCAGTCACAGAAATAGAAGCAATAAAATTAAAGTGGTAACCTGACTGCATTATCACTGTATAAGGCAAAACATCTTAGAGGTAGAAGAAAGGTAAGTGTCCTTGGGGTTAAGAAATGTTGTTTGTCTTTGAGTTTTCTAGTCTATTCTACCTGTCTATAAATGGAATCTTGAATTTCTTTTTTTAAAAAATTGAATTAATTGCATCAAGTTGATGCAACTCATGGCAACCCTATAGGGCAAAATAGAACTGCCTCATAAACTAATCCAAGGCTGTAAATCTTCAGGGGCTGGTAGTGTAGGCGAGCTTTCAATGAACAGCCCAGCACTTAAACACTGAACAACCTAAACCCACTAAAAAACAAACCCACTGCTGTAGAGTCATTCCAACTCACAGCAATGCTAATTAACAGAGTAGAACTCCTCCTTTAGGTTTTCTAAACTAAACTTTACAAAAATGAACAGCCTCACCTTCCTCCTATGAAGTAGTTAGTGGATGTGACCCTCTGACCTTGGAGTTAGCAGCTTAACCCACTATGCTATCAGGGTTCCTTTTGTACCTTTAGGAGGCCTGAATTAATGGTAATTCCTGGAAATGTATGTTGAATTGTATGCAAATTTTTTCCCCATAAATGTGTAATTTATGGCGATAGTCTTTATCAATCATCAGAGTCACAACAGGTCTCATAGCCTTAAATGAGTTAAGAACCCTTCATCTCTAAAGGCTCTTTTAATGGTAATGTTCACTGGTCTTAATATAACAAATACAGCTTCAGAATAATGTAATCAACTATTTACATTAATGTCTATCCCAATTAAATTTTAAGTTTTCATTATTAAATAACAAACACCACCACTCTTCTGTCAGTTTGTTGTACTATGATGGCTTGTGTGTTGCTGTGATTATGTAAGCTATACCATGGGTATTTTAAATACCAGTAGAGTCACCTATGATGGACAGGTTTCAGAGGAAAGCCCTGACAAAGACAGACTAGGAAGGAGACACAGACTACTTTAGAATATTTAGTCACTGAAAACCTTGTGAATAGCAGTGGAACACTGTCAACACCAGATTATTGAATGTTGAAACATGATGAAGAGCACCAAAATATTGTCACATATAGTATGGGTGGATGAGGCCCTCAGGTTGGAAGGCACTCAAAATGCAACTGGGGAAGAACTGCCTCCTCAAAGTAGAGTTGACTGTGATGACACAAATGGAATAAAGCCTTCAGAACCTTCATTTGCTGATGCTGCACAACTCAAAATAAAGAGAAACAGCTGCTTTCATTAATAATAAGAACGTGGAATGTAAGAAGTATCGAATCTAGGAAAATTGGAAATTGTCAAAAATGAAATGATAAGTATAAACATCTATATCCTAGGCATTAGTGAGCTGAAATGAACTGATAGTGGCCATTTTGAATTTGACAATCACATGATTTACTATGCTGAGAATGACAAATTGAAGAAGCATGGAGTCATATTCATTATATAAAAAAAAATCATGATCTGTCATGAAGTACAATGTGATAGGAAAATATCCATACGCCTGTCCAAGGATGATCAGTTAATAACACTATTACTCAAATTTATGCCAGAGATGATGAAATTGAAGAAATCTACCAACTTCTTCAGTCTAATATAGATCAAACGTGCAATCAAGGTGTATTGACAATTACTGGTGATTGGAACATAAATATTGGAAACAAGGAAAAAGGATCAGTGGCTGGAAAATACGACCTTGGTGATAGGAACCATGCTGGAGATTGCATGATAGAATTCTGCAAGACCGATGACTTTATCATTGCAAATACATTCTTTTAAACAACATGAAAGATGACTGTACATATGGACCTCACCAGATGGAATGCACAGAAATCAAATTGACTTCATCTATAGAAAGAGACAGTCGAAAAGCTCCATCCATATCATCAGCCAAAACAAGATCAGAAGCAGGCTGTGGAACAGACTATCAATTACTCATATGCAAATTTAGGCTGAAGATGAAGAAAATGAAAACAACTTCACAAGAGCCAAAATATGACTTTTAACATATCCCATCTGAATTTAGAGATTATCTCAAGAACAGATTTTATGCATTAGACACTAAAGACCGAAAACCTGAAGAGTTGTGTCAAAACATTAAGAACATCATATAGGAAGAAAGAAAAAGTCATTGAGAAGACAAAAAAGAAGGAAAAGACCAAACTGTATGTCAGAAGAGACTCTAAGACTTGCTCTCCAGTGTGCAGATGTGAAAGCAATGGAAAAAAGTGAGAAGGTAAAAGAGCTGAACAAAAAATTTCAACGGTCCACTCAAGAAGACAAAGTTAAATGTTATAATGAAATGTGCAAAGAACTGGAGTTAGAAAACCAAATGTAAACAACATGCTCAGCATTTCTCAAGCTGAGAGAACTGAAGAAAAAATTCAAACTTAGACTTGT
>NW_006408889.1:1203777-1223554 GCF_000296735.1 Chrysochloris asiatica | reverse complement strand
GGCAGAATTTCATTCTGTTGTACATAGGGTCGCTATTAGTCACTACCAACTCAATGGCACCTAACAATAACAACAACAATGGGCAAATTATAAAATGATGTCCAAAGCTTCCAAAGAAGATGGAAGGAATACGGTCACTGTACCAAAAATAAATAGATGATGTTTAACCATTTCAAGAGATAGCATATGATCTAGAGCCAATGATCCTGAAGTTAGAAGTCTAAGGAGCATTGAAGGCATAGGCAAAGAACAGGTACTATAAACTGATGAAATATAAACTGAAATCTTTCAACAAATTGTTGCAGCACTGGAGGCACTCACTCATCTATACCAAGAAATTTGGAAGACAAATACTTGACCAACTGACAGGGAGAGATCTATATTTGTGGCCAAACCAAATAGAGCTGACCCAATGGAATGCAGTAATCATCTGAAAATATTGATATCCTATGCAAGTAAAGTTTTACTAAGAGTAATACAAAAACAGCTGCATCCATACATAGCCTAAGACTTTCCAGAGGTTTAAGACGGATTCAGAAAAGGATGTGGAATGAGGGCTATCATTGCTGATGTCAGATGGATCTTGGCTGGAAGAAGAGAATATCAGAAAGATGTTTGCCTGTGCTTTATTGACTACACAAAGGTTTAAGATTACGTGGATCATGACAACCTATGGACAGCATTGATAAGTATGAGTATTCCAGAACACTTAATTGTGCTCATGAGGAACCTGCACATAGACCAAGAGGCAGTTGTTCAAACAGAGTAAGGAAACACTGAATGGTTTAAAATTAGGAAGGGTGTGTGCCAGGTTTGTAAACTTTCACCTATTTATTCAATCTGTATGCTGAACAGATAATCCAAGAAGCTGGGTTATATGAAGAAAAGCATCAGGATTGGAGAAAGACTCGTTAACAACCTGAGATATGCTGATAATACAACCTTGCATGCTGAAAGCATCTCAAATTAAAGAAAACAAAAATCCTCACCACTGGATCAATAAACATCTATATCAATGAAGAAAAGATTGAAGCTATAAAATACTTCATTTTGCTCGGATCAATCATCAACATACGTGGAAGCAGCAATAAAGAAATCAAATGACTTATCGCATTAGGCACATCTGCTGCACAAGACCTCTTTAAAGTGATGAAGAGTAAAGATGCCAGTTTGAAGACTTAGGTGTGCCTGACCCAAAACATGGTATTTTCAATAATCTCATTTGTATGCCAAAGTTGGACAGTGAATAAGGACAATCATAAAAGAATTGATGTCTTCGAGTTATGGTGTTTTAGGAGAATATTAAAAGTACTATGGACTGCCAAAGGAACAAACAGATCTGTTTTAGAAGAACTACAACCAGAGTGCGCCTTGGAAGCCAGAATTGCCAAACTTTGTCTCTCATATTTCGGACATAGTATCTGGAGGGATCTCTGGAGAAGGATCTCGTGTTTGTAACAGCAGATGGTCAGAGAAAAAAGTGGAGGTGTCCCAATGAAATGGATGGACACAGCGGCGGCAGCGATGGGCTCAGGCGCAGCAAAAACAGATAGGTTGGCTCAGAACTGGGCAGTGCTTTGTTCTGTTGTACATAGGGTACTGACTCAATGGCACCTAATAACAACAACAACAACTAACAAAGATACGTATTTCCTTATTGCCTTATTTTAATTATTTGGAAAAGTTAATCTAATGTCTTTGAGATACAGAAATATATGTATTTTAGAGTATGTTTGTTGAGAAAATATTTGTCTACTTCTTGACTTATTCTTAAAAAATCTTATTTCACATCAGCGTTGTATCAAGCACTTTTCTGAGCATAGATTATGCAATATCTCATAATGTAAAATACGCAGAAAACTTCAACACGTGCAGGGGAAAAGAACAGTAAAACCATCAGGCAACAGATTTCTGAAACAACCACCGGAATGAAATCATAGTACTTCAGACTGAGCCTGATTATAATTTCACAATTCAGCTATTATAAATACTTCCCATTTTTCATTTCCTTTAATCATGAAAGCATTTAGCTCCACTCTTTAATTATATACATCTAGAATCTCATCCTTCTCCTTATGTTTCTAAGCTATAAAATTCTTTTAGAATAAAGTAGAAAATTGATTGACAAACGTGTAAATGGGATGAGATCAAACTACAGAAAGCTGTGCATGACATTACTTTCTTTTAGGAAATGTTCACGCTAATGTGAGAAAATTAAATGAAAGCTACAGTGGTGTATAAATCTTCATTTTTATCAAGCTTCTTTTTACTTCTTTTTTTTTTTTTTTTTGCATTTTTGGGAATATATAATATTACAGTTCATCCAAATATAGACCAGAAATTAAGTATTGGTAGTTTAATTATTGGAAGTTTAAATCATCTACTTTCATTTCTTTAATTTTATAAAGTATAATTCAAGTTACCTTCTAAATAAAAAAAATTTGTCTTTAAGGTTTTCTGTAAAATGTGCAAATAATTTAAATCTATAATCTTACACATAAAAGCCATACACTTTAAATCTACTCTAAGTTATTTATCCTATAATCTCTATTTTAAAAATATGCTTGGATGTATCTACCAGTCAGTATGGGGTATTTATTCTGTCTTCTAGGTTGGAACATGTCACTTAAAATATTGAGTATATTAATAGAGAAACTTAGGTAATGTTACTTGCCAAGTATATCCCCCTAAGCACTATTTTAAACTACATTTATTTTCTATTCTTAAACATCTTGCTACATCATGGGAAACACTGAAAACTGAGCTATGTAGACCTTTTGTAGACCTTCTGGTAAGGAGACATGAAGTTCCATTTTATTCAAGCATTAGTCTATGAATTTGCAATAGAAAAACAACAAAGAATGAATACAAAAAAAAAAAAAGGATACGTCTCATCAATTTGTAAAAAATGACTAAAAAACAATTGTCATCCTATACAATACTAAGTACTGAATGCTAGAGGAAGAAAATTATTTTGTTGGCATCCTTCAATTTTTACCCACTTTCGTGTGACTAAAAACATTTTTTACTTTTGGAATTGCTTTTTGAGTATCTATCTTTTAAATCAAAGGCATCTTGCAGGGTCCCACTAGGGGAAGAATATTTTTTTTTGTTCCATGAACTCTTTCAGAATAATTTATGTATTTAATTCTTGCACCATTCAAGGACCCTCTTCTTATTAGGCACACTTGGCATAAGTGTAATGACCTGAATAAACTATGAATTGGCAGGTTACTCCAGAGGCCTGTTTGCATTGCCGGATGACTTGGCATTTAGCCACTGGAATCAAAAGAGAGGACAGGTTATGACTTGTGGCTTGCATGTGTACACAGCATCTGAGTCAGGTGTTTCTTAATCACATCTTTAGGGGTAATTATTAGGTCAAATTGCACTTGACAAGCAGCTCTAAAATCTTACTAAGTTATCACAGGCCTACAAAAGAAAATTGGCTCACTTTACTCAAACAGAAAATGTATGAAAGCTAAACTGCTAAGCTCATTAACATAGCTGTTTTTAGGCTCTTCCTTATTGTAAGACTCTGATAGTTAGTTGATGGTTCTCTGAATATGTTACTTCTCCATTAGCTAGAATTACTACTCAAAGAGCATCATTAAGTAGAATCATGGTGAAAAATGAAAATCGTTACAGGGAGCTTTTATAAATTGCTTTAAAGAGATTCTCAAGTAATAAAACAAATCTAAATATGACACTACTCTAAATTTAATCTTAATATTTCTATACCAGGATTTGAATAATGTAGACACACAGTTATGACTTAAGTAATTTTTGCTATTTTATACATGGTATTCAAGAAATGTTATGTATAATAAGTGCCAAGAAATATTGTTTTAATTTTGGCATTTTTTATTTTTGTAAGGTAGCCAAAATTTCTTAAACTGCTAAAAT
The DNA here is from genome assembly GCF_000296735.1 of Chrysochloris asiatica. Classification (NCBI taxonomy): domain Eukaryota; kingdom Metazoa; phylum Chordata; class Mammalia; order Afrosoricida; family Chrysochloridae; genus Chrysochloris; species Chrysochloris asiatica. The sequence goes on along the minus strand of NW_006408889.1, from coordinate 1,219,648 downwards.
AACAGGGTGGCCTTTAAAAGACGTATATGTTTTTCTATGCTTATAAATTCTTTTTGTTGATCCTAAAATATATTATACTGTGTTATTTATAAACCTTAACAGTATTACATAATTTAAAAATACTGTTATGAAAATATACTCTAATTATACCTAATGGATTGGATGCATTTGCCAACACCTTGTCAATGTGGTGTGGTCATTTTCAATGTAAGGTGTGATGAATGACTGGGAATTCATTTATCTAAAGCAAACAAGTGGTGTTCTTAAGCTGTTTTCTGAGTGAGTCAGGATTACAAGATAACATGTCTGAAATAGTTCAAAAGAAGTATTCCTATATTAGGACATGAAGATAAGTTACCTAAAGTTAGTTATTTTGAGTTGTTAGACCTGATATGCTGTATCATGTAACTAAAATAAATGGTGCAGCCTAGAACAATGTTTTCATATGTTCTCTGAAAACATTTCCAGCATGTAAAGCTTTTATTATGCTCTACTAGGTGGTCAGAAGGAATTATGATTACTTATAAAAGTTCACGCAAAATAAGTTGATCATACTGAAAAGATGGCAGTTATAAGCATGGAAACTCTAAGACGACAAATGCAATGACCTTTTCAATACATTCTTTATCAAATATGCATTGTAGAAGACTCAGACATGACGTTTTAAGTCAAATCACAATACAACCTGTTCTATTTATTGCTATTGTAGGGAATTATCACTGATAAGTTTGACTCATAACTTTTTCATTAGCAATGTTGTTAAATATTGACTGAATGAATCCAAATAAGTAAGTATGCTGTTCTTCATGTTGCTTGCAATGGACTGATGCAGGTATTAATTGGAATGCGTAGTGGTTACGAATCGGGCTGCGAACCTTAAGGTCAGCGGTTCGAAACTACCAGCTGCTCCGTGGGAGAAAGATGAGGCTTTCTACTCCCGTAAAGATTTACACCCTCGGAAACCCTGTACAGGGTCGCTATGGGTCGGAACCGACTAGATGGCACTTAACAACAACAACAACAACAAGGTCATATACATCTTTTGAAAGTTCTCTGTTAGATCCCTTTGAAAGGATAACAAGAGACTGTCACCAATAGGTATTCTACCCAAACGGGAGACTCACAAAGTCTCATCATGAATATAGCACAGTGGTTTACTGTGGGCATAAAAAATTAAGATTAAAAGGTGCCACAACTCTTTTCATTTACAGTGTAGTGTGATGGTTAGGAGGACAGGATCTGTAGAAAGAGGGTTGGTTTCAAATCCCAGTGATTCTGAGAGAGCTTTGGCATTCCATATAACATTTCTGCCCTAGTTACCTTATGGAAAAGTAGGGAATCTAATTTTCTGAGCTCTGGTAGCGAAGTGGTTACGAATCGGGCTGAGGACCTTAAGGTCAGCAGTTCCAAGCTACCATCTGTTCTGTGGGAGAAAGATGAGGCTTTCTGTTCCCATAAAGATTTACAGCCTCGGAAACCCTGTACAGGGTCGCTATGGGTTGGAATCGACTCGACAGGACTTAACAACAAGTATTAATAATTTAATGAGTACATGTATGTAAAATGATGAAAAGAATGCTTTGCAATAACATTACTTGCTATATAATATGTAATAATGTTAGCCATTTCTCCTTTATTTTTGTGATTATTTTGTATTGTATATATCACATGTAATTAATCTGCAACATATTAACTGATTAACCTATTTTCTCCAATAACTTCCTTTGGATCAACTACTACATGGTAATAATAATTAATGGTATTCAGTGTCAAGGTATAATGATGCAAGAGATCAAATGGAATTCCAAATTTTTCCAAGATAAAAATAAAATAAAATGTTGGCATGTAATTAGTTCAAATTTTAAAGAAAGTGATAAGAAAAAACACTGAATCCATCAACAGTTTTTTGCCTTTTACATTGATTTCTATTTTTCTCTGATTGTGCTCAATTAAAGGAATTAAGGTACTTTTTAAAATTATTTATACAACCATTATTCTTTCTCCTACAGTGCTTGTCACTGTTGTTATTTTACACCACTTCTCATTAATATAGGTCATTCCCACATTAACAACCATCTAGAAGACACATGTTCATTCTAGTGAAGGCAATATACATAACCAGATAATCAGGTCTTTTCTTTGGTAGAGCCACTGGTGGGCTGAAACTGCAAACCTTTAAGTTAGCAGTGTATAATTGTATATATCATTGGTTAACTATTGTACCTCCATGGTACAATAAATTTGTTGTCATTAGGGTCCATCAAGGCAGTTCTAACTCACAGCAACCCAATGTAATGAAGACTGAAACACTGCCCAATCCTGTGACATACCCACAATTGTTGCTATATACTAACCCACTGTTGTAGCTACTATTTCATTCCATCTAATTGAAGGTCTTCCTCTTTTTCACCGATGCTTTCCAAAGTATATCATATCTATATATAAAGTTGTAGAATTGCATCTGATTTTCACCTTAATACAAGTATCATTCACCAAACTTTTAATATAAATCTTCCCATAGAATATCACACAATCATCATTCTATTTTCTTTATAAAACATAATGACTAGAGAGGCAGGCTTGCAGAACGTGCCCCTTGGTTGTTTAAATTATTATATATTCCTGCGTGTTTTTGTGTACATCTCCTTAAACTCCCACCCCCATCCCTGCCCCCCCAAAAAAGAAAAACAGGGAATGGGAGCAAATACTATTGAATGACGATGCACAGAAGAGATTGTAATCATCACTGCAATGAAATGATGATGTAAAGTCAATGTTCTCCCATGTAAACTATCACTCAGTTCACAATAAAAACAAAAAACAATGACTTAGGCAAACCAATCCTAGTTCATTAAAAACAACAACAACAACAACAACAAAAAACACCATAATGACTGGCAGAGGACACAATGAAGTCTCAGAATGAATGAAGGTGCAAACATCGCACCAGGAAAAAAAAGATTTTGTTTTATCCATGGAACAACAGCAACAGTAGTCAATCTACTGTGTTAGAAGTTATTCAAACAGGGTTACTACCTGCCACACATTTATTTACTATCACCATCATGAACCATGCCATGTAATTAATCACTTTGTGCTCTAGAGCAATGAAACTTGAGCCCCATGATGTGGTGAACAGTTATTTGCCTCTCTCTCACTTGGCGTTTTTACAACCCTATTGTGATTTTGTTTCCAGAAAGATGTCTGTCCCTGCTGTTTGGGGAAATGTATCTATAATGTCTTGATCCAAGAATTTCATATTCAACAGATGGTATTCTTGGCTATGTATTCACTGTAATTTCTCTAAGCAGAACTGAGTACTTAATATTGCTTGTTTTCTGCCAATCATCACTCAGTCTACAAGTGAATTTTTATCAAATATGTATTATTCTTTGTATGCGTGCTCTGACCCTTTTGGAATTATGATCTCTATCCAGCATGAACTGTGAAGATACTAGGCATGTTATTGTAGAGTCTTGTCTTAAAGGGAGCTACCCAGGCACTTTATTTTATATGCACAGATAAATATAAAATATATCTATAACTACAGAGACAGAAACATATACACATGGATGTTCGCATGTATATGTGAATCAATTCACAGAGATTGATTCTTTCTGAAAGTGGTATTATTTTTTTTCTATGCACACCATACATTATACATCTTTCCTTGAAACATGTAATGCAAAACAAGATACTTACTATTCATAATAATGCATATAAGTTTAAGTGTATTTTTAGTCTATATATCCCTGTTTTTATAGATAACATACAGTGAGATGAGGCATATGCTCACACTAGTACATGTGTACACACACACTCTACTGGAAATAACAGAATTCTTATGAATATGTACAGGAGATTATCATTGGAAAGGGCTTTTGAGATGCTCTTGGTCAAGGATTAGGCTATTTTGAACAATTTAAATATCTTTTCTTAACATCAAGAAAAGCAACTGTGTTTTCTTTCTATACGTATTTGGACATCAGAAAGACAAAAGGAGGTGATAAAGTTGTAAGGGCAGTACAAGCTTCACATGAAGAAAGAACTCAAATCTCATTCATTTTTCTGTCTTACCTAACATATCTTAACAAGGCTATAAGGAAAAGATTCTATTTTTCCAAACAAAGCAAAACTAGGAGTGAACTGGATTAACTGATTAAAAGCCTTCAGTTACCTGACGCTTGACCAGCTAGTAAAATCCATTATTTTTCTTTTTCAACTTACTTTTTCACTTCCTGGCATTCTTTAGAGTGTCTTCCTGTTTGGCACAAAATCTGCCATCAACCGATTTGGCACGGTCATTTGTAAACAAAGCCTAGGATTTCTTAGTGAAGAGAAAAAGATGGAAAAGAGGATTCAGAATGCAGGATGCCAGAGAACATAGGGACTTAATGAGCAATCTTAGCAGTTGTCAAGTCACGATGCTAGTTTAACACTTGTGGCCTTCAAATGCTAAATTAGAAAATCTGATGAAACACTCGACACTAATTTAGATGAAATCCAAAAATGGTATTCAACTATAATTCTTTTTGGTCTATAACAAAGCTCAATAAGAATAATCTTAGCTAATTTCACATCTTGATAATTAATGCAGGAAAATTAAGTTCTTGTCCTTTTAAATGCACCTATCATATAGTTGGTTCTGAAACTTTAAAAACTTCACTACAAAATGACCATATAGTCCTCACTGGAAATCAAATGAAGTCCTGCTTTCAAGTTGGTATTTTCTATACCCATAATAATGGAATTCTGGCTGCTAACCTCAAAGTCAGCAATTCAAAAACCACCAGCTGTTCCGTAGGTGAAAGCTGAAGCTTTCTACGCCCGTAAAGATTTACAGCCTCTGAAACACTTATGCAGGAGTTGCTATGAATTGGAACCGACTTGCAAGGTCAGCAGTTCAAGTTTACCATCCATTCCTAGGAAACTCTATACGGGGTCACCATGGGTCAGCATTAACTCAATGGTACTTAACAACAAGAACAACAGCAACCCAACTTTTTAGAATCTTTCACTCATTCATTTCTATTTTTAAATGTGTTGTCTGTTATTTTATTTCTACTAAGAAATTCTCCTAAAATATAGTCAGGTCAGCTTCATTCTAGGTAATGTCATGTCAGAAAGTTGTATTTCTAGAGAATCTTATCAACCTATGCATAAAGCCTATACATGTAATTCCTAGATACTAATTGTTCAAATATATTAAAAATATCAAAAGTAGTATTATAGCAAAAGGCAAAAATATTGACTTAGGATATACCCAAACCCAAACCAAACCAATTATCATGGAGTGGATTCAGACTCAGAGACTCTACAATATCTACTATTTAAAAATAAACTACTATGTCTTTTTTATGTCTGCTTTTATTTGTTATACACTTTCATTTTTAAAAGAAAATTATTTATGAAGCTGTTGTTAAGTGTCATCAAGTCGGTTCTGACTCATAGCAATCCTGTATAGGGTTTCCAAGGAGAAGCTGGTGGGTTTGAATCTTGACTTTAGTAGTCCAGTGCTTATACTACAGCACATTTTCTATTTATTATTTCAATGAATGAAGCTGGAAAGGAAAGTGTTAGCAACAAAGTATGCTGCAATGATTCCTTTTGTAATTGAATTAAAGGTAGTATCACTTTGACACAGTTGACTTTTTTGATGAGGGCAAGGGCTTGGAGATTCTATTCCGCCCTACCCCACCACAGAGAAATGAGCATATTGAAGACAGGTTGGAGTGCTCTTAGAGGCGCTGCAGTCTCCCTTCTTAATCCTGCTGGAACATTTACAACACCACGGCATGCTCCTTTGAATGTCAAGATTAAGAACATAATCCTCTAAAATTTGGCTCACACACACACAAAGGTAAAGTTAGGTTTCTCCCCATTTTTAAAAGCATGGTAAAAATATGTTTTATATTATTTGAATGTCTCAAGAAAAAGATAATTTTATAAAACAAAACCATTCAGGAATAAAAGTGTGATTTTTAAGAAATGTTCTCTTTTAAAATTGGCTATAATCAAGTTATTGTTCATATCTACATTCGGTAAAACATATCACAAGATGAAGGATAATTTGCAGATACCAATAAGACGTTCTTATTACTAAGCTTTATAGAAAACGAAATTAAAATCAAACTCTGATAGTGCCAAGATCCTTTATGACTTTCTTGCTTTTATAGAGGCTCTTTCTCGTTGGTATCTAATCAATAGTCCAGACACACAAACTTTTTCAGCTGAGTTTAATTCCATCTAAGAAAATTCCTAAGTATCAGAATTATATTAAGTATGGATGACTAAATATTTATTTTATCATGTTTTACCCTGCATCATTCAGAAAATGTTATATAATGTCTCATTGTTCAGTCTTTTCATAAGCATATTTAGTTAATAGCTCTTCCAGTCTTCTAGTCTTATCATTGTTATGACTTTACAAACTTCCACTATAGTGATTGGTTGTCAAAGGATAATTTGCTGTAAGACTGGAACATGTTTAGTCAAGAAGTGTGGATTCATTTAGGATTTGCAGAGATTTGAAAGCAGGTTCAGTTAATTTTATGTACGACTCTGTATCTGTTTTCCAGCTACTATAATTCATTTTCACTTTGATATAAAAGCAAAGTAAAAAGATGCTATTCTTTAAAAAGTTAGTTTAATATTTAAGAAATTTCTTACAATGCTATCTGATTGTTCTGACTTAAAAATAAAAAAAAAAAAATTAAAGAAGAAAAAGCTGGGGAATGGGAAAAATGAACCTTGGAAGCATTCTTGAGATAAGCTCTCATAATTTCAGCTATCTTGGCCAAAAATCATATAAGGGAATCCAAAATAATAATGTTGAAATATTGAAAGAGACAGAAATATGAGCCATTGTAGAGGTGTAACATAGGGACTTTTGGCAAAGTTACAGATAAATGAAATACAAAGACCATATTAAGAAAGTGGTATAGAATGTTTTCAAATATATAATATTTCCACATAAAAATGACATACAAAAGTGATGCAAATGTATATTTATTGTTGTTCTTAGTTGTTAAGTGACATCCAGTTGATTCTGACTCATAGTGACCCTGTATAGGGTTTCTGAGAAGCAGCTGGTGTGCTTGAACCACTGACCTTGCAGTTCAAACCAAGTTTATAGCCAGCATATTAACCCACACTTTTGTTGTTGCTGTTGTTAGGTGCCATCGAGTCAATACCAACTCATAGCGACCCTACATACAACAGAACAAAACACTGTCTGGTCCTGGGCCAACCTCACAATTGTTGTCATGCTTGAGCCCATTATTGTTGTTGTTAGTGCCATTGAGTCGATTCTGACTCATAGGGACCTAGTATAGGGTTTTCAAGGAGGAGCTGGTGAGCTTGAACCTCTGACCTTGCAGTTCAAATGACTTTGCAGTCTCACGCAATTGTTGTTGTTGTTGTCAGGTGCCATCGAGTCGGAACCAACTCATAGCGACCCCATGCACAGCAGAACGAAACAATGTCCGATCCTGGCCCAACCTCACTACTGCTGCCACACTTGACGCCATCAATGATGCCACCTGGCTGATCCATCTCATTAGGTGTCTTCCTCTTTTTCTCTGACCCTCAATCTTACCAAGCATGACATCCTTCTCCAGCGACTGTTCCCTCCTGACAATATGTCCAAAGTATGAGAGACGAAGTTTAGCCATCTTGGCCTCCAAGGTGCACTCTGGCTGCACGTCTTCCAAAACATATCTATTGGTTCTTTTGGCAGTCCATGGCACTTTCAGTATTCTCCTCCAACACCATGATTCAAAGGCATCAATTATTCTACGATCTTCCTTATTCACTGTCCATTATTCACGCAATTTGTTGTTGCTGTTGTTGTTATGTGTCACGCAATTAGGTAGTGTCAAATCAGCTCTGACTCAAAATAACCCTACGCACAACAGAAAGCCACCCTTACAATTGTTCTTACATTTGAGCCCATTGTTGCTGCCACTGTATCCATCTATCCTGTTGGGGGTCTTCCACTTCATGAAGCATGATGTCCTTCTCCAAAGACTGGTCCCACCTAATCACACCAGAGTAAGACAGGCAAAGGCTTGTTATCCTTAAATCTAAGGAGCATTCTGGTTGCACTTCTTCCAAGACAGATGTGCTTTTCCATGGTACTTTTAATATTCTTCTCCAATACCATAATTCAAATCATCGATTTTTCTACAGTCTTCCTTATTTCTTGTACAACTTCCACATATGATTATCCATAATTGATAGAAAAGTTCAGAAATACATGTTCAAAAGGCTGTTTTCATTATTTCTTTGATGAGAGTTTATATGGTCTAGGTTACATACATATTAGAAGACAGCCCTAGTAGTGCAATGGGTTAAGTACTGGGCTACTAACTGAAATGCTGGCAGTTCAAAATGACAAGCTTCTCTATGGAGGAAAGATGAACCAATCTGCTTCCATAAAAATTTACACCTTCGGGAAACCCCATGGGGCAGTTCTTTTCTATCCTAATTGGTCTCCATGAGTCAGAGTCAACTCAAAGGAAGTGAGTACATATTAGAAAGGCTGTTTAGTATTTAGAAAACATAGAATTTAAAAGATGTTCTTTCCTCTGTAACTCTTCAGCATGAGTGAATACTTTAATAGAAGATAATTCTTTTGAGACTTTTCTTCTTTATTCAAAAATACTGCATGTTATGCATACATCATAATATTTAAACTAGATTCTATTGCTAAGTGAAACCTGTGACATGTTTATCTTCATTTTGTAGTTTTCTGTGGCTCCACGAATGCAAACAAACTTTATGATGAGGATACATATAATATAAAAAAGATTTTACTTTCATTCCAAAGAATACTCATTATTTATTTCCACTATTTATTGCCACCACCTGTTTTTCAGTTTATAGTCTATGGTGGCTTGTGTATTGTAGTGATGCTGGAAGTAATGCCCACTGCTATTTCAAATACCAGCAGTGTCACCATAACAGATATAAATCAGGGGTGTTTCCAAACTAAGGCAGACAAGGAAGAAAGGCTTAGAGATTTATTTCCAAAAATTAGCCAGCAAAAACCTTGATCACAGCACAATATTGTATACCTTGCTTGCTTTGGACACATCACCATAAGGGAACAATCACCAGCAGAGGATATTATGCTTGGTGAAATTCAGCGCCATGGAAAGAGAGTAGAAGCTTAAGTGAGATGGATTATTACAACAAAGGACACTGGGAACTGAAAAACCCAAGCCAATCCCACTGCTGCTAAATAGTATTCTAATTCACTATAGAATCAAACAGTCAGACAATTGTGAAGATGACACACATCACACAAATGTTTTATTGTGTTATATATAAGGTCACCATGAGTCAGAGTGTCTGCATAGCAGTCACTTCCTGTGTAGTCATTTATTTAATAATAAGTATCAGTGGTATCTAATGAAGCAAATGCTTAAATATTACATTTTCATAGTACCTAGTCAACTTGCTAATTACTTTTCTCACTGATATTTTAAAAAATTACAATCAAGTTAAAATAATGTTATTTTTTAGTTCATTAAGAAATTCTGATTTTTTTATCATAATTATATATACTATTCTTTTCAAAAATATAATAGACTAATCAAAGCTAATATCAAAACTAAATGTTAAACACAACTTTGTAAACAAGGTAAAGAGTAGCTACAAATTTGTAGGTAAAATTCAAATCAGGTAGCATTTTACAATTCACATTTTTTATCAGCATTTAAAAACTAGTAGAAGGTTCTTTACTAAGTTATATTTAAAGATTTTAGGCAAACTATAGAAATTAAGAAAGAAACAATGAAGAATTTAGCTGCTAAATTAAATGCACATTGAAGGACTCAATTTATAAGCTATCAAAGTAAGGGGTTATGTGGCAACTGGCTGTGAGGGGCTGACTACATTAGGTAAAAGAATGGACATGTTACTCTTAATACTGATATTCTATTAGTACTATAATCTTTTCCTTAATTTTGTATTTCTTTTCTAATTATTCTATTGTTCTTACATTCTATACTATGCTCTTCTTTAAGCTAATCTACCTTAACGTCTACAGAAAACTGAATTGCATGAATTTCCCAAAGGTGTTGACCTAGACTTCTGACAATGACATTTAGACTGTTTTCCATGCTTTAGGTAGCATATCTCAGTGTGTTCATGTATAAGAGATTTTCTAAGGACTCCTGGTGTGGCACTGTAGGATCAGCACTGAACTGCAAACCATAAGGTAGTTAGCTCAAATCTACCACCTGCTCTTCGGAAACCCTACATCGAGTTGCTATGAATCAGAACCAAGTCAATGGTACTTACCAACAGTGACAATATAGGTAGAAGAATTAGTGTGTTGTAAGGAGTTCTGGTAGCGTAGTGGTTACGAGTTGGTAAACTCATGGTCAGCAGTTCAAAACTACCAGCTGTTCCTTGGGAGAAAGATGTGGCTTACTGCTCTTGTAAAGAGTTACAGCCTTAGAAACCCTGTACAGGGACACTATGAGTTGTGATAGATGCCACAGCACATGACCACCACAAGAGTATGGATATTAAATATACCATGAACTAACTGCTAGAAGTACAAACAAATCTGTCTTGAAGGCTCAGCCAGAATGCTCCTTACATGAAAGGAAGGTGAGACTTCACCTCGTACTCTGGACATGCCATAAAGAAGGACCAGTCCCTGGAGAAGCGTATCATGCATGGTAAATTAGAGAATCAAAGAAAAAGAGGAAAACTCTTAAGCTCTATTGACATAGTGGCTTCAACCATGGATGCAAACACAGGAATGACTGGGAGTTTAGCACAGAACCAGGTGATACTTTGTTCTGTAATACATAGGGTCACGGTAAGTGGAAACTGATTTAACAGCACCTGATGATAAAAACAACAACATAGTATAGATATCTTGACTTGTACTTATCTCAATAAATTTCTTCCTGATGGAATTATATAAACTTATTCTCCTAACAAACAGTATATGAGAGATAGTATTTTTCACATCCATACCATGTACTTGATATTAACAGATGTTAGCCTTTTTTGAAATCAGATGGTTGTGAAATAGTATTTAAATGTAGCTTCAGTCAACCTTTTCTTGATGACTAGTGTGATTGAACATCTTTTTATGTTTATTGGCCATTTAGATATCTTCTCACATCAACAGTCATTTTGCCTATTTTTACATATTGGTTTATATATCTTAGTATTGCACATATCTTTTCATACTCTGATTTTTTCCCACTTAGTTTATGGAGTCTTTTGTTATAATGAAATTTTGAATGTTAATTAAATTAAATTCATTAAACTTTTCTTTCTATTTGTGTTTTCAGTGTCTTCTTTTTTAAGTGAGTCCTCATTCTGAAATTACAATGTTTTCATGTGGTCATCTAAAAGTTTTCACTTCTATCCTTAAATGTTAAGTAATTCATTCACCTAGAATATATTTTGTGTATAGTGTAAGGTAGAATTCTACGTCTCCCTACCCCCAATTTAGTGAGTAAACTATTATGTCACAATGGCTTCTAATACATCTTTGGTAAATTAATTATCCACAGAGAAGTAGATCTTATTTAGAAGTTCTCATTTTATTCCTTATTTAAATTTGTTTTCCAACTCTGCTAATACTGCACTTCTAAGCCTCTGCCATAAAATCAGTTTTGATATCAGAGATGGAAAATCCATATTATCACAAATTTGTTATTAAAATGTATCTTTCCAAATTGACTCTTTTAATCCTATATAAATTTTGGGATTAGTTTGTTAAGTTATCTGTAAAAAAAGAAAAAGAAACACATCTAAAATTTTTCAATTCATTAAACTTAAAACACTACTTTGGAATGCTGCTGTGGTATTGTATTATAAGTACTAAACTGCTAACTGTAAGGTCAGTGGTTCAAATCCACCAGCTGCCCCTCAGAAACCTTATTCAGGGTCACTATGAGCCAAAACTGTTGTGGTAGCACTTAACAACAACAGTAACTTTGAGAAGAATTGCATTTTTGAGTCTTGGATCCAGCAAATGTTTAAAGCTGAATCTATCATGGAGTCTTTCATAAGTTTCACATCAATTATCTTGCTAGGTCCCCTTAACATGCACCCATCATAATGTGGGTGACACATCATTTCCTTTCAGTTTCTGTACCCAGATTCAGTTGATTTTTTTTCCAGGGAAGTGCTTCTGTAAAGATTGTTGATGTTGTTTCTAGGTACTGTCAAATCAGCTCCAACTCAAAATGACCCAATGCACCACCGAACAAAGCACTGCCTAGCCCTGAACCAGACTCACAATTGTTGTTTGTTTGACCCCATTTCTGCTGCCACTGTGTCAATTTATCTCACTAGGGATCTTTATCTTTTTTGCTGATCTTTCACTTCAACAAGCATGATATCTTTCTTCAGGGACTTGTGCCTCCTGATAGCATATCCAAAGTATCATCTTGCCATCTTGCCATCTTGGTTTCTATGGAGTATTCTGGTTATTTTTCTTCCAGTACATATTTGTTTGTTTTTCTAGCAGTCCATGGTACTTTTAATATTCTTCTCCAACACCATCATTCAAATACATCAATTCTTCTACTGTCTTCCTTATTAATAGTCCACTTCCATAGACCACATGCACATGAGGTAACTGAAAACACCATGGCTTGCACCATAGTGTAGCTAAGTCAATAAAGATTACAGCCAAGAAAACCCTTTGTGTCAGTTCACTCTCACACACGGGTGTCATGAGTTGGAATCATCTCAATGACACACAACAGTATCAACAACACTCCACACAGACTTACTTTTTAAATGTTGTATAATTCTGATCTTTTTTTAAGAGGCAATAAAAACAACTAATGACTACCCTCTGTATGTTTCACATACAGTCCTCCTGAAACATTTATATAATCTTTAAACTAACAACAAACTGTTGGGACTTGGCTGATACTAAAGCACCTCATTTTAATCCCTCTAATCAAAGCTGCTTGTCAGCCCACCTATTTTATGCTATAGATGTCTGAATAGGACAAAGCTAATTGGTCATGTGCCTTATAATCTTCAGAATAAAATATAAAACTTCTTCTAACATTGTCACTGAAGTCCTTCATTTTTAGGCATATAGACATATAAGATATAGCTTCCCTTATCACTTGCACTTAAGAGTGTGGATGAGAAACACACATTAACAGCTCTCATCCAAGCAAGTTCTTAACATGAATAGCACAATACTTTTTCAATCTTTTCTCATACACATGAAGTGGGGAGAGAGATCAAGAAATAGAAGTGAAATAATTTTGAATCTTCACTATGAAAATTTGGAATTGATTTATCCACTGCTTTCTCTTATATTTGGTATCCATTGTGTTCACATCTCAGTCTGTTTATATATTTCAGGACCTAACTTGCCTCTGGATTCTAGCTTTGTAGTTCACATCTGCAGAATTGAAAGCGGCATAAATTGTTCCAATGTTTCTATTTAGCAAAAAAAGCATAATTTATTACAATAATTATTGGTGGTGTTGTTGTTGGTTTCCAACATGGACATGTCAGTTCTGACTCACACTGATTCTACATACAACAGAAGGAAACATTGTACAGTCCTGCTCCATCCATACAATAGTTATTAGGTTTGAGCCCGTTGTTTCTGTTACTTTGTCAACTCATCTCATTGAGGCTCTTCCTAATTTTTGCCGGTGCTCTACTTACTAAGCATGATAACCTTCTACAGAAATCAGTCCTCCCTGACAACAAGTCCAACATACAAGAGACAAAAGCTTGCCATCCTGACTTCTAAGAAACATTCTAGCTGTACTTTTTTCAATACAGATCTGTTTGTTCTTCTAGTAGTCTATGGCACTTTCATATTCTTTGCCTACAACTTCTAATGTATCCATTCTTCTGTGATTTTTCTTATTCATTGTCGAGCTTTCTCATGCATATAATGTGATTGGAAATACCTTGGCTTGAGGCCTCAAAGTGAAACTTTGCTTTCTTAGTACTTTAAAGAAATATTTTGTAATAGATTTGCCAAGTGCAACATGTCCTTTGATTTACTGCATACATGAGCATTGATTGTAGAAAAATGAAATCCTTCACAACTACTGTTTTTGCTCCATTTATCATGATGTTATGTATCAGTCCCCACCACTCATCTGTCAGTTTGTCATACTATGGTGGCTTGTGAGCTGCTGTGATTCTGAAAGCTATGCCACCAGTATTTTAAAAACCAGCAGGGTCATCAATGGTGGACAGGATTCGGATGAGCTTCTAGATGAAGACAAACTAGGAAGAAAGAGTGATGAACTATTTCTGGATATTTAGTCACTGAAAACCTTATGAATAGCAGAGAAACATTGTCAGATATAGAGCCATAAAATTAGTCCCTCAGGTTGGAAGGCACTCAAAATGCGACTGGGAAAGAGCTTCCTCCTCAAAGTAGAATTGATGATGAAGACACGAATGGAGTAAAGCTGAAGAAAATGAAAAGAAATCCACGAGAGCCAAAATATGACCTTGAGTATATCCCACCTGAATTTAGAGATCATCTGAAGAACAGACTTCATACATTAAACACTCAAGAACGAAGACCAGAGAGTTGTGGGATGACATCAGGAACATCACACATGAAGAAAGCAAAAAGTCATTAAGAAGACAAGAAAGAAGGAAAAGCTCAAAATGGATGTCACAAGAGACACTGAAACTTGCCCTTCAGCATAGATATGCTAAATCAAATGGAAGGAATGAGGAGGCCCAAGAGCTAAACAGAACATTTCAAAGATCAGCTCAAGAAGACAAAGCCAAATATTACAACAAAATGTGCAAAGATCTGGATTCAGAAAACCATAAAGGAAGAAAACACTCAGCATTTTTCAAGATGGGGGAACTGAAGGAAACATTCAAGCCTCGACTTTCATTATTGAAAGATTCTCTGACAAATTATTGAATGCTGCAGGAAGCATCAAGAGAAGATGGAAGGAATACACAGAGTCACTGTACAAAAGGAAATGGTTAATGTTCAACCGTTTCAAGAGGTAGCATATGATCAAGAGGCAAGGATACTTTAGGTGGAAGTCCAAGGTGCATTGAAGGAATTGGCAAAGAACTAGGCACCAGGAATTGATGGAATGAAAATTGAAATCTTTCAAGAAAGTGAGGCGGCAGAGGAGGCATTCACTCATCTCTGCCAAGAAATTTGGAAGACAACTATCTGGCTGACTGATTGGAAGATATCCATATTTGTGCCCATTCCAAAGAAAGGTGACCCAACAGAACGTGGGAATCATTGGACAATCTCTTTGATATCCCATGCAAATAAAGTTTTGCTAAAGGTAATTTAGAAACAGCTACAATCATACATTGACAGAGAACTTTCAGAGGTTCAAACCGGACTCAGAAGAGGCTGTGGAACAGGGGATATCATTGCTGATGTCCGATGGATCTTGGCTGAAAGCAGAGAATATCAGAAAGATGTTTACTTGTTCTTTATTAACTATGCAAAGGCTTTCCAGTGTGTGGATTATGACAAGCTATGGACAACATTGTGAAATATGAGTATTCCAGAACATTTAATTGTGCTCATGAGGAATCTCTACCTGGACCAAAAAGCAGTTGTTCGAACAGAACATGGGAACTCGGAATGCTTTAAAGTTAAAACAGGTGTACGACAAGGTTGTATTCTTTCACCATACTTATTCAAACTGTATGCTGAGCAAATACTCTGTGAAGCTTGGTTATGTGAAGAAAAACATGGCATCAGGATTGGAGGAAGACTCATTAGCAACCTGCGATATGCAGATGATACAACATTGCTTGCTGAAAGTGAAGAGGACTTAAAACATTTACTGATGAAGATTACAGAGCACAGCCTCCGGTATGGATTACATCTCAATATAACAAT
>NW_006408889.1:1197004-1203362 GCF_000296735.1 Chrysochloris asiatica | reverse complement strand
CATGTTTGGTATGGTTGAGGGTCAGAGAAAAAGAGGAAGACCCCTAACGAGATGGATTGGCCAAGTGGCAGCATTGATGGACTCAAGAATGGCAACAGTAGTGAGGTTGGCCCAGGATCAGGCAGTGTTTCGTTCTGCTCTGCATAGTGTCGCTATAAGTCAATACCAACTCGATGGCATCTAACTGCAACAAAAGTATATCAGTCTAGTTGTGAGGATTTTTTTTTTTTTTTCTTTACATTGTATGCAATCTATACTAAAGGCTATATTCTTTGATCTTCACCTGTCAGTATTACAAGTCCTCTTTGCTTCCAGCAAGCAAGGTTGCATCATCTGCATATTGTAGGTTGTTAATCATTTTTCCTCTAATCCTGGCAACACGTTCTTTTTATATTATCCAGTTTCTTAAATTATTTGCTCCACATACAGATTGATTAAATTTGGTGAAATAGTACACCCTAAAGTCTACTGATTTTAAACCATTCTGTATCCCCTTGTTCTAGTTTAATAACTAATCCTTGGCATGTATAAATTTTTCATGAGTACAGTTAGGTGTTCTGGAATTCCCATCCTTCCTATGTTTTCCATAGTTCATTATGACCCACACAGTCAAATGTCTTTGCATAGTCAGTAAAGCACAAGTAAACAACTTTCTGATATTCTCTGCTTTCAGTCAAGCACAGAGCTTTGTAAATCAAAATAAAGCAACAAGAACAATAACAAAAAAGTCTTGACCATAAAATATTGTTACAAAGGGATGAACATAAAAATAAGATATCACCACTTTTATCTATGCCTGTCTCTGTTAGCAAAAAAGGGTGAAGTACAGGCAATCATATAATTTCTTTTATGCAGGCTCTCTTTCAAAGTCTTTTTCAGTAGAGCCTTAATAAGTACTCTGCAGAGGAGAAAGACATTGCTGATTATATGCTAGAGAAGGAGGAGAAGAAGAAAGGCCACTAACATTTCCTCCTCATTCCTATTAATTTTCCTGGTACAAATCATAAGCAATGTAACAGGGACATGAATCCCATACCTAAAGTTACAGGGCTAGGCTGCTTTCAAATAAATGAAACTTCTAACCAAACAAAGAAACTTTTCTTTTGCATAGTGTAAACATGACTAATAATTACATATTGTTCTTTTCAATCACACCCAAATGTAGTTTTTTCTCACTGCCATTAATACCATCTTTGAAAATAATGTTCTAAATATATGATAATGCTATACCTTCATTCATTCAACTGAACACTTACTGTGCTAGGTGTTGAAAGAAACAGTTATGAACAAAAAAGACATGTTATATGTTCTTATATTTTGAAGTGTACTGTATGTGTAATGGTAGGGGGAAATTAAGAATAAAAATATTAAAAAAGATGATAAATAAGAACATAGCAGATTAGGGTGAAGCAGCTAATTGATACCACAGTTTGGTTTGTGATATTTGGACTAGAATCTAAAGGACAAAACAGCCTTGTGAATACTTAACAAAGAAGGAATGAACTAAGGAGATTGCATGTAAAGGGTTTGGTGTCTTTGAGGAATAGATAAAGGTATTTGGGCTGGAATGTTGAGAGCTCAGAAGAGTGACAAGAAATGCCGCCGTCAGAGACTCTAAAGATTATAAAGTATGATGGAATTTAGAATTCACTTGTATTCTCAGATTGCAGTAAAAAAGGAAGAAAGAAAAAGGTCTTATCCAAAGAGAATTCTGACTTTTGCCCTTGGTCCCTGTCAGGCAACTTCGATATTCCTGGATACGGGAGGCTTTGCTATTCACAAGGAATCCATAAGCCACACCTTGGCATTTATGTTAATCAAACAACTCAGTGTGGACCCCATGGGCCAAATCTGATCATTTATATTAAAGCAGTGCTTCATGGTGGGATCCTTGGGACACATGATATCGATTTATTCTCTGGTAAGTGCCATCAAGTCAATTTTGAGACAGAGAAACACTGTATAGCATTCCCCGGAGTCCTGGTATGGAGCTGTGAGTTAATGCGTCAGACTGTAAAGTCTGAACGGCAAGTTTGGTGGCTCAAGCTCACCAGCTGCTACTTAGAAGCCCTATACAGGGTCACTATGGGTCAGAATCAACTCAAAGGCACTTAACAACAACAACAACATAGCATTCCCCAAATTGGAAATCTTTGTAGGAGCAGAAAGCCTCATCTTCTAAGCTGCTGGTCATCTTGAATCACCAACCTTATGGTTCACAGTGCAGTGCTTATCCTACGGAGCCACAGGATAAGCATTCCATGTCTGTTGTTGTTAAGTGCTGTTGAATCAGTTCTGACTCATAACAACCCTGCATAGGATTTCTGGGGACCCTAATAAACCCTTGGACATTGAAGTTCTGGTGAGCTTCCTAGGTTGGCAATATTCCATGTACATTACCACACATAGACTCAGAGGATAACAACACCTCTGAGAACATAAGCTTTTCATTTGGAACCTTCCAGATTCTACCTCCCTATATACATCTTGTAGGATCCAGAAAAATGTCAGTTTCTGAATTCAGTTTATACTAATTCTACAAAAAAGATTTTGTTGCAACATGTATTTCACTCCCAGAAGACTTTGTGTAAATGTATTGCATTATTTTGTAGTACTTGTAATGATTTAGAATAAGGAATGATTCTGTACTAAACAGGCACCATATTTTTTGCAGTTAATAATTAGTATCCATAGGGCTACAGCAGTGTTTAATCCATGGTTATGTGCCGTGGAGTGGTTTCTGATTCATAGCAACCCTGTACAGGTTTTCCGAGGCTGAAAATCTATACGGGAGCAGAAAGTCTCATCTTTCTCCTGCGGAACAGCTGGTAGTTTCAAACTGCTGACCTTGCTGTTTGCAGCCAGATTCGTGACCACTACAATACCAGAGCTCCTTGTGTTTAAGCCAAAGTAGGAACTTAATAGATGTTTTTTGAGTAAGTGAATGAGTGCATGCCAGTTCTTAGCTTTGACTTGTTGCTGGACTGTGATCTGCCAAAATGAGTGAGATAAAATGAACTTTCTTAAATGGTCTCTAAATTCATGTTCTTCCCTACCTTTTTAGTTGTCTTTCTTCCATCAAAAATTCTTATTTGTTAAATATTCCATATCTTCTAAAATGGCCTCTCTTCCATGAAGCCTTCTTTATTTGCTAATCCATGATCTGTCTTTCCCTTCTGTGTATTCCTTTGTACATGATCAGTGACTCATTTTCCCGCTAATCGTTTTCTACATTTTGTTTCTTTGTATTGTTGTTAAGTGCTGTCTAGTTGGTTTGAACTCATAGCAACCCTACTCCTAGGATTTCCAAGGAGTAGCTGATGAGCTTGAACCACCAACCTTACCATTCAAACTAACCTTGTGCATTATACTACAACAAAATTATAATTATTCACAAACAAATCTTCATTCTTCTAAGCAAATCCAAGCTCTTCATGAAAGACTACTGCACTTCTCTTCTACAGGTATGTCACAGTGACACAACTATGATGCTCCACAGAATAACAGATAAAGATCAAAACGTTTTCCCTTGTTGGCAATTTTCAAACCAGATTTCAGGTCTTCTCTCCCCCAAAATTGAAACGTCCAACAAAATCCATCAAGAAATTGGGAATATTAGTTGCCTAGAAAATTTCCTTAGGGTTTTACACCAGTTGTGTTTGTTATTGTTGTTGTTTTTATCTTTAACGGTATGTTAAAGTGTATTCTTTTGAATGTTTAGATTATTCCAATACTCTTTTCCAAAGTCAATTAACCTTGTTACATTTCCAAACTTAGAAAAACAAAGAGAGTAAAAATGGGTCATAGCTCTAACAGAGGTTTAACTTTAAAGTAGTTACTTGTATGAGCTAATTTAAAAGAAATAACAACTAAAGAAAGCGTCCCCACCATGTTCATACTACACAGGCAGGCAAATACCCTATAATTGAGATCTACAATTAATTACAGAATCTCCTTAACACTATATGAAAAGCTCTTTCTTAATACTGTATTCCTGTGTATTCTTAAAATTCTAAAAAAGGGAAAAGGAAATGACCCTCTGAAAATTACAAACCTAAGAAAATTTAAGAGGCTTATGCCAAGATGGGTGATGGGAATATGTTCTCACAAAATCAGAGGGATTCTACTCTCCAGATGCATTAATGTGTGTGGGATTAGCGTACTTTATTTAGAACACTCTGCAGACTTAACACGCTATTTTATCACTAATGAATTGATTTGTCAAATATCAAAGCATGGATATTAGAATTAAAATTAATCTGTATTTCTTAAATCTCTAAACACATTTCTACAGCTCCAAAATATTATACTAGTATGCTGCTTTTGTCAAAGATGTGCTCATTATTTTGTTTATCAAAGGTTATCTAAGAGGAAACAAAGCAAAACAAAACAACCTGCATATTCCACCAATTTTTTTTTTTCTTGGTGAATATATTATTTTATTTCATATGCAAAAACAAATGAGCTTGTTTGTGGGTAAACAGATATAAAAGAAATAAACATAGCAGCATGACTTTAAAATATACCTTAATAGATAGGGAATTATTGTATCACAGTAAATTAATGCTATGTTTATATATATATACTACATCAGAGACTTAAAAAAAGAGAATCTATTAAAGAGTATTCTACTTCTGAATGAGCTTTGAATTACCTTTGCTTCTGTCAAAGCCCATTTATCAACCTGACAGTGTGAGTCTCTAAAAGCAAATAAGGGCAAGAAGGGGACTTGCACTCTTGGCTTGACAGAATTAAGCTTCTTTTCCACAAGGGAAAGGTTCCTGAAGACAGCTATAGTATTTTACACGAGCTCAGCTAAACACTATATAACGCATTTTTTTCGAGGGCCCAATACAAATCGGGTTTAATATAATCGAATTCCTCTACTGTGCAACATTGCCTTAACAGAAACAGCTACTATTTTTTTTTTCTCTCCATTAATCTAATATACTTGATTCTAAAACATAAAGGACTGGGGATGGGGGCAAGGGGACAACATTCCTTTTAACTTTACAAGGTAACTGATTATGTATTCTTTTGATGTTTTTAATGTGTGTTGTTCAAGTAGAAACCCAATGCCATAATATCATTTGATATTGTTTGGGGAATAGTCTTTATAGGTAACAGTGATTTTAAAAAACTGATAGGTCTGAGGAAACCTAAGTAAATTACAGTAATTAGTTTGTTGTTTATACAACTTACATGTTTACAGAACTTTTTTTTTTTTTTTTAGCAAAGGACTACAAATAAACATTCAACATCTAGACACAAATGTCTGTGTTTTATTAACCAACGTCCTTGAGAACATATCAGTGTAACTTGAGCAACTGCCTTTTACTAATGGAGTGGAACATTCTAGTGAGAATTGTATTATACAAAAAGGTGGTCTTATATTAGATCTTGCTGGATCAATGATGCTAAAAACATTACCCAACTAGTATAAAGTTTCCATTGTCGGATATTGTTTAAGCAAGTATGACCATTTTGTTTGAATGAAATACCTTAAAAATTACACTGTTGAATGTGTATCTTTTGGTCAATTGGTAAATGACACTACAGGTGTGGTGCTATAGAGTAAGCACTGGATTTCAAACCTCAAGGTTGGTAGTTCAAACTCACCAGCTGCTCCTCAGAAACAAGGTTGCTATGAGTCAAAACTGATTCTAAGGCACTTAACAACAACAACATCAACAGGTGCAGTGAAAACACTAAATGGAAGATGATAGTAGACAGAGAATTCATTTTCATATATAAATGCATATTTCACATCATTCTCACATACACATGCATGTTTCACATTTGTCCTAGAAGTCACTCTGTATTAAATCTTACATGGAAATTAAAATTTACTTTGGGCTGTATTACGTTTATCTTTTAAAAGTAAAGTCTGACTGTTGTTGCTGTTGTTATTTGTGGTGGAATCAGTTTCTGGTTGATAGGATTTCCAGGGAACATCTGGTGGGTTTGAACCACCGATTTTGTGGTTATGAGTCCAGTGTTTATCCTACAATGCCATAACAGGACTCTATAATATTCTAATTGAATAATCAAATCAGTTATCTTCTTAGTTAACCTAATTTTTCAATTATGCAATCAAAATATTATTGTATTTGTGAAAGCTTGTTTCCAAGTATTTCAGTTTTTGAGACTATAAAGTGTCAGATCTTAGAAATTCACATTAGAGTTGATTGAGAAAGTCACCAAATGAACTAACACTGGGAAGATTTGAGATTAATTATGTAGTGTTTATTTATATATATGTGTACGTTGTTGTTGTCATTAAGTGCAGTCAAGCCAGTTCTGACGCATTGTGGGCCTGTATAGGGTTTTTGAGAAGCAGCTGGTGAGTTTGAACCAT
>NW_006408889.1:1189034-1196254 GCF_000296735.1 Chrysochloris asiatica | reverse complement strand
TATATATAACATAACATAGAGACAAGGTATATATGTTATATATAATAACACAAAGATAAATAAAACCAAATGTTAGGAAATAATGATATCGAATGGTCAAGTGGTCTGATAAAATATTCCCTCAATTATCACTAATAGTAAGGATTCTATTTTTAAGAAAAATTTGGTAAAATTGTATCAAACTTTTTACTATTATCTGCCCCACAATCTTTATGCAAAAAATCAAATATTATTTAGAGGAATTTAAGTCATTAAATGGGACTCTGAAGAAAGTACACATGAAGTATTATTTTTCTTGATTTATAAGGGAGAACACATTTCTTCCTTCTGGGTTCTCTTTGCTAGTTTGTTGTTTTAAAACCTCTAAAATTATTCCTGGCATCCCCCAACCTCCAGGAGAGGGAAAGTTGCTTTCACAAAGGAAGATAAGGCAGAAACACCATGGAGACTTGCTTATTTCAGATAAATCGATCCACTGACTGAGGTTTTTGCACTCCATATTTCACTGAAAAAAGCAAGCTCCTCCGTGGGCTACTGTTTCAGGAAGTCAGATTTGTCGCTTCTTCAACCATTACTGTAGGGTTGCTTTATGGTTGATGGAAACTTCTTTTTTTAAACCCCTATTTATCCCTAAAAATAACGACATCAAGAGAAAACACTAGAATATTTTTAACAACATTTACATTATCTAACGGCATAGCCTTTTGTCCAGATATAAAAGTCATTTCAATATGAATATATATACACAGACACATATATTTACACTCATATCAAGAATAAGTTACATTTACTTTAACAAAAAGGGTTTTTTGTTTGTTTGTTTGTTTGTTTTTTGTAGTTGTTGCTCCAGCATTTCTAGGACAGCATCAAGGAAGTATTTGGAACCATATTTTAAAACAAATGCTATTCTCTGAATTATAGGCCTTATGTCTATTCTGGAAATAGTCAGATGGTCAGTATAATTATGGTTTATGTGAGTCACAAAGGCTGCTCTAGGCACTGATCATCCTATTTATACCCTATCCCTAGAACTAGTATTCAGAACCTAAGGAAATAATGACAAAGAACAATGTCAGGGTAGAGTTCAGCAGCCACAGCCTCCTTCCTTGTAAGTAAACTTAAGGAATCTCTAAGAGCATAGTCACAAGGGGACATACAGGTAGGTCAGAGTTTCATTTGAGGTCTGACTTTGGCAGGCTATTAAAGAGAATTGTATCCTACTGAAAATTTGACCACAGCAATTTACTCTACAGTACAATGATACACTTCACAAGAGCAGTGTCAGCTTATTGAATTCTCCATGCTGAAATCTGCTTTGTACAAGGATGTACATATTGGAGCCTACAAGCTAACTATGGTTCCTATCTACGCTATCTGCCTTCAGCTCATGACTTGGTGGGTGGAAGTTTGTAGAGCAACAAGGTGTTAGTTGAATGTCATATAATTTGTTTCTATTTCCTCTTGGGTAAATAGAATAATAAGAAAAGGAAGACCATGATTATAAGAATTATAGTTTCCAAATGTAGAATTAAAAACAATAATACAAAATAATCTCCAGAACTTCCTGTTTGTCCATAAGGCAAAATTATCAATATATTTGGAATGGCTTTTCTTCATATTCTCTTGTTGTTGTTGTTAGGTGCCATCAAGTCAATACTGACTCATAACAACCTTATGCACAGCAGAACAAAACACTTCCCGATAGTGGGCCAACCTCGCTACTGTTGCCACGCTTGAGTCCATTGATGCTGCCACTTGGCCAATCCATCTCATTGGGGGTCTTCCTCTTTTTCTCTGACAGTCCTCCTTACCATACATAATATTCTTAATATGAAGAAAATGTATGTGCTGTACTAAACTATAAACTCACAGATAGAAAGAACTATATGCATTAAAACTGGCAAGCACAATTAAGTCCTAAGATTGTTGTTGTGTGCCATAGAATCTGTTCAGATTCATAGCAACTCTGTATGTTTTTGAGAGTCACTGGTAGATGTGAATTGTCAGCCTTTGGATAAAAGCTATAGGATAAGCACCAGTCCAGTGCTCATCCTACAGCATTGTATCAGGGCTCTAGATCTTTAATGTGTCCACAGAAAGTATTGAAAAGCATCTTTTTATGTGAGTGAAAGAGTGAGGTTTAACATATCTTCCCTTCAAAATGAAGGACATTTTTTACTGTCCTGAATATTCCATCTATGTAGGAGTATTAGTCATGCCTTGCAAATTAAATATCTCTTTTTGCGAACGATCTTCTATTATATTTTAGAATCAGTTTGTCAAGATTCCCCACAGATCTTAACATGAAGAAACTTGTTTGTTCTGTTGAATTTCTTTCTTGTTTTGTAAAGGGTGTCGTAAGCTACAAGAAGGGAGCGTTGGTACTGGGACGTGATTGGCATCTTGTAGATGTACTAAGTTGGTGATATAATGTGAGTTTTGTGAACATTATTTTGCTCTTCACTCATTTCATATATGAGTATTTATCTTTCTTGCTGGCCCCTTGATAATGTGTCTTCCTCCCACTGTGCCTCTAGCTAATATTTATGGTAGGCTTTAATTGTCAGTCACTGAGCCATGGCTAAGTGTAAACAGATAGGCACTCGCTGCTAAACAAAAGGTTAGTTGTTCAAACCCACATGGCAGCTCCACAGAAGAGAGATCTGGCAATCAAATTTCTTAAAAGAAGATTATAACCAAGAAAACCTTAAGAGGAAGTTTTACTATGTCACAGAAGCTCCCTATGAGAAGAAACTGACTTAACCACTCATAGTAATAACATGTTAAGTATTTTAAAATATAATATTAAGTACTTTAATACACTTTTACACATCTAATATATGTTCATTTTTCAGAAAAAGAAACTGAGTCTCGAAGGCTTAACCACTTATCTCAGAAAGCAAGTATATATCACAACTGAGAAAAAAATACAAATCCTTTTAGTTCTAATTACACACAATGTATCAGTAATCAAATTCTCTGATTAAAACTTCAAGAGTCATTTGTCAGTTTTTAACTGAAATAAATGGCAAAAACCACTGAGAACCAGTAAAAAATAAGTTGTCATTGAGACAACTTTTACTCGTGGAGACTCAGTGTATGCCAAATCAAAGACTGAAGCAACTTTGGGTAGATTTGAACCTTCAATTTGCAGTTAGCAGGAGCGCACATTAAACTTTTCAACCACACAGCAATTTTGTACAACTGAGTCATTGTTGTTCAATGTCTGCTCTGACTCAAAGACCCTATATAGGGTTTCCGAGAAGCAGCTGGTGGGTTTGAACCGCTGACTTTGAGGTTAGCTGTCTAGTGCTTATCCTACAATGCTATACCAGTTCTCTGATAGCATTATAGGGAGTTAGCAAAAACACAGTTTCTTGAGCTCAGCAGTCAATTCAGATTCTGTTGGACTGAGGTGGGCTTCAGATATTTGCATTTTTAATATTCATCGCAAATTAATCTAATCCACAGCAGATTTGGAAAGCACAAATCTCCTCCAAGTCCTTTATTGTACAGATGAAACAGCTGAGACTCAGGTACCAGTGTTTGTGATGATAATGGGACTTAAGCCCAGGCATCCTCCTCCTCCTATCAGTGCCTTTTCTAGTCCATCATGCTCACCAACTAGTTCTTATGCACATCTACTGTCTCCAGGGCTTTCATAATTATTACTTTATTTCTCTCATTTGCCTTTAGACAATTTCCTCTAGAAAACTGTGAATAGAATGAATGCATTTATTGGGAGAGACTTCCTTAAAAATATTCATGAGACCCCATGCTTTGTCTACTTTTTTTTTTTTTTTTAATAAAAAATAGAAGGAGCAATTGAATCTTTATGAAATAATCTTAACATCACAGATGGTAACTCCATATGGGAGAGCTCATATTTGGATTGTTTAAGTATTGTGTCAAGACCTGACTAGAACATATTAAGTACTATTTTCAATCAAATTTCATGTCAAAGCATGAAGGGAGTGATACCATTATGATATTCCAATGGGAAGTGCATGGAACAAGTTAACAGAACTATTAAAAAGTGTCTAAGACTCTGTTACATTTTAAGAGTGTGTCTTTGGTGAGTGAATATGGCTAATATGGCACCTGAACTAATTTCTTTCTTGGATTCTGATATGATATTCTTCATTATTCTATAAACATTATGAAGAAAAAATGAAACAACTATACATTTTCTGAAGGTGTTCAGAGTTTGAGTAGAAAAAAAAGCAGGTTTTAGGTTATTTAGAGGTGGTGATAGTTTTTGAGTGCATTTATCTTTATATAACATGTTGCTAATATTTCATTTTAAGACTAATTTTGTTAGACAATACTTAGTCAGCCCTGGTGTGGATCTGTAGGACAAGCACTGGATCACAAGGTCAGTTCAAACCACAACATCAGTTTGAACCACAAAGTCAGTGGTTCAAACTCATCAGCTGCTCCTTAGAAACCCTATACAGGGTCACTATGAGTCAGAACTAACTCTACAGCACTTAACAACAAAAATAACAACAACACCTATAATCCTTTCATTTAACATGGAAGAAAGTCTTTTTGTCTAACTATTTACATTTATTAAATTAGGACCTAATTAATAAAAAAAAAAGTAGCCTTACTTTTCATTGCATTACTAATGCCTAAGCCTCTTAATTGTCAGGATTGATAATTGATTGGCTTAGGCATTCAATGTTTATTAAATGAATGACGTACTTGACCCTGAACTGGATGATGGTTATTGTCTACTGAATTTTCTGAATATAGACAGAACACTAACATATGACATACTGGCTTTTAAGAATAGTTAAGGGAAAAATTCTTTTTACTAAGTCTAAAACACATGACCATATATCATGCACCTCCCAATTGCACCTCCATTATTTATGAAGCTGATTTTTTAACATAAAAACTTTCCTGGTTCTAAAAAGATTCCAGAGACATAGGATTTTCTCTTAATATTATAAGGGACTTTACTCTTGTTTTCCGGTTCCATCTAGTCGATTTCAACTCAAAGTGGCCCTGTGTAGAACACAATCAAACACATCCTGGTTCTTCCCCATCCTCACATTTGTTAGAAATTTGAGCCCATTGTTGGAGTCACTGTTGGAATCCTCTGTTTTTGCTGATCCTCTCTCTAGTTTACCAACCATGATGTTGTTTCCTGGGGCTGATTTCTCCTGGTAACACATGCAGAGCACATTAGAAAAAGTGTTGCCATTCTCACTTCTAAGGATCATTCTGGTTGTACTTGCTCCAAGAGAAATTTGATGTTTTTTCTGGTATTCGTGGTATATCCAAGTACTTCTTCCTTAGTAGAATACTTTTCAATAGCTTAAGTGTTCAAAAGCTGAATAAACTAAACTGTAGAAGAAAGTGAATTGTTTATAGTCACAATGAAAGACCCTTGAGGACTTACTCCTCAGTAGATGCTGGTTCATTTAATAATCTTTTGTTAAGTATCTGCTGCATGCAAGATTATGTCTCTCATACCACATATTTTTCTAAAATTCCAACCAGTAGACTACATGATACATTTCCTCTTCCATTGCTGACTACATGCTTTGTAATAGGAGAAGCATTAATTTTACCCTGAATGTGATTGCTTAGCAACAGGTTAGTTGAAGGAAACGAAAGTTGAAAATTGCAATCCACATGCCAAACTACAAAGTGAAGACAATTTTCAGTAAAGTCCATTTAATTTAAAATCTCTTTTCTGCCTCTTAGACAGCCTTAGAAAAAAGCGCTGCTATTAAAGTGCTGCTCATTCCACCTTATTGAAGAATTGCTTTCCGGATGTTATGATGATTCAGAACTAAGTACAGTCAGATGGCACATAACATCAGGTTGGGAAACATTCAACTACATATATGTCCATGATGCCATAAGATTTTAACAGACTTCAGAAATCTCAACTGGAGAACAGAATGTAGCAGATGCTAACTGGATATACTGAACACATTTGCCCACATGCAACACATATATTTTATGCCCCTTCTATACAAAGAGATTTTGCTGTCATAAACATAATATTACATATATAACCTATAATCTTGATAGTCATGGTAAATGCATGTTATGGCTTATGTATGTACTGTACTATATGTTGTGTGATTATTTTAATGTGAACTTTCTAAACTGACAAATAAAAACTTTAACATATAAAAATAGTGTATGTTTCAAATCAGGCAGCAGCATCCAATCTCATATATTACCTGTCTCTTGAGTGTTGTAGTGTTATAGCTCTGTTTAATTTTCTTTAGAAAATATTTCCGTAAAGTGATTTCATGGCTCACAAATGCAGCAAAACTAGTGCTGGTAGTGAAAACAGCAGCAAGAAGCAAACAAGAAGTATCAATTTGGAAGTTAAACAAAAGGTTATTAAACAACACAATTGTAGAAAATCAATGCATGTTATTGGTTGTTATTTAGGCATGTTCTCAAACTGCCCAGATTACATAACATCCTATTTCACAGAGGGCGCCATGGATGGTAAATCATGCATGACTGTACACTAGACCAAAGTGGCTACACGGATCTTTCTAGCAAATACACAGGGGAAAGAGGAAATGAGTCGAGTATCAAGTGTTAATGCATTGTCAGAGGAAAATAATAACACATCAGGTATACACAGTAGCTCTCAAAATAAGAATCTTTCATTCTTATAAAAGCATCATGAGGTGATATAACATATTACCAGAACATTTTACAAATAAGATTATAATTTGACAGTCTTCAACTCACATATTCAAAATCACACTAAATCAACTTTAGAACTATAAAACAAAGCTAATTTTCTTAACTAATGAAAATGTAAGATGTTTTCAATAGATTAGGTGAAAAAACTACAAAATAATATGTACAGTAAAATTTCAATGTGTGTATGTGTTTGTGTTGGTGTGCATTTATGTGTGTGTAGATTTATAATGATGAATAGGTCTAAGTGTTGGACTGCTAACTAGAAGGTTGATGGCTTGAACCTACCAACTGTTCTAAGGAGAAAGATGAGGCAGTTGCTTTATGTAAACATTTACAGGCTCTGAAACCACTTAGAAAACTTCTACTCTGCTCTGTAGGATCACTATGAGTTGGAATAGACACTTCACAGCACTGAGTTTGGTCTGATTTGATTTGGGTATGCATATATATGTGGAAAGGAGTCTGAGACGTGTATGTCTTAATTATCTATGTGTGTGTATATATATATGTGTGTATATATATATGTGTGT
>NW_006408889.1:1181759-1188289 GCF_000296735.1 Chrysochloris asiatica | reverse complement strand
TGTAGGCTCCTGCTGTGATGATAAGCACATGACCTCAAGGTTGTTTTGAACCACAAGGTCAGCGGTTCAAACTCATCAGCTGCTCCTTGGCAACCCTATGGTTGTACCAAGCTTGCAGTGCTTATCCTATGTGACACACCAGGGATTTGAAAACACTATATTTGGTTGCTATGATTCAGAACCGACTTGACAACACAACAACAAACAAGTGCAATGCTGTAGGATAAATAATGAACTGCTAACTGTAAGATCAGCAGTTCAAACCCACCAGCTGCTCCTCAGAAACTCTATACAGGGTCACTATGATTCGGAACTGACTCGATGGCATATAACAACAACAAAACTATTGAGAATCCTGACTTATTTTCAATATTTGTTGTTGTAGTTAAGTTCCGTTGAGTCAGTTCATACTCATAGCAATCCTGTATAGAGTTTCTGAGGATCAGCTAGTGAGTTTGAACTTCTGACCTTATGGTCAATGGTGGTGGTTATGTGCTGGAGAGTCGGTTACGACTCATAGTGACCCTGTACAGTGCTTCTGAGTCTGTAAATCTTTACAGGAGCAGAAAGCCTCATCTTTCTCCCATGGAACAGCTGGTAGTTTCAAACTGCTGACCTTGAAGTTCACAGCCTGATTCGTAACCACTACACTACCAGAGCTCCTTTTATGGTCAATAGTAAAGTGCTTATCCTACAGTGCCATTTAGAATACTATAACTGTTATGTTAAAAAGCAAATAATCTCCTTGACCTTTTAACACATTTTATACCACTTTGTTTCAGTGCATCATCAAATTTACATTAAGTACACACTTTTCACTTAGATCTCTTTTGAAGCTCTTCTCTAAACATTATGAGATATTTGATTTTAAGTAAGTTCCTAAGATTCTCTCTATCTCAGGTTCTTCATCTATAAATTGGAGATATTCATAACAACCTACCCTCATTGAGATATAATGATAGATAGAGAAGATAACACAGACACTGCTTAGCCCAATACCTAGCACATACACACTAGTTATATATTAGCCAAATCTTTCTGCTCCCCTGAAGATTTAAAGCCCAGAAACCCTATATAAGATCACTCTGAGTCAAAACCAACTCGATGACATTTAACAACAACAATCATTATATCCTATACAGTGGAACAGAAAATTTAAACAATGATTGTATTAATTCAAGTATCTATTCCCTTGTCATGAAGGAGATCGGTCATTCTTTAAAAATCAATTATCTCTTGCTCTGAATGTTAGCATTACCCTTTAAAAAATGTATTATTTAAAAAAAAAGTTATTTAATTATTTGAGAATCAGTTTTGTTAGTTTTGAAATGGAAAAATAATGCATAGCTCATTAGGATTGTTTGGGAATATTAATAGCATCAACAGCAACAACAATAATTATAACTACTTGTTTTCATTGTATTTATTGAGCCTGATAATGCATGGCAATGGTTAACCAGTGCATGCATAGTAGCATATTTAATTCTTCCAAAAATGTTGCCAGTTATTATGGAAAACCATAATAATGAAATAATCAGTTGGCCTTAGAAACAAGATATATTGAGTACTTGCTAGTATTCAAGTATACTAGCTTTTGAATATCTACAAAAGTTTTTTAAAGAAAAGGATGTATATATTATTTCACTTCTAAATGATACAAGGCTTTGATAAATGCATTGAATAAATAAATATATAAATTTCTTCTCAAGTACCCAGTAAGTACTAACTCAGCAAATACATTATACACCTATACAATTACACACACTCTGTAATGGCATACTATAAACATTACACAATCTCAGAATTTATACTAAGTAACAACAAAGCTTGGTGGATCCTTACATAATTTCAAAACATAAAAATTTTTATTTTGTTTAAAGCCCCCAAAGTTAGACTTCATACCTCTCAAAAGGGCACATGAAAAATCAGGTTTCATGGGACATACAAGCAGAAACATAAAATTACATTTTGTATGGCCCTGTGGCATTTTGACAAAATGACCCAGAAAAGAATATGAAGAAAGAATATGAGGAAGGATCATGAATGTAGAAGGAAATTGTTTTTATTGATTTTCATTGACAGTACAGTTCATAACACAAGAACTAAATTTATGAAATCAGTTGTTGATTTGGAACTGAGAGGCAGGCTGCTTTTAGAATTTAGTAGTTTGGCTCTCATATCCTCCTGGTTATTAATTTCTGAGTTTTGGCCTTGTTTTTGATGTTCAAATGATAAGAGCTAGGGTAAAATAAAGGAAATTAGATATTTTAAATGAACAAGAAAACTATTATTTTTAGAAATATCCTGCACCAAGATCTTAGAATCTATATTGGTTCTTTTATGCATTATTTGATTTCTTTTCTACTCAGTGCTATCTCATTTCAACAATAATTTTTTGACTTGGGAATAGCGATAGAATTCATTATCCTTAGTACATTTAGATTTGCCTGATTATTCTAGGCTACACTCCAAATAATAATAACAAAAAAAAGTTGGACATCATACAAGTAGAATAGATAGTTATCAAACTGTCAATGATTTTGGTTTTCTGATAACTTTACAGACACGAGATTTTAAGTTCAATCTTTAACATAACACCGCTTGTAACATGGACAACAAACGAGAACTTGGACAATTTATAAGGATTATTTCTTTGGCTATTAAACAGTTGCAGAATTTACTGCTACTCTCCCTTGTGTGTGGTTCTATTTCCATTTGCTGTATGACACATTATTAAATGCAATCATAAAGTACAGAGTTTCCTGGAGCAAAGAGAAACAGAGGGAAATTATGTTACTCTGAATATCCTAAATTTAATAAACAAAGTCTCTGTGTATATGCACAACCAATGTAACCATGTTGACTCAATTGGTCAATCAATTTTGATTTAAAGTAAAGGTCAGTTTATTCAAACCAGCAATCAGTTCAAAGAATCAGTAATACATTTCACTTTCAACATGCATGTGGTACAATTATTCCAAAAGAGAAAAAAATATATATATCAAATTTTGTAACACTGATTTTAAGATTATTGCATTTTAAATCTGCTTCTCAAAGCACCTCTTCCATTTTTTTTCTTCAAGATATTTTCTTTTACAGAAATAGAAGGAAATTGATTTATGCACACAGGATTTTATTTGTTTGTTTTACTCATAAAGTCCAGATAAATTGTATAATGAAGGAAAATGAATACAATTTTATAGTTTCTACTAGTTAATGCCTCAGGGGCAAAACAAAATAGAGAATGTTAGCAAAGAAAACATTAACTCTCTATAAGAAAATTAAAGCTATGATCTTCAGATTTTGTATCACATGTCACTATCTGAACACCACATGCATGGTATGAGATAAAAACAAGCAAATTACTTCATGGATCCTACAGTCTTCTGAGATAAACCTACTATATCAAGTATCCCATTCAGTAGTTCTACTGGAGAAAGACCTGCCAATCTGCTTCCTTAAAGATTACACCTAAGGGAACCCCATTGGACAATGTTTCTCTATGATATGGGATTACATTGAGACAGAACCAATTCAATGACACCCAATACAACAACAAAACACCTTATGCTAAGGTTCTGTTGCCCTGAAGCCCATGAGTTGCAAAGTAGACCTGCTCTATATGCTTCCTTGGTTGTAAAGAAAGCAGATAGCCAGGGCTTTCTTTCACAGTGATATTGAGTGTTTAGGATTGCCAACCTTTAGGTTAGTGGTGGTGGTGGCTATATGCTGTGGAGTTGGTTCCAATTCATAGTGACCCTGTACAGGGTTTCTGAGGCTATAAATCTTTACGGGAGTAGAAAGCCTCATCTCTCTCCCACAGAACAGCTGGTAGTTTCGAACTGCTGACATTGTGGTTCACAGCCAGATTTGTAACCACTATGCTACCAGAGTAGTTGAGCATAAACTGTTTGCACCAACCTGGCACCTGCCTCTTCTACAACAGCTTTAAATATAACTACAAATATTCACTCCAGGAAACATCACACATTACACAAAAAACAGACATAACAAAAACACTGAAACTTTAATTTAAAGGTTTCTTGTAAACTCTACATGCTCCAAAATTTTACAATCCATAGAAACTGACATAAAATTTTAAAAGAAGTTTAAGAGAGCATAGACATGCTTTGTCAAAGGGAAATTGTATTGTGAAATGGCTAAGACTTAAGCTCAAACAAATCTGGACAGACACCATGGTTCATTATTTGTAAGTGCTGTAACTCTGGACAAGTTATTCAATTTCAGTCTTGTTTTTCTGTGACTAATTAAAACTTACCTATAAGATTGCAGTAAGTTTTAACTAAAAAAAAAAAAAAAAAAAAAAAAAAAAAAAAGATGGCCCCTGTGCTAAAAATGGGTTATTCAATAGTTAGGAGATATTAGGCTGCCAACTACAAGGCCAGTGGTTCAAACTCTTCAGCTGCTCCAGGGGAAAAAGATGAGATTGGCAGCTTTTGTAAATATTTAGGCATTCCAGAGCAGGAAGAATCACACAAGTCCACAGAGGAGATAGTTGAAGAGCTTCTGGAGGAAAATAACCCTAACATGCTGAAAAGTGAAAAGATAAGCTTTCAAGAAGCTTAATGAACCCCAGGAAGGATAGACCCTACAAGACAATCACCAAGACATAATAATAAAGCTATCCAAAATCAAAGATAAGGACAGAATCCTGAAAGAAGCTAGGGAAAAAGAAGTGTAACATACAAAGGCAAGCAAATCAGATTAAGCTTGAATCTCTCAACAGAAACCATGCAGGCAAGAAGGCAATGGGGAGACATATATAAAAGCCTGAAAGAAAAAAACTGCCAACCAAGAATCCTCTACCCAACAAAGCTGTCAATCATATATGATGGTGTAATCAAAACATTCCAGGATAAACAGAAGCTAAGGGATTTTGCCAGACAACCCTGCTTTGAAACACATCCTAAAGGAAATTCTGTGGACTGAGAACCAACAAGAACAGACTTCAACTAGAGAATGATGTACTTGGTAGCATCACCCTGAAGTCAATTAAAAAATGGAAGAGTCAAGAACAGAATAAAATGATAAGAACAGAGGATCTGGGAGGTCAGACTATGATCAAAACAATTAGGATGTGAAAGAAGGTAAACACAGAGGAACAGAGATCCAGGTGGTGGGAAGGTCAGGTAGATTACAGGATAAAATAGACTGTCTTAAATGGAGGGAATAATTAATGGAATATAAGGTAACTACAACAATGGGGTTGGGGTGGGGGGTTTAGTTTGGGTCTTGGGGAGGACAATATAAGAAGGGGGAGGAGGTGGAAGAACACGACAGAAGAACTGGCATAGGTTTGCACAGCCTAAGTGGGACAGAAGTAAATAGGATGCATGCTCAAACTTGGAACAACAGGGCTCTGGGATACAGGGATCTAGGTATAGCTTGAAGAGGGGAAATAATACTAAAATGCACAACATTAGAAAGAAATGTTGGGAAACATGATTACAGAAAACTTGTAAGCCCGTCTTCAGCCTATAATTGATTGGAATACCTAAAAGGGTTCTAGAACTTGCCCAGTGAAATAGGCCTCTTACAAAGACTTTACAGAGTATAGGACCTTAGATGGAATCCTGAGTCCTATCCAGAATCTTATGAGGTGGGACATTCCCACTAGCAAGGATAAGCAGACCAGTCTGGAACAGCTATAGTGACAAAAGATACATCTTCAAAGAAAGATCATCAGGCAAAACCCAAAACAAAAATGTCAGCATGACTGGCTACTACAAGAATAAGCAAGCTGTTCACCAGGAAGACATCAAAGCAAGCATTCAAGTTCCTTCAGGACAAACGCCACCCTCTAAGACTAAAACTCAAAGGGAACACATAAACAATCATGTAAGCTTGCTGGCAACCACATTGGTTTACTGGTGAATAGAAGAGAGGGAAAGGCAGCAATGAAGAAACGGGATGAGTTCAACCCCAATCCATTGAATCCCATTGACCTTGAGATGAGAGAGACAAGAGGAAGAACTGGTTGGTCCAAAGTGTGGTTAGACCTGTGGACATTTGAGCCTATGGACGAGGACATAGCCACAGAAGGCTAGAGCTGAGAGTGAAGCATCCAGCTGATATGAAGTGAGGGGAGATGCACAAGAACACCCAAACTTGTGGACAGTACTCATTTGACCTAGCCTCGATGGCTTGATAATCAGAACGTGACTAGAGGAAGATAATAAAAAACAAAAAAAATTTTTTTTTTTGATAAAGGAAACAAGGGTAAATTGCTACAATTTGATGACCCTGACATATATTCACAGAGGTAGTTACTCTCCCAACAGAGAAGGCAGGATTTTATATCAATTATCAATGCTATCCCCTCTGTACACAGGTACACAGGGTAGATAGAGACAGGTAACTTAGACATTGGCTACCTAAAATGAGGGGGTGATAAAGGCACGAAGTGACTGGCTTACAAGGTTTCAAGAGGGAGTTTAGTTTAAGACCATGTGGGGAAGAAGGAGTCCTCACTGAATAGATTTTATCTTGTCTAGATGGGTCTGGTAAAA
>NW_006408889.1:1166289-1181362 GCF_000296735.1 Chrysochloris asiatica | reverse complement strand
ATGGTACATGGAGGTGATTATAATCATTGTAATGAAACAAGGTGTATGATTTGTTGAATGTAAAACTAATGATCTGCCCTGTAAACTTTCACTCAATCCACAATAAAAACCTTTAAAAAAAAAAAAGAAGAAGAAATCACAAATTAGCCTTTAAATTTAGAGAAATTTTGGAGATGGTAAGAAAAGAATGGGAGTCCTGGGGTGGTGCTGGACTGCAAAGTCAGTTTGACCTGCAAGGTTTGTGGTTCAAGCTTACCAGCCACTCCTTGGAAAACCTGTACAGAACCAACGTGATGGCTCACAACAACAGCAACAAATACAAGATCGTTCTAGGAAGGTATTTAAAATTTAGGCATTTGTTGTTATTGTTAGAGACTGTCAAGTCACATCCATCTCAGGGATGCTACCAAGAACAGAACAAAACAGTGCTAGCCCTAACCATTCCCACAATAATTGCTGTGTTTCAGCTCACTGTTGCAATTACAAAGTCAATCCAACTCAATGAACATATTCCTCTTTTCATCTGACCTTCTACTTTACCAAGCACGAGATCCTTCTCAAGGCACTGGTCCCCTCTGACAGCATGGCCAAAGTATCTGAGGCAATGTATTGTCATCATCATTTCTAAGAAGCACTCAAACTGTACTTCTTCCAAGACAGATTTGTTTGTTCTTCTGGCATTCCATGGTACTCCCAATATTCTTCACCAACATCATAATTCAAATGCATAAACCCCAGCTTTCATATGTATTTGTTGCTGTTGTTGTTAAGTGCATTTGAATCAGTTCTAACTTTTAGCAATGCTGTATAGGGTTTCAGAGGAGTGGCTGATTTGAACGACCTGTTTTGGGGTTCAAACTGACCTTGCATTCAGGTGCTTATACTACAATGCCATACCAGGACTCCATATGCATATGAGGCAATTGAAAACACCATGGCATGGGTCAGGCACACCTTAGTCTTTAAAATGATATTTTTGTTCTTTAACTACTGTGAACATATAATGTTTTGAATGATAACTCAACTGTCTTGCAATAATGGTCAACTGAGTAGAATACATGATTAAATATGTGAATGCTGATTGGACCATTGGAAGTTCAAACCCACCCGGTATCTTGGAAGAGAGGCAGAGCTCTCTACTTCTGAAAGGTCACAACCATTGAAGAGCCTATAATTGTCATTCTATACTGAAACACATGAGGCCAGCATGAATCTGAATCAACTTGACAACACTGATTTGGAGTCCTTGGGTGTGGTAAATGATTCTTATGCTGACAGTTCAAGTCTGCCCAGAGGCAACACGGAAGAAAGGCTTGGTGATTGACTGTTGACAAAGCAGCCACTGAAAACTCTATGGAACACTATTCTACTCTGACAGCAACTGAATTACTATGGACACTATCCTGTAACAAATTTATAGAATTTTTATCCCATTTGAAAGATAAAAATGTACATCTATCTAACTCAAGATGAGGATTTTACTTTTTAACCATATTTAAAGGAACAAAAAATGTTGTGACTTATATTATTTAAATAATACTGAAAGATCAGGGAACTTAATCAATAGAAGAAAAATATTTACATAAATTACAATAGAGATTATGAATAAATATGGCTATGCGATCTCAACTTATACAGTTATATTGCCATGTTCTCATTGAGTGTTTAAATAGGGCTCACAGGCTGTACCTAAAAAGTTAGTTTGAAAAATCACAGAATGCTCATAAAAATATTATGTACAACCTATTTTAGTTCATGTTATTTTAATAATATGTTGTTTAATATGTTATAAAAATCATATAGACACTGACTGGAACCATGGAACATTTCTTCTCAGCTTTAGAACAACGAAGTTTTTGTCAATATTATTTGTCCTTTTAAGGAATTCACATATAAAGAACCATAACCATTTTTAAAAAAAGCAAGCAAATTAACAAACAAACAAATATATATATATATAAAATCTTAAGGAAGCATGATATTCTATGTAGTTGAGAGAAAAATCATATTTTTCCAAATAAACTTGAAGAGATGATTTGAAAGTTTTCCTAATTGCCAGATATCTCATTGTAAGGGGAAAGATTTTGCTTCATTTACTATTGAGTCTTATGCTAGGGCCTACTTTTTTTCACCCGAATAAAAATGGAACAATAGGTTTTAGGTCTGTAGTCAGTTACATGTGGCATTGTCAGCCTGTAAATAGCTTCTCAATTCTGTGCATCACTGCCTCTGTTGATGCGTCTACTTGGCTCTGCTTTTTCTATTGTTCCCTTGTTGAATGACTGCATCTAGAATCCCCTACTCAAAGACTATCATTATCTGAAGCACATTTGTCTGCATGAGAGAGTATTTATTAGGTTGGCCATTAGATTGCCAACAGGGTCCATGTGAAAGGCTGCCAGGCAATTAATATTCTCATTCAATAATTTCCAAAAATATTACTTAGATTGTAAGAAGGTCTTGTACAGACTTAATTAAATCCTTTGTCATATTTATTGTTCTTAGGAAGCTCATTAAAAAAAGTAAACAGTAAAATTTAGAAAATTTCTTTCCCAGGTAACTCTATTCTATCTAACTGCATGATTATTATCTATTTGTGTTTTGTTGTTGTTGTTAGATTGATAAGTTTCTGATTAAAATTTGCTTTGATATTCTGGCAAATGTAAAATTAATTAAAATTAATTACACCAATACCAACAATTGTTAAGTTGAATTCCAAAGAATCTCATCGATGTGAAATCCATGTGAAGCAGGCTGGATTTAAATACAAGACACACTGATTTAAGTAAAAAAGCATACTACTTAGTTCTTTAGCACAGATATAATATTTTTGACTAGGGATTCATCTTGGAAGTTTGCTTTCATATTTTAAGACTGAGTCATGATAAAAAATAAAAAAAAAATTTCCCTTAGTGCTCCTATGTGAAAAAATGTCAATGTAGTAATATTTTTATTCATAGAAGATTCTTGTTCATTATCTTATTACTTTTATTTATCAAAGGCCATTTCAAAAGAATTGGATATTTAAATCTTGAGAATTTCCTGACCATTTAACTCTTCTCTGAATGCAGTTTGTGCTCTTTCTATGATTCTTTAATCAATTAGGAAATTTACCTGGCACCAAATTTATGTATTAGCACTATTTTTACTAACAATTTGGAATTTTCTAAAAATGAATACTTAGCATACAGAAATTCAGATATTCATTGATAAATGCAAATAAAGCCCAGTGTTTACAAAGATGACAGTGACATCTGGAATCTGTTCATATAAAACATATTTTCTGTGCTCATAATGAAACTCAGCTCGGTCCCTGGTGAGAAAAAGGTCTCTAAATAGAGTCCAAGTGATCGATAGTATTAACAGTTAGGTATAATCTAATTTTCCTTTATAAACAAGATGCAAATTAAGACATTATTGTTCCCTTTCCCTCAGTTTTATATACCATTAAAATGTTTTTAAGTGGAATTTTCAGTTAATCTATTAGATGCATTCTTTGATACAAGAGTTGTTTAGTGCACCTCCAGGATATACCTTTAGGCTCAAAGAAAAAAGATTCCTCACTGCTCAGTTACAGAATTTGAGAATTACTAGGGTGGAGCTATAGGATAAGCACTGGACTGTTAACCACAAGGTCTGCGGTTCCAGCCTACCAGCCTCTCCTCGGAAACCCTATGCAACGTCACTGTGAGTCGAAACCCACTTGCAGACACTTAATAACAACGGCAACAACAATAACCTAGTTATTTCCTTATTATCAAAAGTGAGAAAATACTTGATTATAAATCCTGTATATTATAAAGTTTAACTCTAAAACTTGTACAGCGCAATAGGTTTACTAACAAAAATTAGTATCTGGGATTTGAAAAACTCTACAGCTACTGAAATTGGTTCCCCAATTAGATTTTTTTTAAAAAACAACATATAGCTAAAAAAGAGTCTTAAAAATTAGTACTTTAAAATTTTGAATTTATTATGTCATTTAAAATACACACAATTTCTCAGAAATTCAACCTTTTAAACAAAGAAATTCATGAAACTGATACTATAGGCGCTGTAGGATAAACACTAGATCGCAAGGTCATTTTTAACCTCAAGGTTAGTGGTTCAAACTCACAAACCGTTCCTCGGAAACCCTATACAGGGTTGCTATGGGTTGGAATCAATTCAGACACACTTAACAACAAACAGCAACACACTTGGGGAGAATGTATGGAATATAATCTAATATGAAATACATCATCTCTGATATCTTATAAGAAAGATCATATTAGAAAAGAAATAAAAACATCAACTAAGGAGCAACAAAGGTATTTGTAAAGTTGACACTAGTGAGCTCACTGATTTTCTGAAGTAGATCACCTTCTTAGTCTGGAATCTCTTCTGAAACTTGATCAGTATCATTATTGTTGTTAACTGCCATCCGACTCTATAGCATTTTCGGGGAGTAACTGGTGATTTTGAACAGTCAAACTTGTGGTTCAAACCGACCTTGAGGTGGAGGCTTATCCTAAGTTGCCGCACCAGGAATACAGCCACTGACAGACAGGTGGTGGCTGTGCCTGACTGAGAATGTTGTTGTTGTCAGGTGCCATGGAGTTGGGACCGATTCATAGCAACCCCATGCACAGCAGAACGAAACAATGTCCAATCCTGGGCCAACCTCACTACCGCTGCCACACTTGACGCTATCAATGATGCCACCTGGCTGATCCATCTCGTTAGGGGTCTTCCTCTTTTTCTCTGACCCTCCACCTTACCAAGCATGACATCCTTCTTCAGCAACTGTTCTCTCCGGACAATGTGTCCAAAGTAGGAGAGACAAAGTTTAGCCATCCTGGCCTCCAAGGAGCACTCTGGCTGCACTTCTTCCAAAACAGACCTATTGGTTCTTTTGACAGTCCATGGTACTTTCAGTATTCTCCTCCAACACCACATCTCAAAGGCATCAATTCTTCTATAATCTTCCTTATTCACTGTCCAGCTTTCGCATCCATATGAGGTCATTGAAAATATATTGGCTTGGGTCAGGCGCACCTTAGTCCTCAAGCTGACATCTCTGCTCTTCAATACTTTAAAAAGTTCCTGTGCAACAGATTTGCCCAATGCAATACGTCTTCTGATCTCTTAACCCCTGCTTCCGCAAATGTTGATAGTTGATCCAAGAAGAATGAAGTCCTTGACAACTTCAATCTTTTCTGCATTGATACGAATGCTATTTATTGGTCCAGTCATGAGGATTTTTGTTTTCTTGACATTGAGATGTAATTCATACTGAAGGCTGTGCTCTTTGATCTTCATAAGTAAATGTTTCAAGTCCTCTTCACTTTCAGCAAGCAAGGTTGTATCATCTGCATATCGCAGGTTGTTAATGAGTCTTCCTCCAATCCTGATGCCACGTTTTTCTTCATAGAACCCAGATTCTAGTGTTATTTGCTCAGCATACAAGTTGAATAAGTATGGTGAAAGAACACACCCTTGTCGCACACCTTTCCCAATTTTAAAACATTCAGTGTTCCCATGCTCTGTTCTAACAACTGCTTCTTGGTCTAGGTACAGATTTCTCAGAAGTACAATTAAGTGTCTGGAATACTCATACTTTTCAATGTTGTCTATAGCTTGTCATGATCCACACAATCGAAAGCCTTCGCATAGTCAATGAAGCATAGGTAAACATCCTTCTGGTTTTCTCTGCTTTCAGCCAAGATCCATCGGACATCAGCAATGATATCTCTCGTTCCACGGCCTCTTCTGAATTCACCTTGAACCTCTGAAAGTTCTCTGTCAATGTATGACTGTAGCTGTGATTCTGAGGGCTCTGCCACCGGTATTTTAAACGACTGAAAATGGATCCTGGTAATCCTGCATGGGAGGCGAAAATTCCACTAACGTCGTGTGGTGGTGGTTGTTGTGTGTCGTGGAGTCATAGCGACCCAGTATAGAGTTTCCCAGGCTACAAATATTTACGGGAACAGTAAGCCTGTCTTTCTCCCGTGAACCAGCTGGCAGTGTTGAACTGCTGACCTTGAGGTTAGCAGCCTGGCTCCTAACCACTATGCTACTATCAGCAACTTGATGGAAATAGTGTTTTCAAAGAATTTGCCTGGGTGATGGTGATGCTGAATGTCTGAAAGTAGGGTAAACATGCAGGCAGGAAGACCTGCTAGAGTATCCTGGAAGAACACGCATGGGCATTTCTGGAAGTGGAGATGAAATGGTACATGTTGCTCCATTTTATATATCCTGTCTTTTTGTCTTTTTTTATTTTAATCGAGAGAGAAAATCATAAATTGTCTATAAGAAAGTATCCTAAATTGCACAGTGAGAGGGATCTGGTACGTGATATCTCAAAAATGTCATCAATATTCTGTTGAAAATGTGAAGTAATTCAATTCTTGTAGGTTACATAGCAATCACAACAGAGCATTCAAATACTTTTAAAATGTAAATAAAAGAAGTTTTATAGAAATAGCAGAAAATCAGTAGTTAAAAATGCATTATGCAAATCTGTCTTTTCAGGGAGGAATGCAGTGGTTAAAATGAATAGAGGTAAATGTTGATAACTGTTGGTGCATGGAAAGGATTGCAACCATGTAATGAAGCAAAGTATACGATTTGTTGAATCTAAAACTGATGATATGCTCTGTAAACCTTCACTCAATTCACAATAAAAAAGTTTTTTTTTTTTAAATCTGTCTTTATTCTGAAGGGACAAAGTTCAAATATGTTATTGTCATTTTTTTGTTTCCTTTAGAAATGTTTGAAATTCAGTCTTATGTAAGGGATTTCTATGAGCTTATATGCCATACTGTCAGATCCTGGCAACAGTGGCAGCTCATTATATTCAATGAAGTTTGCAAAATATATCAGAAACAAAAGTCCTCCTGTAATTGTCTATGCAGACAGATTTTTCAAACTCATTCATGCTTGTTATGATACTTACAATTCCTATGACTCCCTGTCACTTACTGTATTTTTATTTCCTAAAGATCAATTTATATTTACCAGAGTGACTTGAGGGTAAAGAGTAGAATAAATTGAACTTTTGTGTCCTTAGAGAAAAAGACATATTTTAAATCTTTTCTTCATAAAATAGTCATTGTTTTGAATTCATTGTATTGTTTTATCTATTACCTCTCAACAAAACATAACAAACAAAATAAAAAATTCCCAGCTACACTGTAGATTTCAAGTCAAAAGTCTATAAATGTTTGGTCTTTAATAGTGGGCTGATAAATTTCTTTGTGTAGTCCAAAATGTTGTGATGAGGCTGACGTGATGACTGAAAGGTTGAAGTTACTGAGGGTAGCCAGAATTTTGCATTTATTTGACTAGTTACAGTTTCCATGAAGGTGATTCCAACTCATGAGGACCCCATGTATTTTAGAGTATAGCTGTGTGCTATAGGATTTTCAGTGACTGATATTCCCAGAAATAGATGGTTAAAACTTTGTTCCAAGACTCCTCTGGATGGACTTAAACCTCCAACCTTTTCGTTAGCAGATGATCACATAAGATATTTGCACAAAGACTCTTAAAATATTGGCTCTGGAAAGGTATACAGAGGACACTTGTGGTTAAGTCACATGTAATAGAAATTGACATTAGAAATCATTCTCCCC
The DNA here is from genome assembly GCF_000296735.1 of Chrysochloris asiatica. Lineage (NCBI taxonomy): Eukaryota > Metazoa > Chordata > Mammalia > Afrosoricida > Chrysochloridae > Chrysochloris > Chrysochloris asiatica. The sequence goes on along the minus strand of NW_006408889.1, from coordinate 1,173,740 downwards.
AATATCAATTAACATATCTCTTCAAATGCTTTAAACACAAAACTGGCAATTATATTCAACACTAAGGCACAGAATTCTACTAACCTTCTCCTAGAATATGAAGGCTTACACTTAGCTTAGATATTTGTCAGATTAACAATCACCCATTCCACAAAAATGTTTTGTGGAATACCACTGGTACACAAATGAATGTGATAATATTGTTGTTGTTGTTAAGTGCCACCAAGTAGGTTCCGACTCATAGAGACCATCTATAGGATTTTCAAGGAGTGACTGGTGGCTTGAACTGCCAACCTTTCAGTTAGGCCAGTACTTAACTTACAGCACCACATCACAAGATATAAACACTTCACAACCAAAGGGCAACTACATATTTGCTATCAAAGATGTGAAATGAATGAAATATCATGACTCACATCCCCTCCCCCTGCACACACACACATACATACACACACAAACACATACCTGCTTTGGTTTTAAAAAGATAGAGTTTGCTCCTACTTAGGACAAGGTGCAATATTTTTCTTCAGAAGATTGCATACCTGATGAGGTGGCAACTCAAGCTGCTATTTTTATGCTGTGAAGGCTGAAGTTCTGTTGCTACCCATTAAAAACATGTGATTTTGTGCTGTTTTATTGTACTTGTTAAGAATTAAATTTAAGACAAAGGCCATTATTTAAGGCCTTTGTATCTAGATTAAAAAATAGAATGATGCTCTAGCTTAATTCTAGGATGGCAATTTATAAATAGGAAAACAAAGGAAAAACACCCAATTCAAAAGAGAAATCAGAAATCATTATGCTATGAATGAAAATCTAATCATTTATGTCTAACTTGGCATTGTAGGTTAATGCACCATACTGCAAAGCCATTTAAACTTCAAGGTCAGTGGTTCAAGCTCACTAGCTGCTCCTTGGAAACCCTATATAGGGTTGCTGTGGGTCAGAATCAACTCAACAGCACTTAACAACAACAACTTCAATATGGATTCCTGGTGTAGCACTGTGGCTTAATGCACTGAACTGCAAAGTCAGTTTGCACTGCTAGATCAAGATCAGTGGTTCAAGCTTGCCAGTCATTCCTCAGAAACCCCGTACAGGGTCACTATGCATTGGAACCGATTTGATGGGACACAACAACAAAACAAAAACTTCAATATGGAATCCTGGTGTGGTGCTGTAGGATAAGCACTGAACTGCTAACTTCAAGATAGGTGATTCAAGCCTTACACCCACTTGTTGGAAAACCTGTACAGGGTCACTATAAGTTGGACCTTATTTGAGGGTATTTAACAACAACAACATCTTCAATGTGCCTCAGCAAAGTACTCTATCCTTACAACTTTACTACTGTATTTTCTGTATACATGGCTCATTTATTCATCAAACACTTATTGTTTAACTCTCAGGTGTCAAACTTATGAAGTACTAAGACCTCAGAATATGCAGATGCATGAGACACAATCTCTGTCTTCAAGAAACTCACAACTCAGTTGGAAAGACAGTCATGTAAACAAATCATTATAATAGAGTGAAATGTGCTAACAGATGCTTGTACAATGGGGTTGTGATGATAGACAAGATGCGTTTGCTTGGGGATTCAAGGAGGCCTTATATAGTGAGTGCATGTAGTAATATTTCAAAGAAAGAAGTAGAGTTTCCTGGATAGATTCAGTAAAAATCAATGGAATACATTGATAAATAGTTAAGTGACCAGGTTTCAGGTGCTGTTCACAAATAACACACTGCTGAACATGTATGAGTGCGGTGGAGAGGGCGGACAAGGTGAAGGCTGAAAATCAGGCTATAAACATGAGACAGTGAGGACCCAGGGGAGTTTATTTAGCCCCAGTTTCAGTCTCTAAAATACAAATTAGAAATATAAATTCACAAGGTTGTTGTGAGGATTAAATGAGGAAAACTGTATGAATATATTCTGTGAGTTATAAAATATTATAAACCCTCTCCAAATATTATTTACTTAATCATACTGATTTTCATCCAGTGAGCAAAGAAATAGAGGTCACTTAATAATAAAGATGTGTTTCTTAAGACCCACAAAGTCAAGAGCCATATTTCACATTCCTATTCCATAGAATTATCATTTCAGGAAAAGATCAGTAAAAGTATGAGACATATGCAATGAGGTCTTTTTATGTTACACTATTTTCATTAATGCCCATGAACCTAATCAAGTACTGAACCAGGGCACCTATACTAAAGCATGGATCATATTTAAGAGATACCATTTACAATGAAATAGCCCCTGGCCATATCACTGTCCTTGAATACATACATTTTACTTTCCCCAGTAATTTTATTTTATTTCTGAACTCATGTAATTTCCAATACAATTATTATGCTATGTAAAAATATGCTTATACTTGCCCACACCCACATCTAGAGTCACTATAACAAATCATAATTTTATGGACTGTCTGGTAGAAAGCGTGCTTATGGAACCAACAACAAATCCAAAATAAGAATATTTCTATAAGCCATTTTCTGAAATTGATGTGCAGTGAATCTGACACAAACCCAGAGTTTAGCAAGAGGCTGCCTGTAGGCATTCTTCTTTGTCTCTGTCTTCCTGCAGCATATTCTTGAAGCCAAAATATAGACCAAACAAAGGAGTTTCTGAGGAAGTACTGAGTCATTCATTGCTCCTTGTGTCCGAGCCATGAGGGTCTCAATTTAATTACTAATAGACTGACTAAAATAGGAGATATTGTTGAGTTTTTCCTACCTAACATCCACTTCCTCTGTTTTTAGTGCAATCACATTGTTTCACTTTGGAAAAGTAACCTTTTATCTCTTAGTTCAGGCTGTTTATATGTAGCAAGGTAGACATGGAGTCCTTGGGTTGTGCAAACAGTTAATGCACTCACTGCTAATGAAATAATTGACATTTTGATTTCACCTAAAGACATCTCAAAAGAAACACATGCAATCTCCTTGCAAAAAAGAGTCAGTCATTGAAAACCCTATAGAACAGTTTTATTCTGTACACTTGATGCCATCACAAGTCAAAATCAACTCAACAGCAACTAGTAGGGTACAAACAGTATTGGTGGTAGTGGTGTGCAGTGGACTTGGTTCTGGTTTATAGTGACCTTGTATAGGTTTCTGAGACTGTGATCTTTATGGGAGCAGAAAGTCTCAACTTTCTCCCATGGAACAGCTGGTAGTGGTAGTTTCAAACTGCTGGCCTTGAGGTTAGCAGCCCGACTTGTAACCACGACACTACCAGAGCTAATTCAAACAATACTTGATATGTGATTTAATCCTAAACCAACCAGAATATCACTTTGCCCCATCCACAGCCATGTGGATATATCAGCTATTGCCATGTGTCCGTATCATTGAAACTATGCTGAGATTAGGTGTTCTGGCATGGCACTGTGGGTTAATGCAATGGACTTCAAGGGCAGCTTGAACCACAAGGTCAGTGGTTCAAGCTCACCAGTCACTCCTTGGAAACGCTATGCGGGGGGTTGTTATGGGTCAGAACCAACTCAAGGGCACTTAACAACAATGCTGAGATGACTGACAGAGATATTTGAATCTCAGAAGGGAATATTTTTTTCTGATAGATCAAATGGAACGAGAACCAAAGAAAACTAGTCAAACAAGGTCCTTATGACCACATTTGAGCTTGGATTCAGGCATGCCTGTTGTTTTTGTTGTTAAGTGCTGTCAAATAGGTTCCGACTCATAGTGAACCTGTATAGCGTTCCTGAGGAATGGCTGGGATGTTTGAACTGCCAACATTGGGGTTAAAATTAATCTTGCCGTCCAGTTTTTCATCCTATAATACCACACTCTACTTTTCAGATACCAATTAACTAAATTAGTGAACATCCTCCTGTGCTTTAAGCAAATTTGGGTCAAACTTTATGTCACTTTTAGTGCAATTGACAGATATAATCCATACAAATCATTTATGCAGTATCTTGCTGCTACCAGGAAAAACAAAACATTGTAGCTTCCATTTCATTAGCATTGCTCCCTTGTCGTTGTTGTTGTTAGAGACCCTGTATAGGGTTTCCTGGTAGATTTGAACTGCCAACCTTGAGATTAGTAGTCCAAGTTTTAGCCGATAGTGCCACACCAGGACTCCTTGCTTCCCTGATTGCCTTTAATTATCTGAGTTTTTCTTGGACAGCCATGCCTGATCCATCTATCTCCAAAGCTTTATCTCCAACCTGCAGATTGTTAGCTTTACATGTTCTCAGTGACTTTGTAAGGGATAGGTTATGTAGATCAGTAACTAAATAGCCTTTCACATGATCTGATGCTCATAGCTGCTCTATTCTTATTTTAGCTTACTTGCCTTGAAGCCACTTTATAGTGGCAATAGAAAAATACACTTTTAAGTTGTACCTACATCTTGCTTTCTGTTTCTAGTTTTCAGTTGAATTATACATGTCATTATAGATGTCTTTCTTTTTACTAGTATTTTTATTCTCAAAGGGCTTTTTGTCCTTTACCATTGTGGAGCTCTGCTGGGACAACATTTAGACATGATGTTTTTGATATATTTTTTGGAAAAAGAGCTTACTCCACACTAGGTTAAGTACATTTCCTTTGTAGAGTGGCAACAGCAACCTCACTTAACAAATTGAGCTTTGCCATTTTTCTTTTCAACACCAGTAGGATGTTTTTTTCTAAAAATCCGAGTATCTGGTATGTGGAAAAACAACTATTTGGAGTAAAAGCTTGAGGCTTCTGATGACTCTTATGGTCATCTTGTATAAAATTGGCCAGTTGGAATGAACAGGTCTGTCTGTCCTTATAAAATAAACCTGACCCACTGCCATTATGTAAATTCTGACTCATAGAAACCCTATAGGACAGAGTAGAACTGTTCCATAGAATTTCCCAAACCAAATCAGTATGAAAGTAGACACCCACAGCTTTCTCCTGCAGAGCAGTTGGTAGATCAAACCACTGAACTTTCAGTTAGCAAACATTTTAACCACTGCACCACTAGGCCTAATAGTCCTGTCATACAATAACCAAAGGTCAAACCCACAGCCACCAAGTCAATTTTGACACTTATCAAACCTATGTAAGGTTTCTTAGACTATAAATCCTCATAGGAGCTGACATCCTCATCTTTCTCCCGGGTAGCTGGTGGATTTGTACCGTCAAACTTGCAATTAGCAGTCCATGCTTATTCTATAGTACTTGTAAAATAATTCTCAGCTAATCACAGAAAATTAACCTTGGATTCAGCTGACATCAAAAGATTTAAACTGACATCAAGTCTAAGAACTAGTAATAATTATGCTACCATGATTCCAAAATATTAGTATTTACATTCCTTGAAAAAATGTAACCATCATTAAGAATATAATAATTAAATTTTATCTACTATTGTGATACTCTGGTTAGTAGCATGCCTTTCAACTTTATATATATATACATATAGTTGTTGTTGTTCTTTGTTTGTTTGGGAATTGATTGTTGTTCTAGTTGCTGTTATTAAGTGCCATTGAGTTGGTTCCAACTCATAGAGATCCTATAAAGGATTTCTGAGGAGTGGCTGGTGGGTTTGAACCACTGATCCGTGTTTAGCCGTCTAATACTTGCCTGGTGTCACATCAGAGCTCCATGTTCCTAGTAAAGAGGTCCAATAATATCCCTCATTAATATCTCACTCTTAAAACTCCTGAAATGTTCTTATTCTTTGACCTGCCATGTGGCAGTGTCTATTAGTTAGTCCTGGTAGCCTGGTAGGTTATTAGCTGGGCTGCTAACCACAAAGTCAGCAGTGTGACTCTACCAGTTACTCCACAGGAGAAAAATGAGGCTTTCTGCTTACATACAGATTTCCAGCCTCAGAAATCTATACAGGGTTGCTATGAGTCAGAACTAACTCCCTAGCATATAACCACCACCACTATCAGTAATAAGTCAAGAGTCCTGGTATGGTTCAGTAGGATAAGCACTGTACTGTTAAAAATAAGGTTGGTGGTTCAAATCCACCAGCCACTCCTCAGAAACAAAATAGACAGTGTTGCTAAAAGTTGGAATTGATGGAACATTGCATAACGAGAAGTAATTAATCATAGCTTTATTTTATGCAGTTATACAAAGGTATGTATTGAGTACTCATTACTGTACCAACCTTTAAACTAGATCATAGGTACACAACTATTTGCAAAGAAGGGAAAAAGGTCCTTTGCCTCATGAAACTCTTATTTTAACAAATACATACCCATAAAATTACTTAGGTTGCTATTATTGTTGTTGTTAAGTACATCACAGTTAGTTATGACTCATAGCTACCATGTATAAGAGTTTCTGAGATCAATTATTGGATGTGAGCTGCAGACCTCAGTCCAGTGCTTGTTCTACAGTGCTACACCAGGGCTCAATTTAAGTTTGCTGTTGTTGTAAAGTGCCACTGAGACTGTTCTGACACATAGCAACCATGTATAGGGTTTCCAAAACTGTAAAGCTTTGTGGAATGTAATTTCTTTGCAACTATAAAAAACACAAACTCATTTCCAGCAAGTAAATTTTGATTCATAGCTGTAAATCTTAAGCAGAATAGAAGCCTTATCTTTCTCCTGATACAACTATGTTGCAGTTGTTGTTAAGTGCAGTCAAGTCATTGCTGACTCATAACGACCCTGTATAGAGTGTTCAATAAGCAGCTGGTGTGTTTGAACTGCCGACCTTGTGGTTCACAATCCAGTGCTGATCCTGAGGTACTATTTATTATAATTAAAAGTTACCTATGCATATGGACTGCTAAAAAGTGTCAACTGACAAAGGTAAAACATGGAGAAGACCAAACAAATGTTCTATCAAATGTGAACATAATCATTTTTCGATCTCTATCAGTCTTAAGTCTGAATGAATAAATAATATTAGCCTCAAAGAAGGAAATGCTCAAAATGAAAGAAGTATAGGTCGTTGGGGACGACATACGCAAGCACTGAGAAGCTGTGGCCCTGTGACAAGATGGATGAAAATCCAATTCTGGAGCCCTCCTCAGGATTGTGAACCATGGACACTGAGGGCCAAGGAAGTGACCTCCTGATGTCCTGGGTTCACATGGACCCTGAGGGTCTAGGAAGTGACCTCCTGAAGTCCCAGGTTCATAGATTTTTGTGAACTCACTAGATGGCTACCTCTGTGCAATTCTCTTTAGTCTTAATATTATTCATTTTGTACTTGTTCTTTATGCTTCTAACTCCGGTAATTGTAGCTTTTGGGAAAATGTTAATGTACTTAATGCCTCTTTTAATGGCTCTACTGTAAATGTGTTTTGGAAGAAGTGCAGCCAGAGTGCTCCTTGGAGGCCAGGATGGCTAAGCTTCGTCTCTCCTACTTTGGACATAGTGTCCGGAGGAAACAATCGTTGGAGAAGGATGTCATGCTGGGTAGGGTGGAGGGTCAGAGAAAAAGAGGAAGACCCCCAACGAGATGGATCAGCC
>NW_006408889.1:1150509-1165404 GCF_000296735.1 Chrysochloris asiatica | reverse complement strand
CTTGTTGTTGTCAGGTGCCATCAAGTTGGAACCGACTCATAGTGACCCCATGCACAACAGAACGAAACAACGTCTGATCCTGGGCCAACCTCACTACTGCTACCACACTTGAGTCCATCAATGATGCCACCTGGCCAATCCATCTCGTTAGGGGTCTTCCTCTTTTTCTCTGACCCTCCACCTTGCCCAGCATGACATCCTTCTCTAGTGACTGTTTCCTCCAGACAATATGTCCAAAATCATTAACATTGTTTTATCTGAATAATCCCATTCTTCTGTAAAGATTTCTTCCTTAAAGAGAGAATGAAAGACTGGGGTAGAGATAGTTCTGTGTGCATTCTTGGCAGCAGGACTATCTGCCTGTCAGTTTGCATCCACTCTGGTCTCCGAGTGTTTCTTTCTCTCTCGCCTTTCCAGACATCCCACCTAGAGTTAGTTTTGTGTGCAATATCTGCAGCAGAACTGTCTGTCCGTCAGCTTGCATCATACTTGTGTGTCTGTCTTTTTGTGTCTGTATTGTCTCTTTGTCTCTACGCTATATCTTTCGCCTACCAGACCTTCCAACTTCGTGAAACCCACTTCCCCGTCGAGGCTGGACCCCGACAATAGGTAAAGACATCTGACATACTTACAGTTTGCAATGATGGGAAAAATCTAACTAAATAAGATCACTTAGAACTTGGCAAAACAATATTGGTTTCAAAATGTAGAAATGATGAACTCATAAAGAAACACTCTGGAATCAATCAGTCATCCAATAAATCACCAAATTAACTAAGGGTCTCTTTTTGCTCTCCTACCCTATTTCTATTTCAGTACACATCAGGACATTATGAGAAGCAAATTTTGAGAAAAGAAAAACACAATTGTTTGATTCCTATGGAGTAACAGCAATTAGATAATTAGGGAAAGGCAGGGACAGTGAATTCTATTACAATAAACACTTGTCCAGAGCATGCAGCTGTACATGACCCACTGTTTGGAATTCCTAAATTAAAATAAATTATATAAGTGATGACCTTAATTCCTGAGCACTCTTCTATACTTTAAAGCTTATAAAATGGCAATCATGTTGTAGTGTAGAAATACCTAAAAACTTTGTTCTAGAATACTTATCTTCCAAAGCAACTGAGAGGAAACATACATGAAGTTATTCATTATTCTAATTCTCAAGAACATCACCAGTCCATCTTAACTGGTTTTTAACATTGTTGTTATGAAGCATTTGTATAACTAAGGGAAATGAAACCTTCTGATATTTCAGAATTAAGTCTATTAAAAATTGTAAGTATTATAGTTAGCTTGAACTCATTAAAACTTAACTAAAAATACTTTCAAAGTAAAATAAAAATGGAGATAGCAGTCAAGAAATCAAAGGATATAATGCATTCGGCAAAGATGTCAGTTTGACACTAAGATGAACCTGACCAAGCCATGGTCAGTCGCCTCATAAGTGATTATGAGAGTTGGACAATGAATAAGGAGACCACAATACATAGACAGGGAACTGCCAGAGATTCAGAGGAGGATATGAACAGAGAGATATCATTGCTGACATCAGATGCATCCTGGATGAAAGCAGAGAATATTAGAAAAATGTTTACTAGTGCTTTCTTGACTATGAGAAGGCTTTTAACTGTGTGGATCATGATAAGCTATGGTCAGCATTGTGGAAAATGAGTATTCTGGAACACTTGATTATACTCATGAGGAATCTGTACAGAATAAAGGAATGCTGAAAGGTTTAAAACTAGGAAAGGTGTTTGCCAGGGTTGTATTCTTTTACCATACTTATTCAATTTGCTTACTGAGCAAACAATCTGAGAAGCCGGTTTGTATAATGAAGAATGTGGCATCAGGATTGAAGGAAGATTCATTAACAACCTGCAATATGCCGATGATACAACTTTGCTTGCTGAAAACAAAGAGGATTTAAAATACTAATGAGGATCAAAGACCACAGCCCTCGGTATGGGCAATGTAAAGTAAATAAAAACCCTTAACACTTGTTGATTTTAAGTGCCATTGAGTCCGTTTAGACCCACAGTGACCCTGTATATGGTTTCAGAGGAGTGCCTGGTAGATTTGAACCACTGACTTGTATTTGACAGTCAAGTGTTGAAAGTGTTTACTACTACACCAGGATTCCCTTCACTACTGAAAGAAAAATATGAAATAACTGAAAACAACTATCTGGTTAGTAGTTATTATCATGATAAATGAAGACTAGATTTATTTTGTCAAAGATTTCAGTTTACTTGGATCCACTGTCAACACTCATGAAAGCAGCAGTCAAAGAGTCAAACAATATAGTTTATTAGACAAATCTTCCATAAAAATAAAAAAAAAATTTTAAAAACTTGTTAAAGTGCTGAAGAACAAAGATGTCAGCTTGAGGAGTACAGTGCACCTGACCCAAGCCATAATATTTTCCATAGCTTCATATTCATGGGAAAATTGGGCAGTGAATAAGGAAGACGATAGAAAAGTAGATGCATTTGAGTCACCGTTTTGAAGAAGAATATTAATAGTACTATGGACTGCTAAAAGAACAAATAAATCTATGTTGGAAGAAGGACAACCAGAATCAGTGAAATAGAACAAGACTTCTATTGAGATGGATTGGCACAGTGGGAGCAGAAAGAGGCTCAAGATTAATGATTCTGAGGATGCCCCACTACAGATTTGATGACACCTAATAATAACCTAACAACAACATGTAAAAATCTTTATAATTTCTTCATAACTAATGACTGTTTAAAAGTTATTAGTAATGAAAAGCATTAAATACTCTGATTAACTGGTTCAATCTCCAGAAACTAACAGAAATTTATAGAAGCTATATGCTTGGTGACTTGAGTCATAGCAAGCGCAGTCAGTGGATGTCTTTTATGAAAAAAAAAAAAAAAAATTGACTTGAAACTTTCATTAACATTGCAAATCTATTACTTACATAATGCTCACCACTCAAGAAAGAGAAGACAATTGTTCATATTCACATTCTCTAAATGTTAAAATCAGCAAGGATGGAAAGACTTCATCTCTTGTACTTTGGACATGTTGTCAGGAAGTAACAGTTCCTGGAGAAATATATCATGTTTGGAAAAGTGGAAAGTCAGTGAAAAAGAAGACCACCAACAAGATGAAGTGACACAGTGACAACAACAATGGGCTCAAACATAACAATAATTGTGAGAATGGCACAGGACCAGATGGTGTTTCATTCTGTTGTGCTTAGTGTCTCAATGAGTTAGAACTGATTCGATAACACCTAACAACAACAAAACTGTAAAGGGTTTGAGGAGAGATTGGTGGATTTGAACTATCCACCTTGTAATGGTAAAGTTGCAATGTAAATCCCAAATCTGACTCCAGAATCAAGTAAGGCTTCTATGTACAACTCTGGAAAGTAAGGATAAATTACATAAGTCATTTCTTAATGGGAACAGGAAATCATCAAGGTTAACACTAGAATACTGTCAAAGAGATTTATTAAATTGACCTAGACTAAACTATTTATCCTAACTAAATTTCAAACTTCTTAGCCAAAGTTTTACTTCCTACACATGTAAATTTCACACACAGCAAGCATCAAGTACTCAAAGATACTCTGATTACTTGAAAACTAACATTGTTAATGATCCTGTTAATTATATCAAGGAACAAAAATGTAACCAATAGAAAAAAACATTCATAATTAGCTAATTAATAATAGTAATTTTACCATGATATGTCACACTGGACAGATGGGAGTTGCTATAGGTAGAAGTAAAGAGCAAAGGATTACATTTCAGATAAAATAGATTAAAATCACTTTTTAAAATCTTACAATGTCTTATCAGTAAAAAATTACAAAGTATAAGCTATATAAAGCAGGTGACAGTGCCCTCTTGAGGAAGCTATTAAAATTTGACACCAACAACCTGTCTTTGAATTCTGCAGGCAACATTGGTATTTTTTTTCTGAATCATGAATTACTCTCATTTTCCACAGCATTACGAAAAATACAAGTGCTATGAAAGAGCTATTTTCCCTGATTCTTCAGACTTTTCCTTGAAATTCAGACTTTGTAATACAATCAACTTCAGTGCAAAGATACAGATTGAGTAGTTTCCGTTTCCATAACCACGAGAAAGTAAAGTTGCAATAGCAAAATATATAATGCACATTGTGAGTTGCTGCTTAAGATATAAACCAAAAATATTTTATTAACATATATCTAAAAAAGCTATCAAATCAAAGAATTAACAGACATCTAACCAATCTAATAGAGCCAAAGAGTCTGTTGTGACACTGTAGGATAAGCACTGAGTTGCTAACTAAAATATCAGCAGTTCAAACCTACCAGGTAATCCTTGGAAACACTACACAGGGTTATTAGGAGGTTAGAAATGACTTGACACCACTTAATAACAACAAGTCAGGTTTTATGTTGGAGAAAGATGCAACATGTTGTTTTTAAATGACATCAAGTTGATTCCAAATCATAGCAACCCTGTATAGGGATTCTGAGGAGCAACTGGTGGGTTTGGACTGATGACTTCATGGTTCATAGTCTAGTGCTGATCCTACAGCACCCCATCGGGAGTCCTATGATTGATATCATTGATATTAGTCCAATACTATTCTGCTTATCATGCCATGGCCTCTAAAGAAGAAATGCAATAGCCAGTCTGACTGTTTAGTGAAAGTCTTGGCACAGTTCTTTGGTCAAGAATACCTATGATCCCTAGGGAAGTGAGTGTTCATGGCCTGTACTATATTGTTGTTTGGAGCACTTATATATACATTCAGATACATATCTGTACCTGCACACACACACAAACATTACACAATTCTTTTCTGAAACCGGTTATCATAGAAAGTTTACAGTTGAAAAGCAAATACTCAAAATACAATTTGAAGTTACCAAAAATAAATAAATAGAAAAGGAAATTAAAAAACAAAAACAAAGTAAGGTAAAGTATTATCAGAATGGCAAAAATTTACATTTCAAATGGGGAAATATCAGAAAAGAACAAAGAAAGAAAACTGACTCTGAATCTCAATGGCTTTACTTTCTAAAAGTTACAGTAATTCATGTCACCAGTGTGCTAGAACAAATTCATAAAATGCGTTTGAAATTACAAGTCAATAATCTAAGGGTTTTTATAAAACTGTAATTGAGACAGATGATAGCCACTTATTTTCCTGGATACCATACTTTCTTGATTTGCTTCTATTGTGTCACATTTTAGCTCCCTCCCACCCACTTCCACGTCCTAACCTTAGTTGTTCTCTATAAAATAACTGAAATATCTAGTTGCTTATGAATCTTTCTGAAAGGCCACAGAAGAGACATGGAAGATGTTAAAACAAATTTTAAAATGCTTAGGAGAGACTCCGAATCTAGACGTTACAATGCATACAGAGGAGTCAGAGACCAAAGAGGTACTTACTGCCTGTCCATTGTTCAAATGCACACATATTTCCTTACAAGTAACTAACTTTACAAAAAAGAAACACAGAAGGAAATAAAGTGAAGGAAAGAAAGTTATAATGGATCCCAAGAAACTACATCAAGTTTAATTAAAAATAACTAGTTAATTATCGTAGAGATTCTTGCAATCGTTGTTTGGTTAGACATCACACTATATTAGTAAGGGTATTAAGATTGTTTTATTATTTTACCACTTAAAATAATAACTAAGTCAGAAATTGCTAAGTAGTTGAAAAGTGTGTTAGTAATTTACTATCCCAAAAGAGATCACTATTATTATTTCATTATTTTCTCTAGCAATCTAGATAAAATAGAGCGTTTTTGACCCCTGTTGTTATTGTTGTTAAGGATCATCGAGTCATTTTGACTCATAGTAACCTTGTATGGTTTCCAAGGAGCAGATGGTAACTTTGAAACACCAATCTTGTGGTTAGCAGTTTAGTGTTTATCTTACAGCACCACACCAGGACACGACAGAGTCACTAGATGGGTTAAAATCTCTAAACATATATAGTCCAGGGTCCTTGTGTTACTGCAGGAGAATGCACTGGACTGCAAGATTAGTTTGAAAAGAAAGATTGGTGATTCAAATCTACCAGCAGCTCCTTGGAAACCATATACAGGGTTGCTATGAGTTGGAACCAACTCAACCATACTGAACAACTACATATAAAGTACTGATGGTGAAATGGTTAAAGTGGTTTGGCCCCTACTGTTGCTGTAAGTGAAGTCAAGTCAGTTCCAACCCATAGCCACCCTGTGTAGAATTTCCAAGGAGTGACTGGGGAGCTTGAACCGCTGACCTTGCAGTTCAAACTGACTTTGTAGTCCAGCACATTAACCCACAGCTATACACCAGGACTTTGGATCTAGCATTAGTAAAACCATTATTCAGTATAAAACCAATATCTTCTCAGTTTTGTAAGTGAAAACTGTTGATAATTAGTGTCCTAGTGTGGTGCTGTGGGTTAACGAGCTGGACTGTAAAGTCAGTTTGAACCACAAGGTTGGCTGTTCAAGTTCACCAGCCACTCCTCTGAAACTATACAGAGTCGCTATGACGGCACTGAACAACAATAACTGTTGATAATTATATTTTTAAAAAGTGAGAAAAGAATCATTGTTGCCACTGAATCCCAACAACAATCCCTAATTTGGTGGAGTGCAATGGCTCCATAGGAAAAGCACTGTACTGTAAGCCATAAGGTGGGTGTTTTGAGCCAACAAGTGACTGCTGGAAAAAGATGAGTGCTCCCACAAAAATGTAAAGCCTCGGAAACCCTATACAGGGTCGCTATGAGTCTGAATCAATAGCAACAATCCTTATTCTTATAGAAACATGGGATATAAAATTTTAAATGTATGTTTTTAGTTTTGGTTTTTAGTTTTTATTGTGAATTGAGTGATAGTACACATGGGAGCACATCAGTTTTACAATCATTTTTTTCGTTGGAATGATTACAATCTCCTCTATGCATCATTGTTCAACAGTATTTGCTTTTATTCCCTCCATATTTGGTTTTGTTTTTGGAGGGGTGTGTGGATATGCACACAAAAACACTCAGGAATATATGATCATTTAAACAACCAAAGGGCACATTCTGCAAGCCTGCTTCCTGGCTGCCAGCACTCAGTCTTTCTCTTTCCATGAATCTAGAGTTGCTCTCTCTCTCTCTTTCTCCATGCCATCATCGCTGCCTCCATCTCTTGTCTTGCTGCTTTTCTGGATAGGGTTTCATAAATGTATGTTTGTAAGAAAATTAAAAAAAAAAAAAAAAAAACACTTGTATAATTTTGAAATGTGTGCCACTAACATTACAAACATATTTTTGCTCTTCTCTTCATGGTCTTACAAAAATTCTTGGTCCACCTTTGGATTGAGTATGCTGACTTTCTACAACCTGATAATTTTTTACCATCCCTAAATTGTTGCATTGGATATATTTCAAAAAATCTCTCAATTTGTCTCAAAGACAGATACTATCATTATTTGTTGTTGTTGTTAAGTGCCATCCAGTCAATTTCAACTCATAGTGATCCTGTTTAGGGTTTCTGAGGAGAGGGTGGTGATTTTGAACTGCTGACTTTGTGGTTCAAACAAACCAGTGATCATCCAATGGCACCACACCAGGATTCCTTACATGCTATTATTTATGTATCTACCTACTTACTTATCTGTTTATTTATTTAAACAGACAGATATTATAGAAGAGAGTGACATTTGCAGAGTTATATTTAAAGTTGTCATTTTCTTTTCTTTAACATTAAAAATCTTCATTTTCTTATCATCCATTCATTTTATAGCCTATGGCTGTATCATGTCAAAGTTGTTCTCTTAAAGATTTATAAGGATTTACTTTATAAATTCAAAATATTTTGCTCAGTTTGTATCTTCTCTTAATATTTTGAAAATGTTCAAACAGATAATAGATAGCATTATTTTCCTGGATACTACACTTTCTTAATTTTTATTCTCTGGATGCTTCAATTCTGTCACATTTTATCTCCATCTCATCCCCATCCATATCCTAACTTCAGTTGTTTTCCATAATATATATATATATATATTTCTCTTCTTTATATTTGTCTTGGCAAAGTTATGGCTTCAAACATCACTTACATGGAGATGGTTTATATAGTTCTTAATTTATTTCTCTTAGATTCTAGTCCCCTCTTCTCCTGGTCATATGCTCATTCTTAAAATATTTTAGGTAACAAAATTGAATACATCAGCATGCCTTCATAAGGCATTCCTCAATTCTGTTGGGTAAATGTTTCAATGACCAACCTGTCACCAAGTTTTATGTTGGAAACTTACTGCTAAATTGCCCTTCTCACCAAATTAGATATCCCATTTTGTATGATTTATTTCTTTATTGCATTTCTCATATAAAATTTCTCTTAAATTCTATAGCACCATTTCATATTTTTGTGTCTTCCTCATGAAATATTGAAGCACATTTCTAAATAGTTATCTCCTTCTACATTTTTTTCACTCTAATTAAGTCTGAGTATGGCTAAAAGATTCCATCTTTATAAACCACAACAATGTACAACTTGTCAGTTGTCTTAATCTAGTATTTCACAAAATAGCCCTGTTTTGCCTTTCTAATATTTCTTGTGCCCTTTGCTCACTCATCTTGTAATAATGGCTGACAAGTCTTATGGTTTTCCACCTTTGTATGTTTTTCCAAATGATTCCTTCCTAGTCGGGATGTCCTTCCTTAATGTTTATGTATCCAAATTCTGTATCTTTTTTTGGGAGATGGATGCCAGTTATTCCAATACTATGGGATAGAGTTGTATTGTGTTAGGAACATTGTTTTACTGAAAGGTCTCTTTTTCATGTTGTCTACCACTGGTTACCATCCATACTTCTCTTATGATGCTTACTGCACTTTGCTTTAAATCATATATATATATATGCATTTTGCCTTCTTAAATGATAAACTTCTTGAGATCAACATCCCATGTATGATTCTTCTCTAACAACATCCATTTATGATTCTTCTCTAACAACATCACTGTTGTTAAGTGTCGTGGAGTAGGTTCTGACTCATAGTACTCTGGTGTAGGATTTCTGAGGCTTTAATTCTTCACAGGAGCAGAAAGCCTCATCTTTCTTTCACAGAACTACTAGTGGACTCAATTCATGGACCTTGTGGTTTATAGTCCAGTGCTTATCATATAGAGTTACCATGCTCCATGCTTAATATAGTACTCCAAAAACAAAATAAGCCAGAAGTTAATTTACCAGATGTCATTACTTGAAACAATTTACATAAGCTACTCAGAACCATATCAGAAGTATCACATTTGTGAATAGTTTACACACAGGCACATACATGTACACCTACTCCTCACTTATTGAATCATCTCATTATTCACCATTTTGTATTTACCACCAAGATGACTGGGCCACAAGAGGGATAGTGGCCAACAGGCCATGGAGTCATTCTGTTCATCAATCATGTCAGTCATGGATGACACAGGGTGATGATGGGAATACACAGGTTGGGAATGGGCAGGGTGAGCCAAAACAATAGCAAAAATTACTAGGTAAGTCAGTGGGCTTAGAGAATGTGGACCAAGGACAAAGAGGATCCCCACTCAGGGCTCTGGAAAGCAGTGAGCAGCCAGCAACACTTGACCACCACCACACTCAACCCCAGTAGGCTCCAAGTTGTTGGGGAGGATGGAGAAGGGGTAAACACTGTGCCATGTACATCCCAAGACATGTCTGACAGGAAGGGAGCCACCAGGGAGTGGACATCAGCACTGAAGATTGAGCACAGCCCGACTTCTGCATAATGCCAATTTCAAATAGTGATCTGGTTTTTGGAACTTAACCTTTTTCAGTTAGAAGTGGGTGTACATATATACACAAATATAGACATAACTATGACTGTTTGATTAAATATTGCAGTATTATTCAAAAGTTAAATATTCTCTACATCAAAAATATGTAAGTTGTTGTTGTTGTCAGGTGCCATCGAATCGGAACCAACTCATAGCGATCCCATGCACAGCAGAACGAAACAATGTCCGATCCTGGGCCAATCTCACTACCGCTGCCACACTTGAGTCCATCAATGATGCCACCTGGCTGATCCATCTCGTTGGGGGTCTTCCTCTTTTTCTCTGACCCTCCACCCTACCCAGCATGACATTTTTCTCCAATGATTGTTTCCTCCGGACAATATGTCCAAAGTAGGAGAGACGAAGCTTAGCCATCCTGTCCTCCAAGGAGCACTCTGGCTGTACTTCTTCCAAAACAGATCTATTGGTTCTTTTGGCAGTCCATGGCACTTTCAGTATTCTCCTCCAACACCACAACTCAAAGGCATCAATTCTTCTACGATCTTCCTTATTCACTGTCCAGCTTTCGCATCCATATGAGGGTATTGAAAATACAATGGCGCACCTTAGTCCTCAAGCTGACATCTCTGCTCTTCAATACTTTAAAAAGTTCCTGTGCAGCAGATTTGCTTAATGTAATACGTTGTTTGATTTCTTGACTGCTGCTTCCATGAGTGTTGATAGTTGATCCAAGAAGAATGAAGTCCTTGACAACTTCAATCTTTTCTCCATTGATAAGAATGTTGTTTATTGGTCCAGTGGTAAGGATTTTTGTTTTCTTGACATTGAGATGTAATCCATATCAAAGGCTGTGCTCTTTAATCTTCATAAGTAAATGTTTCAAGTCCTCTTCACTTTCAGCGATCAAGATTGTATCATCTGCATATCGCAGTTTGTTAATGACATGCAATGATAAAAAATAAATTTGACACTTCTGCTTCAAAAAATAAACAAATAAAAGGAACCCTGGTAGCTTGATGGGTTATGTGTTGGGCTGTTAAAAACAGGGTCAGCAGTTCAAATCCACCAGTCACTCCTTGGGAGACCAATGAGGCTTTCTGCTCATGTAAAGGTTGATAGCCTTGGAAACGCTATATAGGGTCACTATGAATTGGAACCGACTCAATGGCACACAGCATCAGTAGCAGCAGCAGCTTCAAAATGTACATAGATGATAGGCTTTTGTAACAAGAAATGTCTAAATTATTCTGCTATTCTAACAGCTTTGAGATTACCAAGGAAAGCATTTCTAGGCACTGTTATCCACCTGTCTTACCTAGGAAACAAGGAAGTAAAAGATTATAATCACTGAAAAATACAAACTTTCAAATAAATATCAAAGCTTGAAATAGTTGCACATTTTCAAATGATACAAATGATCGAATGGTCTGGATTTCTACATTGCTGGATGAAGATGCACATTCAGCTGATGAAAATCATAGTTCCTAAACTCACTGAACATGTCGATCAGAAACACTGGTATGTAGTTGCAGAAGTAATACCGCCTGGATTCACATGATTACCTTTTTGATTAACTTTCCTATTCCCTTTGCTGTCATTTGTCCCTTGTTGCACACAACTCTACAGAAGGAATACTCAGTTCCATGAGCTGAAAGATTTTTATTGTTTGTTTTTTTATCCTTTAAACATTTATTTATTTCTTAGCAGTACTAAAATATGTGCTTTTAATGCAGTATTATCTAAAAAAAATAAATAAAAAGCAACAACAACAAAAACTGTCCAAATCCATCAGTGTTATTTACACATATTATGAAACATGGAGGAACATACTATTGGTCTTAGAAGCTACATAAACAAATTGGTTCCTTGGTTCCATATGTTTGAGGAGAAACAGCTTTGTCCTAATGCAAATGAGAGTAACTAGCAAAGTTACACCAACTAAAGCAATTACCTTCTTTGAAGGTCTGTCTGATACAATTTCAGATTGACTTTAAGTTGCATGTTGCATTGAGGTTTTGGTAGACTTTGGTTACACACTGCCTGAAATTGCAGGACTATAAGCACTCAAGAGTCTGTGGTTTGATTTTTACTTAGGAAGTTGGAAACCACAGTCACAATAATTAGTAGTGACTGAATTCTAACATGCTGAATGGCCACACCATACTGAATGTGCCGGATCTCATCTAAGCAGGGTCGGGCCTGGTTAATACTTGGATGGGAGACTGCCTGGGAATACCATGAGCTGTAGGCTTTGGTTTTTGGAATCCTGGTGTGGTGCTGTGGGTTAATGCTCCAGACTGCAAAGCCCTTTGAACCGCATGGTCGGCATTTCAAGCTCACCAACTGCTATACAGCATTGGAAACCCTTTTCAGGATCACTATCAGTCAGAATGGACTCAACAGCACTTAACAACAACAACAACAACAAGAAG
Organism: Chrysochloris asiatica; assembly: GCF_000296735.1. Lineage (NCBI taxonomy): Eukaryota > Metazoa > Chordata > Mammalia > Afrosoricida > Chrysochloridae > Chrysochloris > Chrysochloris asiatica. The sequence continues at coordinate 1,153,173 of NW_006408889.1, read as the reverse complement.
AAAAGGTCATGTGTTTAAATGTGCTATGAGTAAAAGAAAGCAACTTGGAAAATGAAGTACCAGTATCTGAATCTTAAGTGAATCCTCTTTTAAAACATTTTCATAATTCATAAATTATCTTCAAGAGAATAAGCAATCAAACAATTCTAACAGTAGGTAGGTGATTCCCGTCTGAAGAATCAAATTTCAGAAGAAAATGTACATTATGCCCTCTTTCAACAGTGTGGTAGAATTGCATCCTAAGAGTCATATAAATGGCTGTGCAAATGCAAAATAACATCCCAACAGAGTTGTTAGTGAAAACAAATATAAAAAATACAAACTCTCAAAATTATTTAGCATTATGCATTTAAAAGATTAATGATGAAAATGAAAATGAACATCCTATTTAATACTAGTACAATCAAAAATCACTTCAATAATTGCCTTCTCAAAAGTTGGAGACTTTTTTCTAATTTCTTTCTCCAATTGTATATTTTCATGTACTTTTTTTGTTCAGGTCATTTGAAGAGAGTAGGGGGTGAGGGGCAGCTTTTCATTATTAAGTGGCAAGTGATGCAGTTTTTCTAAATTTGACCTTCAGTTTCAAAGCAAGCAAATATTAAGAGCATATATATCTGGGTAATTTGGATCTATGTTGACGATGCTTTTAGCTTAAAGTATCCAAATTGTTACAGCATTACTAAATTTTGAGGATGGTTGAACATGCAGTGAGTGAATATCTATTCAGTGAATTGTGAAACAATTGAATTTTTAATTCATCTTGGTTTGGTAAATCTTGTTTAAACTCAAGAAATGTTTTTGATTTCCAGAAATTGCTGATGGTGGATATGCTCTATGTACACAAATGATATAGTTTATCATTTATTTAAAGTTATTCAATGTATCACTTTTAAGTGGTGCAATTTAAATCACTTTACATGTACAAACAAACAGAAGTAGTCGATGGTGATTGAAAACTCAGAATAGTGACTTGCCAGTAAAATAAGCGTGGCATGGAAAGGGCTGAAGGGGAGTACTGCAAAGAGATATAAAGACATTTTTTAGACTAACATACAGCTCACATTTTGATGAAGGTGATAGTTAGATGGGGGTATGTATTTGTTAATACTCACCTTAGAGTACATTGAAAAATCATGCATACCAGCATAAGAAACTTATGCAAATTATGTTTAAATATAGTTGATCTATTTTTTTTTTTAAATCAGATCTTGTCATTTTTCTCTTGAGAGAGAAGTTAACACCATATACTCTAGAGCCATTTCTGAAACACTGTTAATATCTAAGACTACGACCTTTATAGTCAATACACATTCCAAGTTAGAGAAGCTTAACTTCAGTCTACAATATTTAACAGCTCTATTGCATCAGCTTTGTCTTTACCTATCCTGAACTGAAGGCATAGTCATGTGTTTATTACTTATTTCTCTTCTAAAAAGTTAGCTGTAGTTAAGTATTGTCCAACTGGTTCCAACTCATAGTGATCCTATATAGGGTTTCTGAGGATCAGCCAGTCCAGTGTTTGTCCTACACCAGGACTCCAAAAACTTTGTAATATTAGTTGACTTACTTTTCGCAGATGCTATCACACACTAGCAGCCTTTGAATCTGAGAAATTAAGTAGCTTATCCAAAGTCAAACAGCAGTTATGTGACGGAGCTTGGATTCAAAAGTGCATAGGCTATAAAACACTGGATGTTGTTATTAAATGTTGTCCAGTCAGTTCTGACTCATAGTGATCCTGTATAGGTTTTTGGAGGCTTTTAAAATCTTTGCGGGAACAGAAAGCCTTATCTTTCTTCTGAGAAAACACTGGATAAAAGAGTATAGTGTTAATTATAACAAAGAACTGGAAATAATTAAAATGGCTATCAGTAGAAAAAAAAAAGATAAACTCTCTTATAAACTTTTAAGAGTTTTAATGGCACCATGGTTAAAGTGCTTAGTTGCCAATCAAAAGATCAGTTGTACAAAACCACCAGCTGCTCTACAGAAGAAAGAAAGGACTGTCTCTTGCTCTAAAGATTTACAAACTTTGAAACCCTATGGGAGAGTTCTACTTTGTTCTATAGGATGCTGTGAGTTGGAGTTGACTTGATAGCAGTGGTTTTGGTATAATCTATACACTAAATCATGCTATACAATCATGATAATCTGTATGAAGTTGAAATTCAGTGAGCTACAGCTACCCATATCAAAATGGTTTAATCTCACAAACATAGTTTCTGGTGAATAACACATATCACAGACAACTATATAAAGTACAGCATTTACATTAATTCATAAATGAAAAATATAAAATAAAACAATACTTTTTTTTGAAGGAACATAGTTATCAATAAGCTCTATTTCTTCCTATACTATAATAATTTACCATTCAACCTCAAGTGGAATCAAGTATATCTCTAGCTTGCTTTGAACTTAAATAACTCATATTTAAGCTTTTCCAAAATTGAAGAAGATATCATACTGTTTTTATCACTTACTATGACTTTAAGAGTATATTTTAATGGAAGTTTTATATTTTAATAAAGGTAATAATTATAATGGAGTCCTGGTATAGCCTAATACAGGGTTTCCAATTCAGAGTTACTATGTGATGCTGTGGGCTAATGCTCCAGACTGCAAAGCAGTTTGAACTGCAAGGTCAGTGGTTCAAGCTCA
>NW_006408889.1:1133037-1148249 GCF_000296735.1 Chrysochloris asiatica | reverse complement strand
ACAACAACAACAACAACAACAACATCCTTTTGCAGGTTCCAGTTCTAACAATTATTCATATTAAGGGAATATAAGAAGGTGGATCAGAATTAAGATAAACATCAAACAATATCCTCCAAACTGTTCCATGGATCTGTTAGTTTGGATAACCTCTTGAGAACACTTTCTTATAATTTATTTACTGCATCTAGATTGCTACCTTGGCTGTCCTTCTATAATTGTCCTTGGCAGTCTAGGTCTGGGTAAACTAAACTGAAACTATTACCTGCCTAATTTTTGAATATTTTGTTGTTGTTTTCATCTTCCTTTGTCAGTGAACTCTAGTCAGCATCAGGGCATACCATCCATCTACTTAATACATTGTATTCTTATTTCAACACACTTCTTGATACTATAGATCATGTGAGTTTCCACTATTTAAAGTAAAATCCACAGTGCAATTATAGGCTCCATATCAGGAAAATATTGGAATATGCAGGACCTATCCAAATACTCGTCTATAGTACACTCTTCAGCATTTCTTCTAGAATAGAAGCAAAAGATAAAAAAGAATGCTTGTATACCAAATTCACTTCAGGATTATTAAAGATACTCCATTTTTATTTTAAATATGCATTTCCAAATTCAGTAGAAGAACACGAACTATTTTCAACTAATGTCAGTTATGGAGATATTTTCCAGAATTTAAAAAATACAGAGATGAGTATCACAGGGTGTGTTCTCACAAGATGGTTACTGACAATTGTTCAACAGTCATAACATTGACCTTGGCTGTAAACGTATGAATACAGTGGAGAGGGGCAGGAGAAAGCTTTTCAAATCTAAGATAAATCTTGAATAATATAAATAATGACAATACAGATAATCCCAATTTATAATGTTTTCAAGTTAGGGCATATCACACCTAGTGACCATCAGTGTATCTGGAACATTGTATCTTCCTGTGAGGAAGTTACAAGAAAATGCATGCAAGGGATATTAAAAACAAACAAACAAAAACCCAGGGTTCTTTGAACATGCTCAAGGTATTTGACTGGTATAATCTGATGGAAGAGATTGGTGGAAAGACTACTCATATGGCAAGAAATGTTGAATTCAAAATTGATATGGCCAATGTGGAGCAGCTATATCATCCAAAGAAGCTATATATACAAACTAAGAATTGACAGATTGAGATTTAATGTATTTTGAAAACAATGGAAAAAATGAGTAAGATGAAGAAGTTGTCAAAATATTTTACAATGAAAGGATTATCCAGAGTCTTTCTAAACTAAATCAGTGACTTCAGTTGCTAGAAAATACGGTCTCAAGTACTATGAGAAAGTAGATAAGCAGATTTAGAAAGCAGTGAGATGTTACTGTGAAATTTAGAAAGAAAAAAGGAAAAGGACCACATAGACAACACTCATTTATTTTCTGACTAGAAATGCCATGTCCATTCCCAGGAATAATCCACATGATCCAGAACTTCCACAAATAGAGTTATTACTGTAACTGACAAAATGCCAATGTCATTCAACTCTTCATCATCTGAATAAATTTCTATGACTTGTATATTTTATGATGTATGTATGTACTAAACATATATCTGTAAGTTTGCATGTACTGTTTCCAACCCACAAAGAAAAATAGAGCTGGGATTTAAAAAAGAGGCTGAAAACATTTAAAAAGAAGGGTGAGGTATTCAACTTACATCAGAATTACTTTAGGATAGAGTTCCTGGATTGGAACCCCATCATAAATTGGAACTACCTGTATTAATAATAATAGATTGTTGTTGTTAAGTGCCATCGAGTCAGCACCCACCCACAGCGAACCTGTACAAGGTTTTCAAGGAGTGGCTGGTGAGCTTGAACTGCTGACCTTGTGGTTTAAAACAACTTTGCAGTCCAGTGCATTAACCCACAGCGCCACACAAGGACTCAAATAGTAATAGATAATTATTTCCTAGTCAGCATATGCCAATGATGGAGTGAAGTTGTTTATAAATATCATTCCATTTTTAAATACTTGTTAGGTGGCATTTTTATTTCCAATATACACTTAAAACAATTCAGTTTTAGAGAAATTAGAGTTTTCAAGGCTAGAAAATAGGGGATGGGATAAGACTGAGACAGGATTGAGGCACTGAAGTAAAAGCAGTAAAATATTTAAGAATCAAATAAAGTTAGTTCAAAATACAAGAGATAATTTTTGAGAGCTAAAGGTAGTAATGACAATTTCTTTTATAGTTTTTCCTAATTTAGAGATGCTAGCCCAATAGAGTACTTTATACATAATAGAGTAGGAAGACACTGAAACAATGAGCAGTTGTCTTCTTTGTAATTTAATAAAGTTGACCTCATGCATATATTAGCATGTTAGTTTCAGAGTATTTTGGAGATGGAATCTACTATTATGTCTACAATGTAAGTACTATAATGTCTTAGCTTTTATGTTCTGTAAAACAATAATACTCAACAAAATATGATTAAGCTATTACATTAATTAAAGCAATAAAACTAATTTTGCATATTGATGCAACACACTTTTATATTACCTTATGAAATATTTATATAAGCACTTCCTGATACTTTTGTTTAACATCAAGGAATAGAAAGCATACAAATACAGGTAACATTTTTTTCTGATAGTGAAAAATCAAAGGCAAATGTTCACTTACAATCTTATGTTGATGTCTGCCAAGGAAACTCTTTGTCATTATCATAAAAATTTTAGTAAACCTGCCAAAAATAATTATACACAAACATTGTGAAATTATGTGACTGCCAAGAGAACTCTTCCACATATCAAGGAAATATAAAGAAAGCACTCTTTAAAATAATAAACTGCCTCCCATTTTCCTCTATTAAATGATTATCTGATGTTAGGCACTTGTCATTTAGTTGTAGCTTAATTACATGGTGGCATCACCATTTTGGGAATTATATTCTAATGTCATATTCACCTAAAAGTAATTTGCATGCCACCTGCTCTTTGTTTCTGTGGATGACATCAGCCACTGCAGAAGTGAGGAGGGAAAGTGTTATTAAGAAGCAGAGATATTCTCTGAGGTCATATTGAATTATGCTATAGAATAAGCTGAGGACAAGCACATCTCTTCCTGGAAATGATGCCATCACCATGTTTTCTGTGATGAGAGACACTGATTCCTAAAGTACCTCATTGATCATTCAAAAAAAAAAAAAGTGACCTGAATTCCAATTTTGCTCTCCAAAACTCTGCTTTGAAATATCAGAAAAGCTGCTGATTCTCTTTGCCCCAGTCTCTCTATCTCTGGATTGAAGACACATTCTCTCACATCACAAGGGTGTAATTAATTAAGGTGTAAGTATTTTCCAACCTGTGGATGAAGGTAACAGGTGCAAATTACCATTTGAAAGAGTGATTCATGTCATATAGACTAACTGCTGACTAGGAGGGCTTAAATCAACCCTATTTGAAGTTGTATTATTTTTTAAATGCTGACACTACACACAGCATTGCACAGATAAGATGTGATCTCTGCCTTCTGGGTTTGCCATTTCAGTGAAACAGATGGTGAGATTACAGCATGAATGTAGTGGCAATGGGCAGGGAAATGATGGTAGATTTTAACAACCCTAAAAATGTGCTGGAATAGCATTACCAATAGGAAAATAAATAAGACTTAGATAATAGCAATGTCTAAATTCAGACATTTATCTGAATGTTTGAAAAGGCACTGAGAAGCCAAGTTTCAGTCTTCTTCATTGTAAAAATGTGTTTTTAAAACATGCATCACAACCCAGCCATATATTGACAATGAAATGTGGAAACAAAATACCAGAATGTTTGAGTGATTACTACTTACATAACAATTATTATTAAAATTCATCATAAATAATGAGTAAATTTTCCCTTTTTAATTAGCTAATTTTACTTAGTTATTGAAGGAAGGCAATTTTCTATGAAGTGAAACTTTAATAGGGTGCCTTTAAAGTCCAGGTCCAAGTTGATATGGAAAAATAAGGAAAGAAATACAAGGAGAAAGGGAGGAAGATGGAGCATTATGATAAATAAGGCCAGCTGTTTAAAAAGGAAGAACATTTCCTTAAGCTGTAAGGATGTCATTTACAAAAAAGAAAAGGTACATTCAGTAGATTTCCACAGAGAAGACCTGGCAACTCAATTGAAAAATTAAAGTAGAGACTTCAAAGTCAGTGTTCAAGGGTTAATTCCAACAGGGCAAGATGGTTATGTTGAGTTTTCATCAGATAGGATAAATCTGTATGGGTTTTGACATAAAAGAAACGAGGTAAATAAGTGTTAGCAACTGAAGATGAGAGTGCATATGGGAGGAAGGAACAGATTGAGGAAACACAGGATTGGGAATAAAATATTGTTGTTGTGTTGTTGTGAAGTGCCGTCGAGTCAGTTCCAACCCATAGTGACCCTGTATAGGGTCAAGAAGCAGCTGGTGAGCTTGAACTGCAGACCTTGCAGTTCAAACGGCTTTGCCATCTGGAGCATTAACCCACAGCGCCACACCAGGACTCCGGAAACAAAATATAGGATGGAAAAATTGCACAGAAGGACAGAATTGATTAATATCCTGTGGTTTATAAAGAGCTCTGGTGGCAAAATTGTTATGAGTCAGCTGCTAACCTCAAGGTCAGCAGTTCGAAATTGCCAGCCATTCCATGTGTGAAAGATGAGCCTTTCTGTTCCAGTGAAGATGTACAGTCTCAGAAACCCTATGCAGGGTCATATGAGTCTGAACTGACTCCACAGCACAACGCCACTACCACCCTTAAACATATCAAATTGTCTATGTAAATAAGGGATGTAATTCCTGAATTGAAAGTATTATATAATGTTTGTATTAATACCTTGTAAAATCCTATACAGGGTCACTATGAATAGGAACTGACTGGACTGCACTTACATCTTGGTGTGGTGCTATAGGATTAAGCAATGGACCTCAAAATCAGTTTGAACCACAAGGTTGGTGGTTCAAACCCACCAGTCACTTCTTGGATCTCTATGAGTTGTAACAGACTCCACATCACTTAACAACAACACTGAGTTTGCTAGAAGGCATAGGTCCCAGTTAGACAGTATTATAAAATAGAATTAGCATCTAGAAGTGAGCTCTGAAACACAAATAGTCCTCTCTGACATTTTTTCAAACCCCTTATGTCTTTTTGCTATATTTCTCATTTTTAAAATAAAGTATACTAAAATAATTTTTATTTTTATGAGTACTGATTCCGTAATAGTAGGGATTTTTTTTTTTCTTAGCAAAAACTTAAAATGATTATTACAATGTCAAACAATATTTTGTAGTTATATTAGGCTTCTGTGGGTAATCTAAGAGATTCCTTATAACTGGTGCCTATTGTTATGTGTTACCACATATAAAAAGAGCTCTGGCAGTGTAGTGGGTTACAAGTTGGGCTGTTAACCCTAAAGGTCAGCAGTTCAAATCTACCATGGGAAAAAGATGAGGTTTTCTGCTCCCATAAAAATTTATATCCTTAGAAATGCTATCAACAGTCCCTATGAGTTGTAATGATTCCACAGCACATAACCACCACCACCACATTCATGTATGAAGCCCACCGCTAATGGAATAATAGAAACACATTTCTGTTGGTTACATATGACATCTAGTTAAACAAGACAATAAAGAGAGAACTAATAAAGAGAGCACTAAGGAGTCCTGGTGTGGCGCTGTGGGTTAATGCACCAGACTACAAAGCCGTTTGAACTGTCCAAGGTTGGAGGTTCAAGCTCACCAGCTGCTCTTCAGTAACCCTATACAGGGTTGCAATGGGCTGGAACTGACTCGACAGCACATAACAACAACAACAACGTTGCCAAAACATCATTGCTATTTTGCAATTTCTGCTTATACTTTGTGTTTTTGAGAATGTGTTTTTTTTAATCAAATATTACTTGCAAACACTAACTCATTCTGAAAACATTTTCTGAATGCCAATAAACACATGAGGTATTGAGTTAGCCATGCATTCTATCTAAAAGTAACCTTCACGAATTATATGGAAATAATAAACTAGCATACGAATAACTATAAAACAAGGCAAAGTCTCAATAGGATACAGTTATCATAGGAAATGTGTTTGTTATTTATTGTTGTTGTTGTGGTTAAGTGCCATCAAGTAGATTCTAACCCATAGCAATCTTCTATAGGGTTTCCAAGGAGCAGATGGTGAGCTTGAACCACCAACCTTGAAGTTCAAATGACTTTACAGTCTGATGTATTAGCCCACAGGACCACACCAGGACCCCTGTTATTTATTACTACCCATTAAACAGATTTTAAGATAAACACTTTCATGGCAATATTCAGATCTTTTAATGCCATGTGAAAAATGAACTGTCACAATATGAATTCAGTTTTAAAATAAGTTATTTTGATTAAGATTATGTGTTAAAAATCAAATGTTCTTAATGTCATGCTTTATTTCTTAAATACAATAATATTTTTGTTAGTATAAACGTTTTTAAAAGTCCTGTCAGTTTTTAGAAAGCATGTGCTATATGAGAATGGTCTAGATATATGACATTATATTATACACAAAATATACATACATAATTGTATAATTAGAGGCCAAACCTTTTTAAAAGGGTGTATTATCTGATAAAAAGTTTCTCTGATCTTAGGAGCTTGTTTACCATAAATTGACACATATAGCTAATTATAAACAAATAGTATTACCAAGGTGGGTATAGTGAAACTTTGTTTTGCAAGTTAATTGAAAATGTAATAAGAAACCATACACTTATCATGGTTTTTTTGGAAGTTGAGCAATAAAACTCATTAGCACTATATAGATATTACACATGGCTTATGTTCAATTAAAATAATTATGAAGATTCCATAAAATAATTAAGCATTTAAAGATGGAAACTCATGCCAGAATCATGAAAGGTTCAAGTTAGAACACAGGTAATTATCTTAAGGAAACAATCTCTTTTTTCTTTATGAGTGAGTTTGAAAGAAATTTGAAGATAAGAACATTTTTAAAAAGTTATTTGAATATGTTTCCAAAAGTGCTACTAAATCTTACCCAAAGAAAACATATTTGAAAATAATAAAAATTTAGAATAGTTGATAAAAGATTTCTTTTATAGTCTGCTTTTATCAAATGTGTAACATGTTTTAATTAATATTGGGAAGGTCAGCAATCACGAAACTGCCAAATTTTTAAATTAGCATCAATATTTGTCCTCAGTCTGGTTGTAAATGATCTTTGTATCCTTAATTTAGCATATGTGCCTACTCATAATCTATACTTCAGGCAAACTAGACCAAGTTACATTTCTTAACAAACCCAAGCTTTGCTTTTTTTTCCCATACACTTTTTAAGTCTGCAATGCTTTTTTTCATCCAGAGTTTCTCAACCTTGACAATACTGACAATTTTTACTAGACCAGTCTCAGTTGTAGTGGGCTGTCCTGTGCATTGTAGGATAGTTAGTAAACTTCCTGGCTTCTAACCACTTAATGCTAATTACATTTCCCCAATTGAGACTAAGACATATCTCCAGAAATTACTAAATGTCTTCAGACTTGTCAAACACCTCTTGGGGAAGGGGAGTAACTGGATAAAATTATCTCCAGAATCACTGTTTGACCTTTTCATTCATGTTGGGTGAAATTTTAACTACCTAGGTCAAATATGTTCTTTCCAGTTTCTCATACTACTAACCACTGGTATCTGTTTTACAAATAATCCACTCTTTGAATATTACAAATATTTTTGTACAATTCTTATCAACATCATTAGAATGACATTTTGTTGACAACTGGGACCATGCCTTTTCTGCCTTAGTATTTGCAAGAGATTTTTCATGCCACAAGGCCCAATATCTCTTCTGTGGGTTAATGTGCTGGAATGCAAAGTCAGTTTGAACTACAAGGTCAGCGGTTCAAGCTCACCAGCTGCTCCTCAGAAACCCTATACAGGGTCACTATGAATCAGAACCCACTCAACGGCATTTAACAGCAATCATCTACATGAGATTTATCTTGGCACAAGGCCCACTACCTCTTACTTATTCTGGAACTGTGTAATATGTATTCGGTAATAGTAAACATGGAGTCCTGGCGTGGCGCTGTGGACTAATGCGGCGGACTGAAAGTCATTTGAACTGCAAGGTTTGTGGTTCAAGCTCACCAGCTGCTCCTTGGAAACCCTATACGGGGTTGCTATGGGTCAGAATTGACTCAATGGCACTCAACAACAACAACAATAGTAAACATAATCATCATCAAGTTCTTAGCTGAGACTACTCTCTATACAGTATTTTTCTAAAATCAAAACATGATTAATATTCATCAAGTTAAAGAATGGTGAGGGCAAATTCTATTCTCTTTTTAATACTTGAAACTAGAGAGTAAGTCATTGCTGCTGAATTCAGTAATGGTCCTGTTGTCTTTCCTCTCTTCAGATAAAGTTCATTACTAAACAAATTAGCTTTTCAATTACTGCCGCTAAGCCATAAGTAATCGGAATTCCCTGAAATTTTCAGTCTTTTTGTTCCTAGTTGTTATTTTCTAAGCACCAACAATTTTTAAAAAGTTGAAATTCTGCTGCTCATGATTAAAAAATAAAATATAAATAAAAAATGTAACTTGACTTTCCACCTGAAGACACATAATTTGGAACTAGATACTAAACTTCCATTTTAAGGATCCCCACCACCACCTTTTACATTTTTTAACTTTGGGGTTAAGTCTGGTAACTCTTTGGATGAGCTTTTTAAAAAAGAGAAAGAAACCTGTGGGGTTAAGCTCGATAACTCTTTGGATGAGATTTTTTAATGCAAATCCTTGAGTTAAGCAGGTTGCTATTGTTGTTAAGTACCATCGAGTTGGTACCGATCCATAGTGACCTTATGCACAGCAGAATGAAACATTGCCCAATCCTAGGCTAACCTCACTACTGTTGCCATGCTTGAGTCCATCGATGCTGCCACTTGGTCAATCCATCTGTTGGGGGACTTCCTCTTTTTCTTTGACCCTCCACCTTACTAAACATGATATCCTTCTCCTGCGAATGGTCCCTCCTAACAAAATGTTTGAAGTATGAGAGATGAAGTTTGGCCATCTTGGCCTCCAAGGAGCATTCTGGCTGCACGTCTTCTAAACCGGATCTATTAGTTCTTTTGGCAGCCGACAGCACTTTCAATATTCTCCTCCAACACCATAACTCAAAAGCATCAATTCTTCTATGGTTTTCTTTATTCACTGTCCAGCTTTCACATCCATATGAGGTTATTGAAAATACCATGGTTTGGGTCAGGCGCACCTTAGTCCTCAAGCCGACATCTTTGCTCTTCAACACTTTAAAAAGGTCTTGTGCAGCACATTTGCCTAATGCAATACGTTGTTTGATTTCTTGACTTCTGCTTCCATGAGTGTTGATAGTTGATCCAAGAAGAATGTAGTCCTTGACAACTTCAATCTTTTCTCCATTGATAAGAATTTTGTTTATTGGTCCAGTGGTAAGTGTTTTTGTTTTCTTTACATTGAGATGTAATCCATACCGAAGGCTGTGCTCTTTGATCTTCATCAGTAAATGAATGAAATCAGGTAGCAGAGTGAAACCTTCAATGTCTGACTCTAATATGTGTGGAGAAGCATAACATGTTAGTACCAAATTATTGAACTATTGACTAAAAGGAAAGACATACTAAATGAATGAAACTTTGAATCAAATGTCATATGCAGGTTTTTTTATAATGAGGCAGAACGGTACAATTATTATTTCAACCACTTCTCTCTGTGAAAATTGACACACGTGAAGGATGTGTGCTCATGGATTTGATTACTCTGGAGGGATGCCCTAAAGAAGACAAGCAACTTGAGGATACAATGAAGGATTGCTGAAATGATGAGGCAAGACTGGGACCCTACAAGGTAAGCGAAAGCAATTAATAGTCTTATCACTGGTTACCACTCACATATGTGTGAGCACATACACAAACACAGACTAGTGTCTGCTCAATGTCTTAATCATAATCAGAGGTCCAAATTGTTGAATAGCTACAAACTCACAGTTTGCAGCTCATTGGGGGGTTCTTAGAGCATTGAATTGGATCATGACTAGAAAACTAAGTTTTTTCAACACCTAGTAAAACTAAAGTTCCTTAGTTTTATTTTTAACTAAGCCTTATTTTTATTTTTTCATATTAATATGTAAATCAAGGGACAAAGTTCCTAGCATCAAACCTCGTCGAGTACTTAATGCCCTTAATTTGTTGTTGTTGTTGTTAGATGTCATCAAATTGCTCTGACATATTGTAACCCTCTGCACCACAGAATGAAACATTGTCTGGTCCTGTGCTGTCTTCACAATTTTTGTTACGTTTGAGCCCATTGTATTAGTCCATTTCCTTGGTGGTCTTATATTTTTCACTGAATCTACACTTTACCAAGCATTACGCCCTTCTCCGAGGACTGGTTCTTCCTGATAGCATGTCCAAAGTTATCAGGAGACACGAAGTCTCGCCATCCTGGCTTCTAAGGAGCATTCTTACAGTACTCCTCCCAACACAGACATGGTACTTTACTGTTCTTCTCCGACATAACTCAAATTCATTAATTTTTCTATGGTTTTCCTCATTCATTATCCAAGTTCCACATACATATGAGGCAATTGAAAATACTATGGTCTGGGTCAGGTGCACTTTTGTCCTTTAACTGATATTTTTAAGGTCCTTAATGTTGTTGTTGTTAAGTGCCATCAAGTCAGTTCCAATAATAGCAACCAGGTATAGAGTTTCCAAGGACTGGCTGGTGAGTTTGAACTGCTGATCTTGCAGTTCAAACTAATCTTCTAGGCCAGTACTTATTCTACAGTGCCAGACCAGAACTCTAAGGCTCTTTATAACGTCAGGCTAATTGATACATAACCTCTATGTTAAGGCCTACCTAACTGCTTGCCTAGACTTTCCAAAGTGTGCCTAAGTTCTCCAAATCTACCTTCTATCCACTTTTTGGAATTCAATGATAAATTAGAGATGCAGATCCAATATACACACCCAAATATGATTAATTTCAAAGCTCAACTGTAACACTGCTTTGTTGGATCTATAAGAAAAAGATTACAAATGCTACACTCAGGTTCTTCTATATTGCATGACAATACTGGAGTAACAAAATCTTCAATTTTGCCTGCAGACATCATACCTTCATGTCTTGCCAAGAACTCACTCAAATCAAAGGATCCTATTCTAGAATCCAGTGATTTACTTGCCAAGACCTACTCTGTTGTTCTTCATTGTAGTGAGGTACCATTCAGTCAGTTCTAACTCAAAGTAACCTTATGTATAGCAGAAAGAAGCGTCCAACTTTTCAACACCCCTCAAATTCTTGAAGTCTTTAAGACCATTTATGCGTATCCATTTCATTGAGAGTTACTCTGTTGTTACTAGGTGCTGAAAAGTTGGTACTGACTCAGATTGTCCCTATGCACAACAGAACAAAACACTGTCTGGTCTTATACAATCCTCACAATCATTGTTATGCTTGAGTTCATTGTTGCTGTCACTATGTCAGTTTGTGTGGCACTGTAGGATACGCACTGAACCACAAGATCACTTTGAACCTCAAGGTCATCAGTTCAAACCCATCAGCCATTCCTTGGAAAGCCTATATAGGGCCACTATGCGTCAGAATGGACTTGATGGCATGCGACAACAACAATAACATACATTGTCAAAAACCATGTCTATAAGAATGACATAGGGGTGACATTTGAACTCCTCTGACTTCACAAAGGGATAAGAGAATAAACTAATCATCAGTACAAGGCTGATTTCTATGAGGTTCAGGTCAGACATTTCTATACCCTCCTATGGTCTTTACCAATTTTGACACCAATCATCATGCCCAAGGCACTCTCTACATCTCTGTTGGATTCAGTGATTCATTGCAATGGCCACAGAGAACTCACATACCATATTCATGATTAGTTAGTTTATTTGAAAACAGTTGTTGTTAAATACATTGTTGTTGTTTGGTGTTGTTAAGTCTGTTCTGATTATAGCAACCCTGTATAGAGTTCCTGAGGAACGGCTGGTGAGTTTGAACTGATGACCTTATATTTCAAACCAACCTTGCAGTTCACTGCTTAGAAGCTCAACTTCTCAGCTATGCCAGCAGAAAGACCTCTCTCTGGTCCTTGGTCTATTCGCTATGCTCAGGAAGTATTTATTGTTGTTGTTGTTAAGTGCTGTCAAGTCGGGTCTGACTCATAGTGATCCAGTACAGGGTTACCTAGGAGTAGCTTTTGAGTTTGAACCACCGACACTTGGGTTCAAACATACCTTGTGGTCCAGTGCTTATCCTACAGCACTGGACTCTTAAGCAATACCAGGACTCCTAGGCAATATTACAAAGCTCTTTAAGCTTTAAGAACATGTCACTTCACCATAAACCTCAAACCAAAGGCACTCTGGCTTCATGGATCTCTAATCCTAGTTCTTCCAATTAAATGCCTGTAGGTACCCACTCCATAAGTAAACTTCTTGCTCAAAGGCACTCAGCTTTACTTACTCTGTGGCTGGAAGGTCCACCACTCAGTCTCATGCTCTTGGTTCTGCTGCTGCCCCACCTCCACTGTCACATTTTCTCTGAAGATTGTCTGCTGTTACAATTGTCTGTCTTCTAGATGGACGAGATTCTGTGGACACACTCCATGCCTGGTCCTTATTTCTTGATGGCATTGAGATTCCCCTCCCCCACGACCACTTCCCAATTCTGAAATGACTCATCTTAAACCTAGTGGGATGGCAAAACTAACCAATCCCCTCGTTAGAGTGTTATGATCCTACCCAGTCATTTGGTGGGAGTTACAATGACTGTGGAGTCCTGGTGTGGTGCTATATATATAGGTTGCCATGGGTCAAAATCGACTCGAGGGCACTTAACAACAACAACACAATGACTATGGCTTGAAAGGCCATATCAAGTAAGACACTGAATCACAGTCCTACTACAGGGATTATTCCTTCCTGGTGGCATGTCCAAAGTTCATGAAATGAAGTCTCACCTCCTCCTTGCTAAGAGCACACTGGTTGTATTTCTTTCAAGAAATACCATGGGAATCCATGGTAAATTCAGTATTTTTTGTCAACAACATAATTAAAATATATCAATTCTTTTTTATCTTTATTTATTATCCAATTTTAATATACTTATGAGGCTATTGAAAATACCATGGCTTAGGTCAGGAACATCTTAGTTATCTGAGTGACATGTTTGCTCTTAACATTTTAAAGAGGTCCTGTGCAACAGATTTGCCCAATGTGATGTCTTGATTTCCTAACTTTTGCTGCCTTCAGAGTTGTTTGTGAATCTTTATAAAATAAAATCATGCACAATTTCACTTTTTTCTACTTTTATGATGATGTAATGTATTGATCCAGTGGTGTAGATTTTGTTTCCTTTATGTTGTTGTTAAGTGCCAATGAGTTAGTACATACTCATAGCGACTTTATGCACAGCAGAACGAAACATTGCCAGATCCTGGGCCAACCTCACCACTGTTACCACACTTGAGTCCATCAATGCTGCCACTTGGCAATCCATTCCATTGGGGTTCTTCCTCTTTATCTCTGACCCTCCATCTTACCAAATATGATATTCTTCTCCAGCGACTGGTCCTTCCTGATAATATGCCCAATATATGAGAGATAAAGTTTGGCCATCTTGGCCTCCAAGGAGCACTCTGGATGCATTTCTTCCAAAACAGATCAATTGGTTCTTTTGGCAGCCCATGGGACTTTCAGTATTCTCCTCCAACACCATAACTCAAAAGCATCAATTCTTCTATGGTCTTCCTTATTTACTCTTCAGCTTTTGCATGCATATGAGGTTGTTGAAAATACCATTGTATGTATGTATGTATATATATATATACATATGTATAAATTATAACATTATGGAGCACTGTTTTGGACATGGTCAATCATCAAGGTAAATCAAAGTTTCATGAGCTACTTTGGGTTTAGCTTTTGATTGTTGAGGAAATTATTTTATGACACTTTTTGTTTGTTTGTTTTCAATTGCTTCACAACTATTATATCCCCAAAATTTTCATATTATTTTAGAATATATTGTAATAATTCTTTTTTTTGTAAGTGTAGCTCATTTATCAGATGTCTAACTTACATGTGCTATGCATCATGAATCACTGTAGTTTGAATAAGGCTAAAAATATAATATGCTACTATTGTTATTAGTTGTAGTTGAGTGGACTCTACCTCATGGTCAATTTAAGTATAAAAGAATGAACCACTGCTATATTTTGAACTGTTGGTAGAGTAGTGAATTATGAATTGGGCTGCTAACCAAAGGTCAGCAGTTCAAATCCAACAACAATGAGGCTTTTGCTCTTGTAAAGATTTACAGACTAGGAAATCCTACGTAGGGTCTCTATGAGCTATTATCTGGACAGCTGATTGAAAGAGATCTGTATTTGTGCCCATTCCAAAGAGAGGTGACCCAATGGAATGTGGAAATCATCAGACAATCTCTTTGATATCCCATGCAAGTAAAGTCTCACTAAAGGTAATACAGAAATGTCTGCAAGCATACACTGACAGAGAATTTCCAGAGGTTCAAGCCAGATTCAGAAGAGGATGTGGAATGAGGGATGTCATTGCTGATGTTCCAATGGATCTTGGCTGAAAGCAGAGAATATCAGAAAGATGTTTATCTGTGCTTTATTGACTACGCAAAGGCTTTCAATTGCATGAATCATGACAAGCTATGGACAACATTGTGAAGTATGAGTAAACGGAACACTTAATTGTGCTCATGAGGACTCTGTACGTGGACCAAGAGGCAGTTGTTTGAGCTCAACGTGGGAACACTGAATGGTTTATAATTAAGAAAGGTGTGCAACAGTATTGTATTCTTTCAGAATACTTATTCAACCTGTATGCTGAGCAAATAAACCAAGAAGCTGGGTTCTATGAAGGAAAATGTGGCATAAGGATTGGAGGAAGTCTCATTAATAATGCAGATAATACAACCTTGCTTGCCAAAAGTGAAGAGGACTTAAAACATTTACTGAGGAAGATCAAAGACCACAGCCTCTGGTATGGATTGCATCTCAAAGTAAAGAAAACAAAAATCCTCACCACTGGACCAATAAACAACATTCTTATGAACAGAGAAAATGTTGAGGTTGTCAAGGCCTTCATTCTTCCTGG